>NW_028274807.1:9109034-9412830 GCF_037043125.1 Eumetopias jubatus | reverse complement strand
CCATACGCCCCACCATGGTCTGTAACTCTTAAGTCCTTGCAGATGGTCTGGCCACATCAGTGCACACAGATAAGCTCAGAAGAAGTAATTTCTAGCAAAATGAGAGCTGGGAGGAGAATAGTGCACCTGAGTCTCATTCTTTCACTGCAGGGTTGTTTGTTTATTTTTTTAATTTTCTTTTTTTTTAAGATTTTATTTATTTATTTGACAGAGAGAGACACAGCGAGAGAGGGAACACAAGCAGTGGAAGTAGGAGAGGAAGAAGCAGGCCTCCCACGGAGCAGGGAGCCCGATGTGGGGCTTGATCCCAGGATCCTGGGATCACGACCCGAGCCAAAAGCAGACGCCCACCTACTGAGCCACCCAGGCGACCCCACTGCGGGGTTGTTTAAAGCTGGAAAAGGCTGCAGGAGTCTTAGAGAACTCCTAAAACCATTGTGTTATTGTTCTAGAAAGTTCCACACAGAGTGTTGGTTACACAGGAATGGACTTTCTCCCACGAGCTCTGGTTTCATGTTACCTTTCCATGTCATAGCTTTAAGTTAAGTGTTTATCAGATGACAGCAAACCAGTCTTGGGAATATCAAGAGACCCTTCCAATCCCAGCCCCCGCGGGGTTCATGTCTGAGGTGTAGCAACCACACGAGAGAAACACGAAGCTCCAGGACCGGTGGGGTTGCCATCTGAGTGTGCAAGGTGTAAGGTGCACAGGCGCTGGGACTGCTCCCCGGCTTCTCATCCACAGAGCTGGTTTTCTGCTGCGGAGCTCGCCCTGCTGCTTCATGGTTGTTGTGCTGTTGACTTTCTCCAAACTGGATGGGTCATTACCAGGTGAAGTTGTTTAGAGCTGAGCGTCCACACCTCAGTGCGTAGCTGGAAATGGTGCAGACAGGCAGGCATGTTACCGGGAAGCCTTAGGCCTCGCAGACCCTGGCCTGCTGCAGAGGAATTATGGGTATATGTGGCCGCCCCTCCAACAGTGGGGGGAAGTGAGGAGCCTCACGGGCGATTCCCTTGCTCTCCCTGGGGAGGGGCGGGGGGCATTGCCTCCACTCCTAATGGTAACCTTTCTTTAAAAATTAATTTATTGGGGCGCCTGGGTGGCTCAGTCGTTAAGCGTCTGCCTTCAGCTCAGGTCATGATCCCAGGGTCCTGGGATCGAGCCCCGCGTTGGGCTCCCTGCTCGGCAGGAAGCCTGCTTCTCCCTCTCCCACTCCCCCTGCTTGTGTTCCTGCTCTCGTTGTCTTTCTCTCTGTCAAATAAATAAATAAAATCTTAAAAAAAATTTTAAAAAATTAATTTATTAACTGCCACCAAATAGCTGTTTATTAGGAGTGGAGTGACATCATCCTCACCCAGGGGCATGGACACATCATTCCAGAGAACTGGTATCTGTTCACTGAAGCATAGGGTGTGTCCTTAGGGGACTCGCTTGCATTTGCAATAGTGAGGTCAGAGATTGGTGGGTGAGGCCTTCAGGCCAGCCAGGGAAAGACTGAATGGGGAGGGTCAGAGCCATCGAGAAAGGAGGGGTGGTCGGACCGGGGCTCTAGATGAGGGCAAAAGCTTCCATCTGGCCGAGTGAGTGGGTCTGTTGGGTTCTCTTCCCCATTCCATGGCAGTCTCGGGCAGGATGGGTGCCCCGTGGCTGCCTCCCTGTGCTGCGGAGAGGGCTGTGCTTGGGAGTCCTGACTCAATATCCTCTACCCTGAGGGAAGTCAGATGCCTCTGGGCCCTCCTGGCCAACTCAAGCATCCGCCCCAGAGCTGGCCAAGGTGATTTCTTTGGCACCAGGCTTCTCTGTGCCTGCCTGGAGGGGACCATGGGCCGGTTGAGCGGGGCTGGGCCCACTGCACTTAGAGTCCTCACCTGGCCCCAGGTTGGTGTCTCCTGAGCTCTTGCTACGGCCACGTTTCTGGCTGCCTTCCCTCTGGGGCATGTGGAAGCCACGCCAGGCTTTCAGTGGGAGTGTCAGTTTTAAAAAAAGATAAATCAAGCTAACTGTGTAGAGCCCACCCAGGTCGTGGCCACAGGCAGAAACTCTCTGGGTCAGGGGCTGGGCATTCTGGGATAGGGTCTCTGGCTGCCTGGTCTGGGCCTGAGGGTTGACTGATGTTGTTGGGACAAAATCGGGGGAAGCAGTTGGGGGACAGTTGGCCAATCTAACCTCACTCCTGCTTTCAGAGTATGAGATAGAGAGGTCGTTCTTTCTGCGGATGAAGTGTGTCTTGGCGAAAAGAAACGCGGGCCTGACATGCAGTGGATACAAGGTATGAGGATCCTCCTGTCGGGGGAGGGAAGAAATCGTTCGCGCTGGGTCTTCACTGCTTTCTATTTTGCTTCCTACTGCGAACATCTGCAGACACCAAGCACAGGGACCCAGACATTTCCCCCTGCCTAAGGCAGAACTTTCCGGGGAGGCCGCTTGCCTCTGCTCCTGCAGCAGGTATGAGAGCTGGTGTCTTACAAGGATATCCTAGGAGGGCCGGATGTCGTCAGAGGAGACCAGGAATAAACGTGGCCCAGGGTAGAATTTTCCTTTCCTGTAGGTTCTACTTTGCTCAGGTCGGTGGCATTGGAGGAGCTGCCCCTCGAGCTTACTGAGAATCCCTATTGCGGGGTCGGCAGCGAGTATTCAGAGCACAGAAACGGTGCCCCTACCCTCGAATGTTCGGCCAAATCCAGGGATGATGACTGTGATGTGCTTGACTAATGATAGAACCCGTTCTGAGGGGCCATGAGCTTTCAGCAGCGGCATCTCATCTAGTTAATTAATAGTCATGGCAGTCCTCTGAGGGGAGTATTATTGGCCCCATTTTACGATCATCAGGGACGCAAGCAGAGAAGGGAGAAGACCAGCAGGAGGCCCGCAGGCTAAGGGGCAGAGTTCCTCCCGGCTGCATTTCTCTGCCAGACCTGGCCGCCTGCTCTGGCTAGCTCCAGAATCCAGGAGTAGGTCCCCCGCAGAGCCCACGGGCGGCGCGGTGCCTCAGCACCAGGATCAGCCACTCCCAGATGGAAGGGCAGGTTGGGGGAAGTCTGCGCTGAGCAACCCCTTCCAAGCTTCTGTGTCCTCTCTGGAGTCTGAAGTTACTGTTTCTCCCTCCTTTGCCCTCTCTTTCTGGAATGCCGCTCCCTACCTCCTCCCCGCCCCAGGGGCTGCCTTTCCTCAGCCCCTTCCTTTGAACCCCACACTGAGCTCTTTCCTTTGACTTTACCTCACTCTGTTTTATAGTCTGGGGATACATTTCTTATTTGCTGACCCAGACTCGAAGCCTATCTCGACCAGGGGTGGAGAACCCCCAGCACTGTCCTGTACCCAGCAGACTTGGGTCTTGAGTTATTTCTGCCGCTTGTTAACTGTCTAATCTTAAGCAATACAGATCACCTACCTTGTCCTTCATCTCCTCGTCAGTAAGCTGGGACAATAGACTGGGCGGATTTTAACATTTATTGCAGCTCTAAAGACTGAATGAATCCAGGAGTCCTGGAGGAACGCTTTTGAAAAGAGAATTTAAGATTTTAGCTGTTCATCACTGCTGTCGTGATGATTGGGATCCTTTCGAGATTTTACTGACTCTAACTTACATAAATCCTGCCAATATTGAGGCTGTAGGTTGCATAAATGTTTCTGTTTGACATTTGAAACACTATACGTTCTCTCCTGCATGGTTTTTGGCTATAACAATCAGGTTTCTATGTAGCCACTCCTGCTTATTGCTTATTACAAGGGGATAAATTCTTGAGTTATAAATAAACAAAACAAAAATACATTAAAAGGAAGACTCTTGATTCTACTGAAAGAATTCTTAATTTACTGGAATGGTATAGCTTGTCAAGTGATATAAATGTCAAGTTAACAGATGTCAAATCCAGTCCCATTGGGAGGCGACGAGCATTACAGGTACCCAAGCGAGCATCATGGAACCAAGAGTTAGCTTCCCATGGTGCTTTTGTTGTACCATCTAGTAGTGACTTGGTGATGAGTTAATCATGGATAAATCCATTGTGTATTAGAGTCTTACCTTGTGGAGTTACTTGAGCAGAGTGGATTGGATAAGACAACCCTTACATTTTATTATGATATTGTTTCCTGAGAAAGAAGCATGTTGGCCCAACAGCTCAGTAGAGGCTGGGCTGGGCATCGTCCCGCATGCTCGAGAGGCGGGCAGGCCCCGAGCAAGGAGGAGTGGATGCCAGTCTGACCTCCTGGGCTGCCGGCGGCTGACCCTGCCCTCTGCTTTCCTCAGGTCATCCACTGCAGCGGCTACTTGAAGATCAGGCAGTATATGCTGGACATGTCCCTGTATGACTCGTGCTACCAGATCGTGGGGCTGGTGGCCGTGGGCCAGTCGCTGCCGCCCAGTGCCATCACAGAGATCAAGCTGCATAGTAACATGTTCATGTTCAGGGCCAGCCTCGACCTGAAGCTGATCTTCCTGGATTCCAGGTGAGTTTGGCACCTGATGCTCCTGCAGAGTTCCCGGAGATGCCGACAGGTGGAAACTGCCCCGAAAGCTACACTGTGAATAAGGGGAGGAATAAGTCATACTAAGAATGCGAGTTAGGGGGACGCCTGGGTGGCTCAGTCGGTTAAGTGTCTGCCTTCCATTCGGCTCAGGTCATGGTCCCAGGGTCCTGGGATGGAGCCCCGCGTCGGGCTCCCTGCTCGGCGGGGAGTCTGCTTCTCCCTCTCTCTCTGCTGCTCCCACTGCTTGCATGCTTTCTCTCTCTCTCTCAAGAATGTGAGTTAGAAAGCGATTTGGTGGAACCAGGTCACGAACTGGAAGAATTGCTATCAGCCTTAGGACTCAGGGGTAGCCAGCTTCTCCAGGTTGTTTTATATTATTTACTTACCCCTTCATCATTTCACTGAAGTGGGAACTGGGAATAATGTGTTGTGGACACAAGTTAGCCGTTTTTGAAGGCCCACGATGTCGGGATTCTGTCTTGTATCTCTGTCAAGTAGGTAGGACCTTAAAATCAAAAAGAAAGACTGTGAGTGTGGACTGTGAGGTGGGGCGGCTGCCCACGCAGGCTGGTGGGAAGCCGTTCGGACTGTGGCAGCCACCGGAGCTGAGGCTGCGAGAGGCAGGTGGCCTTCCCTGGGGAAAGCTGTGGCCACGAGCTCAGTGGGTGCCCCGTCTGGGCCTGGGCTAGGAGGGCACCCCTGGCGGGCGGGGAGGGCGAAGATGCAGTGGCCCCAGAACCATCTGTCTCAACTATCCTTTGCCCTCCTACTACTTGGGTCTGAGGATCTCGTCTCAGAGAGAGAAGGGAGAGTGAACAAGGCGGAAGCCCTGATGTGTTGTTCACTAGGCCTGCCGAAGCCCGCCACGCCGGGGAGGGGTGTGCTGGAGTGGCCGCAGGGGCCGGCTGGTGAGGCTTCACCAGCCTTGAGGCCTCAGGCCTGCCGGGCTTCTTTGGGCTTCCATTTTCTCATCTGTAAAACAAGTCAGCCCCACCCTGCCCACTCGGCTACCCACAGGCTATTAGGAAAGCGGAAATTTGATCATAGACAGGAAGCATTTGTAAAAGTAAAAAGCCTGATGGGACTGCAAGGTGAGTCACTTTGCCTGGTAGCCCCCTAGAGTCCTCAGCTGTACAGGGAGGGCTAAATGTTCAGAGATCCCGCTTCTGCTTTTGGGTGTGTGTGTGGCTAAGCTTTCTGGGGGAAAGGAGATAGATACATCCATATGTAAATATAAATATATATATATATTTTTGCTAAGATTTATAGATTTTTTCCCCCACCTTTTTTATAGTGGTAAAATGTACATGACATAAAATTGGTCACTTTAACCAGTTATGGGAGAAAATCACACATATCTGGTTGGGGTGGGAGGCGAAGACATGAATTAGCCTAGGTCACCGTTAGCACACGTCAGGACCTCAGAACTGTTCATAGGTAGAGAAATGACAAAGGTTGACATGACAGACTTGGCTTT
Source organism: Eumetopias jubatus (assembly GCF_037043125.1). Classification (NCBI taxonomy): domain Eukaryota; kingdom Metazoa; phylum Chordata; class Mammalia; order Carnivora; family Otariidae; genus Eumetopias; species Eumetopias jubatus. Next base: position 9,406,882 of record NW_028274807.1, on the reverse strand, counting down.
GTGCTCCCAGAAAGTGTACATATAACTCTTTGGGGGAAGGAGGCCGGCACCTTTGGGTGGCCAGACGCTGACAAATGCTGTTTTCCTGCAGCGAAGACAGGCCCCTGCCCAGAGAGGGGCCCCGGGGGGTTGGGCTGCCTGGGGGTGTGGCGGAAGTGACAGCAGGCCGTGGGAAGGGGTTCTTTCTGGATTCAGGAGCCACTTGTAAAAGTGAACTGAAGGGAATTTCAGCTGTCCAAGTTCATTATTTCACACATTTGGGAGGGTCTCCCTTGTTATGTCTGTCTCCTAGTTTTCCTTTGAGGATTCTAGGAAAAGCCTCTGGGGCTCAGTGAATTCTCTAGAAGAGGAAGGAGGGAGGTCTCCCTGGGAGAAGAGATTTCAGGTCTTCTCAAATTGTTCGATGCACGCAGCTTTGAAACGTGAAGGACAGAAGGAGGGTTTTGCAGAAGAGGGTACTGGAGGTTAGCTGAGAGACTAGCTCATGGTGGGAGCCTCAGGCATGGACTTTCTCGAATGCCAGCGTCCCTCCACTTCAGGGTGAGGGCCGGACCCCTGAGGTGAGTAGGAAAGAAAGACAGTGATCTTGAAGAAGACTCCCTGTCTCTGCAGAAGTCCACTGCTGTTCTCCCAGCTAAGTACCAGGAAGCTTCTAGCAAAGCTTCTGAACTCCAGTCATCTAGCAGATACTTAAGAGGGTCGGAGACGAGCTGGAGAATTCTTCACACTCACTCTGGTCTCCGGTCTGTTGCAGCTCGGTCTTTGATAGGCCTCTGGGCTGGGGGACAGAGGGGCCGGCCCAGGACTCAGAGGTCAGCAGGATGGCCTGGCGGGGTGGGAGATGTCAGCTCCTGCATCCAAACCCCAGCAGCCACAGTGTGGGGTTGGCTTGAAGCCCAGTGGCCCTAGAGTCACAGGGGCCTGGGTGGTGGACTGGGGGGTGGCCACTTTGCTCCCCACCCAGTGTAATCCCAGACACAACTGAACTCAGCATAACCTGAAATTTGGTTCATAGGGATTTTGTGGTATTTCACTTTGAAACTGTAGCTGGTGCTTTTGCTAAGGATGGGTGAACCCAGCCATGTTTGGGGTTTGGCAAATCCCTCTGACAGGTCTTCAGACACTGGAGGTTTGGAAAAAACCAGGAGGGCGTGCTGCCAGACCCTCCTCTTTCCCTTTAATTTTTAAAACCAGTGTGTACTTTGATGAGAAACTTAATACATGTGTTTCTGATTCATTTACACGTTCAGGGCCGTTGTTCTGTAACTTTACTTCCAAAGGGTCTGGGAAGCCTCTTTCATCCTCACATAGTAGAGATGCCAGGTTTTCTTTTTGGGGGGAAGCCAGGTCTCAGTTTTCCTGCCACACAGTTCGACTCCAGTGGGGCCTGAAGTTCTAGGTGGCCCTTAGACAAGTCGCCCAGGCCCAGAAAGGCTGTGGCACGTTCCCTTTCCCACCTACCTCCAGCCCCGTCTCCTTCCCACCCTGAAGGAACACCATGGAAATGTGTACACCAAATAGTGACCGATTCCAGGGAAATATGAGGCTTCTGGAGATTTATGACCCAAAGCCCATGCAGAACTCAACAGAAAGGGGAGCAGGTTATGGAATGAGGTCAGGTTTCCCTGTTTCATTTCCAGCCAACATTTCAGATACAAGCCAGCAGGACCCCCAGTCCCGGCCCGTCCTCAGGCCCCACCTCTCCCGCAAGGACTGCCTCCCTTCCCTTAGAATCCCTCTTGTCCTCTTCTTTCATCTGTTCTTGAATATCTGTCACCAAGACGTTCGGGCCACCTCCTCTGAGGGCACGGCTCCCAGCTCAGTTGCCCAGGGCCTGGGAAACAACATCGCTGCCGCCTGCCATTTTCACCTCTGGACGGAGCGATCCGAATGCCAGTGATGATGTGGTCTTGGACGTTGAGAGCCGCTTTTCTTCAAAGAGCTGACGTGGGAAATTCATATTCCTGGGGCTTGATGAGAACAGAGAGGTGGTAGTGTCAGGAAAACCCCAGGAGCAGGCTGCCCTTTTGCCAGTGGACTGCGGGTTTACCTTGCAGTCACAATATTTGAGGGGGGCTGTTCTATTATTTTCTGGGGGCTGTGCAACCATCCTCCACTGATAGGAGGAGTCCATGTCTCCAGCTAGTCTGTAGATGCTACCGCCCAACCAGAGCATCCTGAGACCACCGTGTCCAGTGTGCGACGTCCAGGCTCATACACACAGTAGCCGGGATGTGGAAACCACCCACGTGGCCATCAGTGGGTGAATGGACAAGCCACACGTGATATCTACACACAATAGAACATTACCCAGCCATGAAAACGAACGATATCCTATCACATGCTACAACTTCGGCGAACCTTGAAAACATGATGCCAAGTGAAAGAAGCCAGACACAAAAGGACATGTGCCAAATCATTTCACTCCTCTGAAATATCTATTTTTTTAAATTAATTTATTTATTTGTCAGAGAGAGAGCACAGCAGGGGGAGTGGCAGGCAGAGGGAGAGGGAGAAGCAGACTCCCCACTAAGCAGGGAGCCCGATGCGGGGCTCGATCCCAGGACCCCGGGATCATGACCCAAGCCAAAGGCAGACACTTCACCGACTGAGCCACCCAGGTGGTCCCTCTCCTATGAGCTACCTGGAATAGACAGATTCATAGAGACAGAGGCAGAGTGACGGTTACCTGGGTGGGTAGGTGGGGAGCAGTGGAGAGTTCTGGAGATGGAAAGGGTGCTGGTCACACAACTTTGTGGATGTAGTTAGTGACACTAAATGTACACTTAAAAAGGTTAAAATGGCAAAGTTTCTGTTATGCATATTTTACCACAATAAAAAAAAAAACAAAGGTTCCCATTGGACCGTCACCCCAAAGCCCCTGGACAGTGGGTCTTTCTCCCACTATCAGCATCAAAGTTCACTGGTAAGCGCCCCCAGAGAAGTTTCACCCTGAAAGAGGAAAACACGTTAAGCCATCCCAAATGTTCTTCTAGCTGGTAGTTTCAGAAGAACATTCCCACTCATGAAAGTGCTACATCCTGCACCGGGCTAGAGTTCAAAGACTCTCTTCTTGTAAAAAAGATCATTCTCGGTTTCCAAAACCAACATCACCCCCCGCCCTGAGCCTTTTAGCACTTGATTAGTTGGCAAAATCAATATTAGTTTAAATGAAAGACAATCTGCAGAGCAGAGTAACCCACAGAGTCACTGTCCCCCCCACCCCCCAGGGTGACCGAGCTGACTGGGTATGAGCCGCAGGACCTGATCGAGAAGACCCTCTACCATCACGTGCACGGCTGTGACGTCTTCCACCTCCGCTATGCACACCACCTCCGTGAGTACCGTTCACCCGCGCCGGGCTGTGGGCCGGGGCTGGCCAGGGAGAGGTGGTCAGGATGGAGCAGGAAGGCGGCCCTTGTTTGGTACAATGGTCGCCTGTCGTGCATGTATGAATTTTAAACCTCCTGCACACTCCATCCACCCCTTGGTTAAGCACAGCTACTGGTCAGTTCTCAGACATCCAAGCTTACCTTCAGGTGACACTCCATTGGGTGTGGGATGGTGCCGAAGCTGCTGGATTGGAGATAGTGGATTTGGAACCTCCGTTTCTCTATGACATCTGGACATCAGTTGCAAGTGAGGGCGACCAGCAAAAGAACCAACACGTACAGAGCCCTTACTACCGTCGGGCACTGATTTAAGTGATTAAATATGTTGCCAACCCAGTGAGGGAGCGTCTCATGTTCATCTCCCCCTTTGACTACTGAGGAGGAGCCGAGGTTCAGAGAGGTTAAGCCACGTGCCCGGGGTCACACGGTGAGAGGCCGGCAGAGCCTGGAGCTGAAGCAGGCAGCAGCCAGCCTCTGACCCCTGTCCACCACTCGGTTGGCAAGCTCAGGGGAGACCCCAGGTTCCCAAGATGGGAGAAGTCAGCATGGAAAGAGTGAATACTCAGGATTCGATTTGCCAATGCAGACAGTTGGGCGAACATCTGGACGGGGTGGGGCTGGGGCTCGAGTCACTGAAATGTTTAAAGAAGTGACACTTCTCTTCTAGAATCCAACCTGAAGCAGCAAAGAATTGGCATGGAGTGGGATACCTCATCCTCTCACAGCCCAGCCCTCCATGCCAATGGCCGGCTCAGGGGTGCTTGTTAAGGGGGTGCAGATGGATGGAGGGGCCAGATCTTTTGCAGTGCAGCTCAGACAGCATGACCCCCATCTGGCTTTGCTTCGTGTTGACGAGGAGACGTTAGAGGACAAGTTGCTGGTGTCGAGCTGAGGGTGGATGGCAGGTCCAAGGACTGCTCACTCTGGCCGCATGGTCTACCTGCCCGGTCAGTGTCGACTGGGACCCGGCGGGCATGGCAGTTACTAGGGTGTCGCTGGGCAGACTCAGACAGCTTCTTCCTGCTCCCTTTTGATTTACAACAGCGAGGAAAGGTCGCTGTGCACGGACAGACTCGGAGCTGTGAGCAGCCTTTATATTTCTTGCGTTTCAATTAACCGAATCGTGATACAAACATCCCTGTTTTTCTTGAAAGCAGCTTGGTCAGGAAGCAACTGCTCACTGTTTGGATGGGATCCGTAGGTCAGCCTCGCTGATACGGGAGCTGGAAAACAGGGTAGGCAGTGTCAATTATAGAATTAGTTCTTGGGGAGACTTGCCACGCAGGGAGTAAGGGGAGAGTGTGTGCTCTGGAGTCACTAGAGCGGTCGGGAGATGAAGAGGTGTCTGCTTTGTGGGTGTGGAGCAGCATCATCACCATAGAACAATCTAGAAAGGAGGACAGGCGTGAGGGCCCACACCTCCGCACTGCCGTGGGGGGGGGGGCGGGAGGGACATTCCCTGCCACTACCACTGCCAGTGGAGAAGGCAGTGGCCGCTCTGAAAGCCCCCACCCCATGGGTCCCCAGCCTCCTTCCATGGAGGCAGGAGCTTGTCAGGAGCCCTGATATCCAGCAAGCCCTGATATCCCCCGAATTACCTGCAGGAACAGTTGCTCTTCAATGTGGGGCTGCGCTGGAAGACATGAGGCCTCTAAGCACAGAGAATGAAAACTTATGGAATTAAAAGTCTTCATTTTAAGTCTCATTTCTTATCGCTTGCACTGCCTGGCTGACAGAGGGGAGCAGGGACTCCCCCCGCCCAGGGGAAATTAATACAATTTGTATTTGTATCTGGAAATGTAATAGTGTAATAAAGGCCACAGTGATGATCATCGCGAGGTTCTTGTGACCATACAGACTGGAAGCTTTTCATGTATCCATTCTGGCCTCTCGTCAAGTGCGGGGAGCCGGGCGGCCCTTGTGTCCATTTCCCAAATGAGCAGGTGAGCCCCAGGGCTGGAGGCCTGTGGGAGGGCAGCAGCTGAGTCAGACAGAACTAGAGTCCAGGCCTGTTTGGCTCTCAAGCCTTGAGCGGTTTCCACCACAAGATGGCTCTTAGACGTGGAGCCTGTCTTTGCTCCATCAGGAGCCCCAATCTTCCCAAGCTCAGCCGGCTTCTGAAGGGACTTCATTTGAGAGGTCCTCTGCAATCTGCATGATAAATTCACCGTATCTCACTTGGGATTTGGTATTTCTAGACATCTCGATTATCCAAGGGAGCCCTGAAAGGGAAGACATACACAGGCTTCCAGGAGACACACGGAAAAGACAGAAGCATTTAGAAACCAGAGGGAGCACGGTGGTTTTATATTTTCTCCAAATGGGCTAGAATTGGTAAATCAAAGAAAATTAAATATAGCAATATTGGCAATGATGGCTGCTGGGCAGTGACCTTCACTACAGTGGAGAAACACCACAGGGACTGGAGGCAGAGAGCATGTCCCAGCAGGCTGTGGGGAGATGGGGCGTGGCCTTGGGATCTACCATGAGCCCCACATCGGCCCCGGACTCCCCTCTGCCAGTTTTCCAGATATAAGCTAGAGGAGCGTCGACAGCGAGAAACAGCCGAGGCTCTTCCCCACAAATAGGGGTGGGAATTAGTCTTCCGGAGCTCACACCTTGGCTCCAGGACTGGAACCATCTTTGGATGTCCCCCTCAGGAAAACCATTACTTTCCCCTCCAAAGCTGGGACTCTCAGATGAAGAAAGGGAATGTATTCAACACGCAGAGCCTGGTCTTTGGAAGCCGGGTCTTGTGTGGAGCTTGGACAGTTCTGAAACCTCTGTGTTGTGAGGTACCTGAGGCTCCAGTCTCCCCACGCACACAACTGGGGCCAGAGGGGCCAACTCCAGAAGACGGCCCTGAGCCTAGAGTTCAAGTACAGCAGTTTATTTGGACAGCCACTGAAACGTGGTTAGGGGAGAGAGAAGTAAGTCATGGAGGGGAAGGAGCCTTAAGAGGGGCTTGTCTGACTGGGACTCAGTCATGGCGCCAAGGGGAGTGAGCTGAGGTATTTATATTCCTGCTCCTGCCAGTCGTTGGCTGAAGGCCGCTCTCGGGGACTATTAACCCCCCTGCTCCCCCACATCTGTCACAGTGGGCTTTGCCAGAGAAAGGCCTCAGGAGGGTGATGGGGCCGTCGGAAGTTGCTGGGTGCCCTCCGTGGTGAGGGCAGGGATGTGAGGAGGCATCGATCAGAGCAAAGGTCCAGAGGCCTGTGTCTCCTCAGCCTCCTTCCCCTCGTTGGTCTCCAGGCTTCATGAAGGTGTTCTCCATCCAGCCCTCCCTCCACAAGCTGCTCCTCACCTCCCAGCCCAGGTGGTCGTCTTGTCCTTGCATGCACTGGTCACCTCTCTCTGCGGGGCCCTGTTGTCCCCACTGCCCAGGGTCCCTGTTGGTCATTTGGAGTGTTGTCCATGTCCAAACTCCTGCCCCGTGGGAGCTGGGGAAAGCCAAGCCCCCCACTCTTTCCAGTTCTGTTTTCACTCCTCACATGGTGTCATCTGCTGTCACCTCTCCTCCAGAGGACGTGTCCAGCTCCTTCCAGCCCTACCCAAGGGCCCTACATTCTTGTTTCTGGACAATGCTTTCACCTCATGCTGTTCAGATCCTTATGGGGACTATGTTGGTCTGCTCGCGCCGCCATTACAAAATACCACAGGCTGAGGGGCTTAAACAACAGAAATGTGTTTTGTCACGTTTCTGGAGGCTTGAATCTGAGATCAAGGTGTCAGAAGGGCTGGTTTCTCCGGAGGCCTCTGTCTTTGTCTTGTAGACGGACATCTTTTCCCTGCGGCCTCACGTGATCATCCCTCTGTGTGTGTGTGCGCATCCTCATCTCTTTTTATTGTAAAGATACTGGCCAAACTGGATTAGGGTACCCCCATTACTTCATTTTATTTCAATTACTTCTTTAAAGATCCTATCTCCAAACACGGTGACGTTCTGAGGTACTGTGGGACGGGACTTCAACATACGAATTTGTGTGGGACACAGTTCAGTCCCTGACAGGGACTTCCCCTCAGAGCTCTGTGTCCTTATCCAAGTAGTAGGCCCAGCTGGACAGGCCGGCTTCAGAGGGGCAGGCGAGAATTCTGAGAAGGCAGGATTCGACATTTGGAAAATGTGACTTTTCAGCCGCTGACGTGGTGCTTCAGGAACTGACGGCAGGGCTCAGGGGCCCCGCCCCAGCCTCCTGCCCTCCAGGCTTCACCCAGGTCCCGGATCCGCACAGTGGCCCCTGCCAGCCTGGGACTCAAGTCCTTCATTCCGATCACAGCTGGAGCTGGCCTGGTTGGTTGCCCCAGGAGCTCAGGCATGCAGGGCGGCCTGTGCCACTTCCTTTCCATCCCCCACAACGGAGGGCGGCTGGAGGTGGCCAGGACTATGGTGACCCTCGGGACTCCAAGGCCATGGGGGGCACTGGCCTCCTCTTATAGGGAGACATACAGACGCATCTGTCTTCGCAGTTGATGAGGTCACTGAGTACAGGAAACATCTGCCAACACCCAGGGAGGTCACTGTCCGATTTTCCAAGGCCAGATTTTCTCCACACTGGCGTCCAAAACCCCGGAATCCCTGGAGACGGGGCAAAGGGCTCTGCCAGCAGCAGAGTTGGACATAAGGCAGTGGTGGCTCTGGAGGACCACAGTCAGCCAAATGGTTTTCACACATTGTTCAAAATATTATCTTAACCCAGAGCAGGGATCCACAGGGTCCAAAGAAAGCACAGCCCCTAAAGAAAGAGAATTCAACACCTTCCAGAAAGTCAGCTTCCTACAGAGAAGCAGGGCTGGGCAGTGCTGTCTTTGGGGAGCACGGGATTCCAGAAGTCAGCAAGACGGGGCCTGGCATGGCCCTCGCATCCCAGCTTCTGTGTCCCTGTGGACCTGGGCCTTCCCTGCAAGTCAGACTGTGCCAGGGCTTTCCCCAGAAGCTTTTGTAAGGAAAAATGAACACAGACCCTCTAGGGAATGTATTTGACCCTCCCAGCCTTTCCCCGCCTGCCATCCTGGGGTGGCTCTGCTGAGTGTGGGCCCCGGCGCAGGCATGACATCATGTGGCCTCAGGGCGATACACAGCTTGGGAAGGGACTGGTATCAGTGACCTTGATGATTTATGTTGAGGGACACCGGGCAGATTTCCTCTGGACACAACAGTTTGGAAGAACTATGATGTCCACAAGGCTATTTGTCGAAGGTGGTAGAAGAATGTCACCGAGCTCTCTAGTTAGGCCCCTCTCCAGAATGGGCCCAGATCACAGAGAACACAGGCCATGTCCAACTGTCAGAACATTTCAATATCACAGAAAGGCTTCAAAGCCTGAATATGTGGTCTACAGACTTCAAGCAATAACTGTTATAACAAAATTATAGGACAGCTGGTAGACACCCAGAGAGAACACACCCTAAATGGTCCACAAGAGTCACAAACCCAGATGTTTATGGGGCCAGGCATGTGACATGTATGAATGGGCAACTGTAGGGCAGTAGGGAGTGGTAGAGCCTGTGGCTAACACATGGCCATCCAAAGGCACTCTGAGTAACAACAGCTCTGTACCACTAACAGAGCCCATCCATGAGCTTATGTGGTACATGGGATACCAGTTTGCATACATTCTGTAGCTCCACTGTGGAGCAGGGGACGGAGGTCTTCAAATGGAAGATAAACTTGAAAGGAGTTTCCAATCTACTGTGACGATTCCGTTTCAGGCGACCCTAGCCCCTGCTGCTGGCCTTGCTTGCCTCTGGACTGGAAATGGATGACCACATTTAATTCATACTCAGATCCTTTTTTAGATACTATTCTCCAAGGAGAGTCTGGAGGTAGAGGAGTCTTTGTCTTGCAAGTGAAGGTGTGGGGAAGCCTGTGCCTTACGGGGGAACCACGAGCGATGGACCAGGAAATAATCCTAGAAGGCACAGCGTGATCTACACCTTGTCCTGATCCCTGGAAGCAGTTTGGACATCTAGAGGTGTAGACTGTACCTTCGGGCTGCCACATGGGTCGGGCTCAGCCCATCTTCCGTGGTCAGTGCCACAATGTGGCCCTTGGGGACGTTCTTCCTGAAGGTGCTTTCCACGCTGTCCTACCCATCAGAGCGCCTCAGTGTAGAGCAGGGTATTGTGTGGGGACCGTACACGCTCCCTAGAGGAACACGTGGCTTTTCTTGAGACCCACTGGCTATACTCCCCCGAGGCTGGAGCCGGCAGGGGGGATGAGAGCAGGCGGAGCGTGGGGATCGCATCCGCCAGTTTTCCCATGGAGGGTGGTTTTGTTTCCTGGGGCTGTCCTAACGAAGTACCACCAGCTAGGGGGCTGAACACAATGGAAATTTACTCTCCCACAGTTCTGGGGACCAGAAGTCCGAAGTGAAGGTGTCAGCAGGGCTGGGTTTCCTCTGGGGCCTGAGGGAGGATCGTTCCTGCCTCCGCTAGCTTCTGCCAGCGGCTGGCAATCCTCAGCTGTGGTCCCAACCCTCCAGTCTCCGCCTCGGCCGCCCCCCATACGTGTGTCTTCTCCTCTTCTGTCTCTTGGAGGGGCACTTGTTCGAGGTAGGGCCCACCCTATTCCAGGACGATGTCGTCTTGAGATCCTTAACTTAATTACATCTACAGAGACCCTTTTCCCAAATATGGTCACGTTCATAGGTTCCAGGTGTCAGAACGTGGAACCTATCTTTTGAGGGAACACTATTCAATCACGACAGGCATTTTTGGTGTCCTTTTCAGCTCTTAAAATTCAAAATAGCCCCAATAGATAATAGAAATACATACAAATAGAAATAGAAATTGTGCTCCAGGCCAAGGTTTACCTATCAGTGAGGCTGAGAGGCCCAGTTGCGCCTTCAGGAGGAATTCTGGAGGAACCAGGCAGGCCACCTACTTTTCTGGATAGCAAATTCATGGAACCAGAATTCCCACCCCAAAGTGGCCTCAGAAAACCATGACCCACCTGTCACCCCTCACATTTGACATTTGAATGTATTGCTACATGACCACTGGCTTCCATCTCAGCATGGGCCACCCTGATTAAAGAAACATCTTAGACTGCGATGTTGGAGATACTGTGGCCTGGAAGCTCCAGGGCCAGGGCCTCTGCTCACAGAGCTTACAGCTTAGGGGACATCTCCAGCCTGCCCCCGTCCATCACCTCCAAGCAGGGCCTTCCTCATAGTCCTCCGCCCTGGGATCATTTCAGGCAGCTAATTAAGAACCACAGACTGGAGGGGGAGCTAGACCAAACCAAGGAATGTTGTAAGTGTCTAGGATTTCAACTTGGATTGATATGTGGACTATCACCATGGGTCATAGGGAAGCAAAAAAAAAAAAAACCAAAAAATTCTATGTCTGTGTTTGTTCGGTCTCCGTATCTAAGTCCCATCACAACAGAGGCAAGGAGGGTCAGAAATGATAAAATCTCTGCAACTTCTGCCAGTGGAATCCTAATATAAAATATTTGGAATAAACTGGCTTTATTGTATCCGGCTTAGATGATTATGGATAGGTTTTAGGAATGTTGTAAGAAATAAGGAAAGTATGGGGGCTCCTGGGTGGCTCAGTTGGTTAAGCGTCCAACTCTTAATTTCAGCCCAGGTTCTGATCTCGGGGTCGTGGGATTGAGTCCCATGTTGGGCTCCACGCTCAGTGTGGAGTCCACTTGGATTCTGTCTCCTCCCTCTGCCGCTCCCCACTGCACATGCACACTCGCTCTCTCTCAAAAAAGAAAGGAAGGAGGGAAGGAAGGAAGGAGGGAGCGAGGGAGGAAGGAAGGAAGGAAGGAAGGAAGGAAGGAAGGAAGGAAGGAAGAAAGAAAGGACAATATAGGAGAAAGGAAAAGCATGTGGTCTTATTGCCAGGGGCACTCCAGATACCACTAGGAACAGATTTCAAAGCTGAGTTGCTTCATAAGCACTTCTGTTGAAGAAGGAATGGCCGCTTGGGAAATCCACATAGGGGACCCTTGTTGGATCTTCTCTCATCTCTTTTGGGGCCAAAAGCAAATTGGTTGAGTCTCCCTTAACCTTCCTTCCACCTCTCCTTTCACATGTAGCTACAGAGAACCTTCTGGAGGCTGCTGCCCCTCCTCCCATAGGGGTCCCTCTGAGAAAAGGGAGTCATCAGAACATCCAGCCTGGGGCTCCAGCTGTGCCTGCAAGACTTGTTGGCCCCACTTTCCCGGTGATGCCTGCCTCCCATGGTTGTAGGGGGGCTGAAATGAGGCCATGCATGCAAACCTGAGCTGGAAGTAGAAACTGTGGATTTTGCTGTTAAAAAAGCAAACCCCAAGAGGAGAAGCATTGTAAAGAGAGCTCTTTCCTACTACCTGTCTGTGCTCTTCGGCATGGAATCTGGCTCCTGCCGAGGGAGCCCACGCAGGTGCATGTGCCAAGCCCCGGGGGGAAGAGAGCTCGTGTCTGCACTGTCCCGGGGAGCCCTGCCCCTCGTCTGGGTGGGATGGCGGTCGTGCGGCTAAGTAAGGGGCGTGGGGCCCAAGGCGTGCTGCATTTCCACTTCCCGACCCCCCCCCCCACTACTTAGCCGTGGGAAAAATAATTGTTCACTTTTATTAAAAAACGAATACCTCCTTATTGCTGGAAATGTAGACAATCAAGAAAAGCTGAGAAGAAGAAAATGAAACTTCTTGTAATTTGACCAGATAATGAGAGTTAATCTATATCGAGTCCTTGCTGTGTGTCTGCACCACTGTTCTAAAGCTTCACACAGATTATCTATCTTTCCAGCAGCCGGGTGAGGTAGGGAGTATGATTATCCTCTTGTTCTAAGTGGGGAAACTGAGCCACAGGGGTTAGTAACTTGTCCGACATCACGCAGTTAGCTGGGGTGTATATGTGTGTGCACGCATGTGCATTCACTTTTTCCTACCTGTACTCTATGCACTTCTGAATCGTGTCTCTTTTTTTAATGAGACATAATTGACATGTAACATTATATTAGTTTCAGGTGTACAATATAATGATTTGACATTTGAATGTATTGCTACATGACCACAATGAGTCTAGTTAACATCCGTTACAATACAGAGTTAATAAATTTTTTTTTCTTGTCTTGAGAGCTTTTAAGATCTACTCCCATAGCAACTTTCAGTGTATTTTCAGTGTATTAACTAAAGTCCCCATGCTGGACATTACAAGTCCAGGACTTATTTACTTTATTTTTTCAAAAGATTTTATTTATTTGAGAGAGAGCAAGAGCACAAGTTGGGGGAGGGGCAGAGGGAGAAGCAGACTCTCTGCTGAGCACAGAGCCTGACACTCGACACTCGGGGCTCCATCCCAGGACCCTGGGATTAGGACCTGAGCTGAAGTCAGATGCTTAACTCACTGAGCCACCCAGGCGCCCATCCAAGACTTATTAATTTCATAACTGGAAGTTTGTACCTCTTGACCCCTTTTACCCATTTCACCCACCTGTCACCCCTCACCTTTGGCAACCACAAATCTGTTCTCTGTATCTATCAACTTCTATTTTTAGATTGCACATATAAGTGAGGTGACATGGTATTTGTCTTTGACTTACCTCACTGAGCGTAATGCCCTCAAGGTCCATCCATGTTGTCCCAGTGGCAGGATTTCCTTCCTTTTTTATGGCTGAACAGTATTCCTGTGTGTGTGTGTGTGTGTGTGTGTGTGTGTGTGTGTGTGTGTGTGTGTGTGTGTGTACCACAATTTCTTTATCCGTTCATCCATGGATGGGCACCACTCAGTGTGCCTTCATTTTTTGGCTTTTGTAAATAATGTTATAATGAACATGGCAGAGCAGATATCCTTTTGAGTTAGTGTTTTTGTTTCCTTCAGAGAAATTACCCAGAAGTGGAATTTCTGGATCATATGGTAGTTCTGTCTTAAATTTTTTGAGGAACCGCCTTACTGCTTTCCATAGAGGCTGCACCAATCTACATTCCTACTGATAGGGCACAGGGGTTCCCTTTTCCCTATATCCTTGCCAACACTTGTCATATCTTGTCTTTTTGATAGTAGTCATTCTAACAGGTGTGAGGTGATATCTCATGTGATTCTGATCTGCATTTCCCCGATGATTAGTGATGTGAACTTTCTCATGCACCTGTTGGCAATCTGTATGTCTTCTTTAGGAAAATGTCAATTCAGACCCTGTGCCCCTTTTTTAGTTGGACTGTTTTATTTATTTATTTTTACTACTGAGTTGTAGGAGTTCTTTGCATATTTTGGATTTTGACCCCTTATCAGATATATGATTTGCAAATATTTTCTCCCATTCGGTAGGTTGTCTTTTCATGTTGTTGATGGTTTCCTTTGCTGTGCAGAAACTTTTTATTGAGATGTAATACCACTTGTTATTTTTGCTTTTCATCTTTTAAGGAATTTTGGGGGTTCCACACAAATTTTAGGATTGTTCTGGTTTTTTTTGAAGGATGACACTGGAATTTTGATAGGGATTGCATTAAATCTGTAGATTGCTCTGGGTGGAATGGATATTTTATATGAATTCTTCCACTCCATGAACATGGGATATCTTTGCATTAATCTGTGTCTCCTTCAGTTTTTTCATTAGTGTCTTGTAGTTTTTAGGGTACAGGTCTTTCACCTTCTCAGTTAAATTTATTCCTAGGTATTTTATTCTATTTTATGTAATTTGTAAATGGGGTTGTTTTCTTAATTTCTCTTTCTGATAGCTCGTTATTAATGTGTAGAAACTCAACAGAGTTTTGTATGTTGATTTTATATCCTACAACTTTACTCAATTCATTTATGAGTTCTAAGAGTTTTTTGATGGAGTCTTTAGTGTTTTCTGTATATAATGTGTCATCTGCAAATAGTGACAGTTTTACTTCTTTCTTTCCTTTTGGGTTGCCTTTTATCCTTTTATTTTATTTTTTTTTTCTTGCCTAAGTGCTCTGGCTAGCACTTCTGATTCTATGTTGAATAAAAGTGATGAGAGTGGGCATCCTTGACTTGTTCCTGATCTGAGAGGAAAAGCTTTCAGCTTTCCCTGGTTAGGTGTGGTGTTAGCTGTGAACTTGTCATAGATGGCCTTTATTATGTACAGTGGACATTTATATCCCCACTTTGTTGAGAGGTTTTTTTTTTTTAATCATAAATGGGTGTTGAATTTTGTCAAATGCTTTTTCTGCATCTATTTTTATCCTTCACCTTGTTAATGTGGTGTATCCTTTCGATTGATTGCAGATATTGAACCATCTTGCATCCTGGAAGTAAATCCCATTTGATCTTGGTGTGTGATCATTTTAATGTATTGTTGAATTCAGTTTGTTAATATTTTGTTGAAGATTTTTGCATCTATGTTCATCAGAGATATTGGCCTGTAATTTCCCCTTTTTTTGTGGTATCCTTGTCTGGTTTTGGTATCAGGGATATGCTGGCCTCATAAATGTGTTTGGAAGTGTTCTCTCCTCCTCTGATTTTCTGAAAAGTTTGAAAAGGATTGGTATTAATTCTTCTTTAAGCATTTGGTGAATTCACCAGTGAAACCATCTGGTCCTGGACTTCTGTTGGGAGGTTTGGATCACTGATTCAATCCCCTTACAGTCCCTTCAGTCCTGTTCAGAGTTTCTGTTTCTTCACCATTCAGTCTTCATAGGTTGTATGTTTCCAGCCAATTATGCGTTTCTTCTAAGTTGTTCAATTTTTTGGCATGTAATTGTTCATAGCAGTCTCATATGATCTTTGTATTTCTGTGGTCTTTTTTTTAAATTATTATTTTATTTATTTGACAGAGAGACAGTGAGAGAGGGGAACACAAGCAGGGGGAGTGGGAGAGGGAGAAGCAGACTCCCCACTGAGCAGGGAGCCCGATGCGGGGCTCAGTCCCAGGACCCTGGTATCATGTCCTGAGCCGAAGGCAGACGCTTAACGACTGAGCCACCCAGGTGCCCCTGTATTTCTGTGGTCTTGAATGTGTCTTTTTTTCATTTATCATTATATCATACACATTCCCCATATTACAAATTCTTATTAATCATTATTCCAATAGCTGCCTAGTACTCCAAAAGTTATTTACCATCTTCCCTAATTCTTGAGCATTCAGGTCTCCCCCTCCTTTTTCTCCAGAATTATAAGCAGGACTGCTTATAATAGGATCAGTTATTGGAAGTGAAGTCAGTGTGTCAATGGGTATGAGCCGTCAAACTGCTTCCCAGAAGGACCGTACCAACCCATGCTTCTATCAACACGTGACAGTGCCTCCCACAATAGATTAGTTGACATCACCTGTTGTCTTTTCATTATTTTCTTTGAGATACAATCCACATAGTCTAAGACTCACCATTTTAACCATTTTCAGAGGTGGTCAGTATATTTACAATGTCGTGTAACTATCACCTTTACTGAATTCCAGAACGTTTTCTTCATCCCAAGAAGAACCCTGGTACCCATCAGCAGTCACTCCTGGTCCTCCTCATCCCCCAGCTTCTGTCAACCACTAATCTGCTTTCGGTCTCTATAGATGTGCCTATTCTGGACAGTTCACATAAACGGAACCATACAATATTTTTTTCTTTTTAAATGTCTGCTGATTTAACGATGGTATCTAGCTTTGAGTTAAGCAAATACATTGAACATTTATCATTTATATTCTTTGTTGAACTGTTTGTTCAGGTCCTTTTCTCATATAACTTTTAGGGTCTTACTGTTTTCATTGATCTGTATGAACACTTTCTATATTAAGGCTGGTAGCTCTTTGACTATCATATTTAAAGTAATTTTTCTTCTGCACCAGAATATTTTACTGCAGGTGTTAAAGTGGATGATAAAGAAGCACCCTTAATACAAAAAGAAGCCACAAAAGGCAGTGGAGAGCCCCAGGAGGGTTTGGGCAGACGGTGAGGGGGCTCTGCCTAGTGGCACAAGATGAGGGCCCCCAGGGGATTCCTTCAGTGCCAATTCGTGCAGGCACAGAATTTGGCCACCTCCCCAAATTCCTGCTCAGGTGGCTGCTAGTTACAGCCCTGGGCCCAGCCCTGCTTTGAAAAGCAGGAATGCCCGATAGCCATGACCTGGGCATCAAGGGATGCCTTTTAGATTTGTGCTGGCCTCCCCCTCCGTGGAGAAGACTAATTGGGACTTTCTCCTCTCCACTGCCCACCCAAAGCTTCTGGCACTTTCCTTCCCCTCCAGCCTGTGCCCTCCAGGCCCTGAGGGAAATCAGTACAGAGGCTTTGGAAGTGAGCGTGGCTCAGCACTCCGGAGTTTGCACCCATGCATGGAAGATGGCCCCATCGGCCCATGTTCAGAAACTAGCCAAGAGAGTTCTTTCCTGCATACGCAACATAGGGAATAGGCCGGAGGAAAAGTGGGGCTACTGGGAAGAAAATATAAAAGGCAACAGAATAGCAGTCTCGCGGTGAATACACACATGTTCTGGAGAGCAGCAAATATCAACAATTTGACACTTGGTTGAATGTACTTGTTATTTTGTTTAAATAACTACATCACCCCCTCCCCCTGGTGCCTATTAAGGGTTTTGGAGATTAAGGGTTTGGGGGACTATAACATACATCGTGGCATTTGGGAAACTGAAAAGCAGAACGAATTTTATCACTCTGCCAGGTGCAAATGTTGTACGGGGACTAATTGTTTTTCCCAATGAAATCAGTGACTGTTAGATTTGACAGGGGAGGGGAGAGATTGCTCCTCGGACCCCTTGAAATCGTAGGCAAAAATCTTGCGTGTGCGTGTGTGTGTGCAAGCATGCACCTTCCCGTGGAGAAAGCCCATTCCTTTGTCAAGTTCTCAGAGGTGTCCTTGACCCCAAAAAGGCCCAGAACCAGGGCTGTAGGTTATCCATGGGGGCAGTGTCCCCAAAGCAGGGCCTGCTAATTGTCCCTCGGGATTCATGTCACCTTGTGCTTGCAGTGCTGGTGAAGGGCCAGGTCACCACCAAGTACTACCGGCTGCTGTCCAAGCTGGGCGGCTGGGTGTGGGTGCAGAGCTACGCCACCGTCGTGCACAACAGCCGCTCGTCCCGGCCACACTGCATCGTGAGTGTCAATTATGTCCTCACGTAAGTCAGACGTATTTGTTTCCTTGCTCTCTCCTCCTCCCCTGTCCCTCATCAGCCCACTCCCACAAGCACCATCTCTCCCTCTCTCTCTCTTTCCGAAACTGTTCATTTGTCTCCTGTTTTGTTTTTATTTGAACAATCTGTTCATTTGGGAAGGTCCATACTATTTCGGGACTCAGCGCAGAGAGCCAGGTGCTAGGCAGTGGGGGGGGGGGGACACCAGAAAGGGAGCCCTGCCCCAGGTACAGCTGAAGATCAGATCACAGAGACCAGCTGAGGGGCGTGGGGGCTGGGCAGGGGGCAGGTGGGAGATGTCCTCTCCCTCCATCTTGCAGAGGCTGCACAGGCGATGTACATCCTGGATCAGGAATATAAATTTATGCTCTCTGTGCCCACAAACATCAGGGTCATCTTGCATGCTCCTGCCATGTGGGACAGGAGATATCTCGCATTTTCCCCGTCTTTCTGTATAGCCCATTGCAGATGATGATGAATGGCCCCTTTAGAATCCCAGAAGGTCAAGTTCAGTTGCACATACTTTTAAGACCTTTAGGCACAAGAGGACATGAGTCTCCCTGGGACCATATATTACTGTGGACCCACCATGGCTACTGTATGTGAAATTACCTGCACCCAGCTCTGGCCCTGAACTTGATACCCTTGCAGTCCCCCAGCCCTACCCTGAACAAGGTCCTCAAGTGTGCTCTAAAGCAGTAAGGATTTAGGCTCTCAGTTCTTTCATAGAATGATTGCCAGGTCCCTGGTTTCTTGGTTTGGTTTTGTTTTTTTTAGAACTAGAGGGTGATTTTAGCAAAACTGTAGGGAAGAAAGCATTTTAGCCCCTTAATGATTCTTCCTAAGCAGACAGGTGTGGGCTGGTACTTTGGGCAGCTTCCTCACCCCCCTCCAACCATGAACACGACCATGCCGAGTTAGCTCTTTAGGGCAGAAACCGGCGCCTGTTGTGGAAAAGGGGTGGGCTGGCAGCCAGGCTCCCGGACCCTTGATGGTCCCCCACTCACGCCTCCCTGGGTGCTAACTAGAGAAGCAGCTGAGTCTCAGATACCCAAACTGGTAAGTAATGCTTCTGCCCTTTCCTTTTGCCCTGACACACTTCCTTACGGCCCATGGTGTCCCAGGGAAACGTGTTTGGGAGCTACAGGATGGGAGAGAGCTACGGTGACACCCCCCACCCCCGGCTATTCCTGCTGGATGTAGCAGGACCTCACTCAGCATTGCCCAAGCCTTCGGGGGTGGGGGTGGGGGGGCTTTTATCATGAGGGTGGCCTGCCCTCTGCTCAAGTCCTGTCCCATCCAACCTCAGTGAGCCGCTGTGCTGGAGCTCTGTGAACGCGCTCGCTTGGGGGTGCGGGCCAAGGAAGCCGCTCTTCTGGGGCAGCCTGCTGGACATGCCTTGTCCTGCTCTTGCTTCTCAGGGATGTCGAATACAAGGAACTGCAGTTATCCCTGGACCAGGTGTCTACGTCCAAGTGCCAGGACTCCTGGAGGACTGCCTTGTCTACCTCACAAGAAACTAGGAAATTAGCTAAACCCAAAAATACAAAGATGAAGACAAAGCTGAGAACAAACCCTTACCCCCTACAGGTAACACGCGGGACCTGCTGGGGCAGGGTGCAGCAGACACCTGGCCCGGGGGGCTGCTCAGGACCCCCCGGCCCGTCCAGGAATGCCGAGCCTCTGACTGCAGAGCGCGTCTCCCGGCCCAGAAGTTTCCCTGTGCAGTGTGGCAGAGGCCCCTGGGGATGTCCCCCACACACAGCCGAGACACGCCTGGAGGCACGCAAAGCTAACGTGTGGGAGGACTTGTGGGGTCTAGGAGAAAAGACTACATTAGGAAGGCACTTCAGCTTGCTGGAACCCCCATTCATGTGGCTTAGAGCACAGTGCATTGTGTTTCCATAGCATTTGTTTTTTAATGAAAACCTTCCTTTAAAAAAAAAAAGTAGTTTGTAACATCTCAGAAAGAGCAAGTGCCTATGTGTATCTGGTATGTGGTCAGCTTGGGCTGGGGAGAGCTCGTTCCACGCAGGGGGAGGGTCACTTGGTACTGTTTGCTGTGCACCTGTCCCCAGTGGGACCTCACGGTGGTGGCCATGGTAGGCCCAGCCCAGGGATGCGGTCGAAGCCTAGAGGGTGGGGTCTGGTGAGGCTGGAGGGCAGGTTCTCACTGGCCCCTTCATCCATCTTCTTTGCCAAACAGCAATACAGCTCGTTCCAAATGGACAAACTGGAATGCAGCCAGCTGGGAAACTGGAGAGCCAGCCCCCCGGCGAACGCCCCGGCACCCCCAGAACAGCAGCTCCATTCAGAAAGCAGTGACCTTTTGTACGCCCCGTCCTACAGCCTGCCCTTCTCCTACCATTATGGACACTTCCCTCTGGACTCTCACGTCTTCAGCAGCAAAAAGCCAATGTTGCCGGCCAAATTCGGGCAGCCCCAAGGATCCCCGTGTGAGGTGGCACGCTTTTTCCTGAGCACCCTGCCAGCCAGTGGTGAATGCCAGTGGCATTACGCCAACCCCCTAGTGCCTAGCAGCCCGTCTCCAGCTAAAAACCTTTCCGAGCCGCCGGTGAACACTGCTCGGCAGAGCCTCGTGCCAAACTACGAAGGTGGGTCATGTTTGCACGAGGGGAGGGGGCAGGGCTGTGAACAGCGGTGGTGGTGGCGGTGGGTGGCAAATGGAAAAATGATCCTCACACTTTGGGCCAACTTTTCATTTTCCTGCTTATAAGTAGGAATTCCTGCGCTTTCCTGCTCTTGATGGGAAGTGGCTTTGCAAGAGGGAGACGAGCAGGGTGACTGAGTCCGTGTGCCTCTCGTGGTGCCGGTGACAGGATAGAGGGCAGAGGATGTCTCCCGGGGGGGGGTGGTCAGCCACCCTCCACAGAAACCCTGGCCTCGTTTGCCAGACAAAGTGATTTTCAAACCCAGCTCCCGGGTACTGAGAATGCTCCAGCCACGTTTCTTTTACAAGATTACTTCTCTACCCTACCCAGAAATGAGTATGGGATGCTGTTGGTTTTCTTCACACGCCAGTTTTCAAAGTGTGGAGAACAGTGGCGGAAATTCATGAGCTCAAAGACAGAAATGTCACTCACCAACCCAGGGCAAACAACATAAACACTCCATGACTCAGTTTCTCCATCTGTAAAATGGGATCATAACCCATATGATATGCCTACTACCCCAGGGCTTGGCACACAGTAGGTGCCTGCCCAGCACCGCTGGTTCAACGAGAGGGAGACAGGAATGGCCCCTCCCCCAGCTCTTCCTGGTGGCAGACAGGCAAATGTCCTCCATGGATGTGCCACCAGTTTCCCCAGGCCCAGACAGACTCCTGTTTGCTCACTGGACCAACCCCCAGGTAGAGGGTAGGTGGGGGTTGAGGGGTAGCTGCAAGAGGTATATTCCTGTTTTGCGCAGAACTAACTACTGCTCAGAGGGTAGCCCAAGATGGTGCAAATTTCCTGCAGTGGCTACTACATTCGGGGTAAATGTTACATGCTCAGAAAAGAAACATCTGCCTAAAGAGGAGAGCTCTCCGGAGCCCCCTCCTTCCCCACTCTACTTTCCCTCCCTGGAGGCAGGTAAGGCTCTGTTCCTCCTCGGGCTGCTTGGGGAGTCTCTTGCTCAGACTGTCTTTGCAAGGCTGAGACCCATTTCGTCTCTCAATCTGAGAAGAGGGATAGACTGTGGGAGAAAGCTAACCGTATTGGAGATTACTGGGACATGTTTTTCAAAAGTAGCCAGCTTAGAAAAGAACACGCCACTGACTAGGGCAGTGCAGCCCTGCCTTCTGGCCTGGGCCAGTCCTTATGCCACCAGTTTCTCAGATTTGGAGAGAGAACCATCAGCTACTGGATCACTCAAATAACCAAGGAAGGGATTTCCCCCGACGATAAGAAAGACAAAGCTAAGCATTCTGATAACAGCTGAAAATATTCTTCACTTGAGATTGACCTGAAAGAATTCTTTTTCTTAGCGTGTGGATGTTGGCCAGTGATATAACTAACACACAGTATTATATATATTTTTTTAAATGGCTATTTTGAAAGTGAAAGAGGGTAATAAGGAGTTCATTTGTCATACACTTGGTAAAAATGGACCAAAGGTGCTAATCTGGGGGCAATTTGTGATCTACTTCCTAGTCTTTTTTGATATTAAAGGAAGACAAAGGTTGTCTTAAGGTAAAACAAAACAAAACAAAAAAACCATTGGGCGCTGATTGTAGGCACCTGACTGGTGAGGGTGGTTATTAACTTTAGTTATGACGGCACTAAAAGGAGCAGGTGGGATTACCACCCCACCCTCCCCACTAAGCAAAAGAAAAAAAAAAGAAAGGAAACAGGGTTGACTGGGGCCACCTTACCCGTCAGGCAGTGGAAGCCTCTAGACCAGCGCTGTCCGCTATGGTAGCCAGTAGGCACGTGCGGCTCTTGCGCACTGGAATGTGGCCAGGGCAGGGAGGGGTGCTGCCGGCCGTGCACTGCACCTGGACGGCAGAAACAAAGAACCAGGCATCTCAATCATGTAAAAGTACTGATTGCACACTGAAAGACCTGTTGGATATGTGGCATTGAGTAACGGCTTCCGGGAACTGCACCTGTTCCTCTCCGCTCTTTAACGCGACCACCAGAGCGCCGCGGGTTGCAGGTTGCAGCTTGCCACCGGACCGCGCGGGCCTGGGCGCGGTGGGGCAAGGGGCCCAGGCGGCTGCGTGGGCGGAGCGCGCCGCGCGGGTGGCCGAGGGAGGGGTGGTGGTGGCGGCGCCCGGACCCACCGGGTTGGTGCTGCTTTGGGCAGGTCCCCTTCCTCCCCCGCGCGGGCGTCTAACGTGTCGCCTGTCCCCGCAGCGCCCGCCGCCGCGCGCAGGTTCGGCGAGGACACCGCGCCGCCGCCTCCGCCGCCGCCGCCGCCGAGCTTCCCGAGCTGCGGCCATTACCGCGAGGAGCCCGCGCTGGGCCCGGCCAAGGCCGCCCGCCAGGCCGCCCGGGACGGGGCGCGGCTGGCGCTGGCCCGCGCGGCGCCCGAGTGCTGCGCGCCGCCGGCCCCCGAGCCCCCGGGCGCGCCTGCGCAGCTGCCCTTCGTGCTGCTCAACTACCACCGCGTGCTGGCCCGGCGCGGGCCGCTGGGGGGCGCTGCGCCCGGCGCGCCCGCCCTCGCCTGCGGCCCCGGCGCCCCCGAGGCGGCGGCCGGCGCGCTGCGGCCCCGGGCCCCCGGCCCCGCCGCCGCCTCGCCGCCCGGCGCGCCGCTGCCGCACTACCTGGGCGCCTCGGTCATCATCACCAACGGCAGGTGACCTCGCGCAGGGCTGCCCGCAGGGAGAAGCCATAGGCCAGGCCTCGGGCTCCTGTTCTCCAGAGTGCAGCCGAGTTACGAGGGGCGAGCTGTATATGCACGGTTTAAATTAATTTATACAGAGACGACTATTTTAATAGAACGCCGCGGCCGCCTTCTAGATTTTTACGTAGATCCCACCAACGCCGGTGCACGGGACTGCGGCGCGGCGGGGAGAGAAAGGCCCTCCAGACCTTTGTTCTCCAGGAGCCGGGTTCCGAAGGGGCAGAGCTGAGCGCCCCCTGCGTCCCACGTGTGACCTCAAACTACCCCGTCTTGGGGGCGGACTTGGGTTCCTCACCTTGACATCAGGCTCGCGCGCCCTCGCCTCGTCCCGGAAGCTCAGTGGCGGTCCCACCGGGGGACTGCAGGAGCTTCCACCCCGGGGAGAGCCTCTGTAGAGGGGAGAGCCCAGCCTGATACAGTCAGACACGCCGGGCCGCGGCCCACCAGGAAGGGGGAGGCCTCCTGAATTCAGGGCGCCCTAGAGGCTTAAGGCAGGGTGTGATAATTGAAGTCCCACGCATCGACAACAACTCTGACGACTTTACAAGTCATTCACGAGTCTCATTAAAAGCTGTTGTCGTTTTAATTTAAGCCTTTTTTCAGTACAAACATCCGCAAGCCCAGACCAAGGGAGTGAATGAACATGGGTGTGCCTCACAAGCACATTCATGAGCTTTTACTTCCTCCTAACCCCTGTGAACTCCTGATGGCACCAAGAATAGCACCTTCCGAATATATGGGATAGGCATTAAATGCAGAAATACAGAGAGCCAGATAGATATTTTCTGAGAATGACATGTGGATGATGATGAGGTGCCCAAGGCGACTGGCTACCCCTGTCGGGTTTGATTGGGAGGCAACATCCCTCTGGCCCACACATACCTGTAATTCCCTAGGCTCGTGTTTGCTACAAGTAATGCTAATAAAGTTAGTTAAATTGCATGTGCAATATGGAAAATTGTCAATGGACTGTGCCCTCGTGGAAGAAAACTCGCTAGAGGGATGGTATAAAAATGGTGTATACATTTTCTTCAGCATTTCCTGCATTTTCTGCATAGCAAGAAAACCCCATGAACATGTCCTGTATGTGACAGGTGAACAGGAATCCTTTTATAAAGCACCAGCAGTGTTTTAAAAATAAACTTCCATTCATTTTTGTCTTACTTTTATATTTTTGCTTCAAGATTTCACCATTTAAAAATCCTACCATGGCTCTGAAATGGACTGATGCATAACCACCGTGTTTCAATTTGCTCCACACTCTAAACACTCCCTCATTGCCCTGTTTCAAAAATGGTTTTCGTTTAGGAAACTCTGCACCTTTCTGAGTGGAAAGATTGTTCACAAATGTCTTCAATTCATTGTTCTGGAATCAGGGCGCACCTATACAGGATTGTTTGCAAAATGTGAAGTGATCGCTTGCCAACCTAGGGTCACACTGAGGGTCTGCCTCATTCTTAGCAGGGCATCAGTAGCCTTATGGTAGGGGTGACATTTGCAAATTTAGGAACATGCATGGTACAGCAAAGGGACTGAGTCCTAAGAATCGAACGCATACACCTCTATACTGCACTTACCTATACCTCGTTAGCAGCTCTTTGTGCACACAGAAAATAAGCCTGGGGTATTATTTTTTTATGCTTATAAGTCTCATCATTAAACCAGGATTCCTGAAAGGTGCGGGTTTGATGAGCAGGCGATATCACCTGACGTTTTTCAATAAAGTACCACAAAATGCGTTTGTGTCTACCTTGTTATTAATCATTGGGTCTGTGTTCATTAGTAAATACAAACCAAGAAGGCTTTCCAGCAGTTTAAGATCAAAGGTTACTGTGAAAAAATAAGACCATTATAGATTTGCAAATGATAACGTAAACAGTCTTAACAATGAGTATGTACTTGAAAAATGAAATGTGTACTAGGGAAAACTTCCTTGTCTAAACAAACATCGGGGTTTTCATAGCCTAGAACATGAAGGAAGATTCCTATGCAAGCTGGCTTCTGGGCGGCTGGCAGCTCAGTGCAAAGTTAACAGGAGTTACCATGGCAACCTAATATTGTTACCTCCATCTTTAAAAGTCTGCACATTTAAGCTGGGGCCATCATTTCTTGACTTCTGTGAGGCTCTGGCAGGGAAGAGGAAGCATTTTAATAAATATGACTCTCTTTCACAAGAGAAAGAAAGAAAAAGAAAGAAAGGAAGGAAGAAAGAAAAAGAAAGAAAAAGAAAGAAAGAAAGGAAAGAAAGGAAGGAAATTGTAGTGGGTCCTAACACGTTGACAAAAATGCCAGATCAAAAGGATTTGAGAAATAAACCCAGTTCAAGACTGGCCGGGCCCTCCAAGGGGCCTCCCAGGGAAAGGAATTCCTTTATGTTCGTGGAAGCCCTTTCTAGAAAAGCCATTCCATTCATACCTTTGTAGAGAAGGGAACAGGGTATGAAGAAGGCTGTTCTGAGGAAATCTGCAAGAGCTGGGTATTTTGCACCCCTCACCCCCCAACCCTTTGTCCAGTTTAAAGTCCTATGACCAAGTCTTCCCCCTTGGACTCTAAGGGCGGGAGAGGTTTATACAGTCAATGAATCCTATACAAAGTCTACCCGAAGTTGTAATTTTGTTGTAACTGTAAGACAGTTAAGGTAGATTTGTTGTAACTGTAAGACAGTTAAGGTCGACTGTGGGGGCTGCTACAGATAAAATGGGATAAAAAGAACATTTTCAAATAAATGCCAGAAAACTACAGTAGTTTAAAATCTTAGTGAATTGTAGCCCCTGGGTTATCAAAGAGGCATTATTCAAGCTGTTCCTAACTTAAGTATGATGTATAAGGTTAAAATCTTGGGGGAAAAAACTCAAAACAAAAGTCAAGCAGTTCTTACGGAAGAGTAAGAACAACTCTACAAGAACATAATCTGTTCTTATAGTAAGTTTGTTATATTAAATTTATTTTTCAATTTATATTAAATGGTTATATTAAATTTATTTCTCACCTCAGTTTAAAGGGTTTTTTTACTTTGGGTTTTGCTAACTTTCACTCTCTGGAGTAATAAAATTTTTCTTTTGTATGACACATAACACATTTGTCAAAAACAAATCAAAAACAACAGAAAAAGCACCCGACTTCTCAATACTTAGAAATACATACGTATTCCTTACTATGTAAAACTATTTATTTTGTAAAAATGTTTAAATATGAATAAAGATACTGTAACCAAGAGTAGTTGCCTATTTTTAAAAAATAAAACTGTGGTCAAAATAACAATGAGCACAAACTGTACAGAAAATCTTAAGTTTATTTTGGTAGACTTGCTTCTTATAGGCATTGGTTTAAAGTAATTACTTTTCTGAGGCGATTTTTCGAAAAGGTACAAATGCGGAGGCTTACACTTTTTAAAATTTCAGATGTGCATAGTCGTAACCCAGGAATAAGGATTCTCCGTGTTCTGACTGTAAAGGGCAAGCAAATCTTCCAGAATGCAAGCCAAAAATGTCTCCCTGCTGCATTCTGAAGCTCCTGGATGAGGCTGGCTTCTCTCCTGGTTCCCAGGCTCGAGGGCAGGGGCAACTACATAGGCCACCCCCAAGGGTGTATGTGCGGGGCCCGGGGACTGGAGGCCGCATGCTCCCCCCACCTTGGCCTGCACCCCCCCCAAAGGCCCACTTGCTCCCACATCGGGCAAAGTCTGCAAGAGTGAACCCCACCTACTATTTTGGACCAGACACGAAATCCTTCGACTTCGCCCAGGGTCAAGGGGCACTGCTTTGGCAGGGGCCACGGGAAGGCCTTCTGGAAAATGTGTTTGAGGGAAAACTTGTGCACATTCAGGGGGCGCTTTCCCATGGCTTCCCCTGAAACCCGCGGCCAGCCAGGAAGGAAGGACGTCTTGCCTTTTTTTTTTTTTTTTTAACATAACCAGATAGATGCTCAAGGCGCAACCTCTGAACTCGAGAGCAAATCCAGTGCCCTGGAAGCACATGCCAATCCTGAGTTCAGTTGCCATGTTTTAAAGACTATGAAGAAAATGCAACATTTCTGTTAAGACTTTAAAACTCCTTGAGATCAGAGATGGCCAGGTGCACAAAGACCCCCAATCCGTGAGGGTGGTGTAGTGAGTAGATAATTTCCCTAACACGAATAGCTCTAAGGAAGATGCTTTATTCAGCTGTTCTATATGAAGCAGAATTTCAAGTGTCTTTGGTTCATATGAGGCAAGATCGTGTTTACAGAAAACGTAGCATCTGCTTCAAGTCTATTTTGTCCCCCTCAAGACAACTGCGGGCGGCACAAGTAAGAAACAGTCTTGAAAGCACAGAGAACAAGCGGTATGCCCGGAACATCTCCATCTGCCCTGACACGGCCACACATCATTAGTTTTAATTTACAGAAAGGAAATTAAATGATAACATTTTTCCCCCAAAGCAGAACTGTCTAGAATGGGACTTCAGCCGAAAACAAAACATAGCATGTTTTTCATTAAAGAACCCCCCAAAGAAATTCAAACAGTAACAATGGCAGCGCTGAGAGATGACTTGCCTTATGTTACAAAGTTTGAGAAATGAAACTTGCAACATTAGCCTGGACATCTTTCCTCTTGATGATATTTTGCAGATGCCCTCTCAAGGGGTGAGTCCATTTGATTTTGGGGTGCTGTGGGCTTTGATTGAAACGTGTTACTCGTTCCAAAAGAAGACTTGGACACTTAGGAGGGAACAGTTTTTTTTGAGAAAAATAATTCTAATGGAAGCCTTATTTGCAAAAATTACTTCTGAAATTTTTTTAAAGTTACATTTCCAAAAAACACATATTGGGTTGGTGTACTTAACTAAACATGCTATTTTTTTTTTCCCCTTCCTATGGCGCTGCCTGCGCCTGGCTAAAGGTAGGCAGATTTTATACTGAAAACCACAAGTTTCTGGAATTAGCTTGACTGGGTAAAGCTGGGTAGAGCTGGTGCTCGTGCACAATAAGGGGATTCTGTTCAAAGCTGAGGGCTCCATCAAGTTTTCCTTCCACTAATTTCAGTTGGGACTGGCAGGAAGAGAGAAAAGTGGGCAAAAAATTGGCCTTTTAAGGCAGAAAAATAATGTGTGTGATTCACAAGTTCAGCAGAGATAGGAGTGACATGGAAAAAGCATGGAGTGCATCTGGAAATCGCAAATGCATATCAAAAGGTTTCCTTTCTTTTGTTCTTCCACGGAGACTTTTAGGGCATCAGATCTTGAATATCTTCTTTTAAAAGCTTCTCTCTCTCTCTCTCTCTCTCTCTCTCACACACACACACACACACACACACACACACACTCCTCCCTCTTAAATGATGGTGTTTGGTATCAGTTGCATTTTGTTTCTTGGCAATTTAGGGAAAGGGGGGCAAAAAATTATGACTTACAGACAAAATGCCACGTACTTCTACATTCTGTGCACCAAACGGTCTTTCAGGAATGCTCCAGATTTCAAAGTGAGCCTACAACAGGCTTAGAAGTTCCAAATCCTCCCTGGTGTGTGGTATGAGTGAGTCCTTGTCTCCAGCTGTTAGGGCCCAATCATCAACCCCCGCACGCACACAAGGCCTCATCAACGCATTAAGGATCTTGAACTTGAGCCCATCCCTTCAGAGTCTGCAGTACATTCAAACTTATGAAAAAGAGAGCTCATAAAATTACTGTCGAAGTAGGTAATCAATTTCCTCTACCAGGTCACTGCAAGCACACCAGTGACACCCATCTTAGCAGCTACTCAGGCCCTGTTGTGGGACCACAAACCACCGGGCCCAGAGGTAACGCTCAGAAGCCTACCATCTTTTCTCTTATTAACAAAAAAATAAAACGACCAAGTGCCAACGTATGTTCCTAGAGGAAAACGCCTCCCTGGATGCGTATAAACAGTGCTACCAAACCTCTACCTCATCGCTGGCCTGGACCTGGAAGCTATTTTTGATTTGTTTTTTAATAGTCTGGGAGTGAAGGTCTCCACTACCAGGGAAACATCTGAATTATTCCGTTGCTGTTTTCCAAATAAAAAAAAATTTTGGGGGGGGGGCAATAAACACACATCCAAGCCCAAGAGGGGGGAAGGATTTCACACGTGTGGTGGTGCTTCACCTGAGCTAAATCTTCCGCTTGGCATCCCTCCGCCCCAGAACATTCGCGAACGCCAAGTAAAATGGCAACAGACAGAACAACATTAAGGAATCAAGCAGGTTAACTGGAGGGAGGCCACGTTTGCCTACAACTCTAAATCCGTTTTCCAGATCCTCGGGCTAGGAAAGGCAGCAGGAATTAACTGGAATGCTCACTGGGGTGGGCTCTGCCAGCCCTCTCACTACCCGGTGGCCCCAGGCAGGCCCCAGGCCTGGCTACTGCTGTTTGGGGATGATCAGGTTTCTCAGCATGTCAAAGGAGTTGCCGTCGGGATGCACGGTCACCACCTCGCCGTCCTCCTCTTGGACCTGAAGGAACCCGGAGTCATCCAGGCCGACTATCCACACCTCTGGCCCCTCGAGGCCTCCCAGGCGGACCCGTTGGCCACTGTGTGTGAAGAACAGCAGAGGGTCAGTGGGAAAGGTAATGCAGCGTCTAGAGACAGGTAGCTAAGTACTCACCCCTCCGGCAGAGGGATGGGGGGGGCACGGGAAGGGGGTGGGCCGGATAAAATGCTCCGACTTTCACTGGTCCCACATGAACTGTTTTGATAACTATTAGAAGAATCAGGATGATGGTAATTCCAATAGGGAGTGTAGCCTTTCTCCTAATTCCGATCATCTGGATGATGATTTGCCCCACCTCCTCGCCCTCCAGCACTTTTAAGAACCACTGTGCAATTCTAGGGGTTTGGGGAAAAAGAAACTGAGTTGGAAAGCCCATTTTCTAAAACGAAGCTGGGTACCATCAACGGCAAGTTAAAGTCACTCTAACACTGCTTCTTTTAATGTTTTCCAAATGTACCTGTTGAGTTACATCCTTGTTAGTTTTTAAAATATAGGTCAACACCCCCCCCCCCCGCCGCCCGCCACTCATTTTTATTTGGAAGAATGTAAAACCTACAGAAGAGTTGAAGAAATAGGACAATGACCCCCAGAATCCCCCTTCACTTATATTCACACCAACTGATAACATTTTCCATATTCGCTTCCCCTCTTCATGCACACACACACATGCTTTTTTGCTGACATTTAAAAATAAGTTGCAGGCATCATGACACTTTATACTTAAATACTTCAGCATGTCCCTCCTAAGAACAATCTCCCACAAAACCAGAATACCATTATCACCCTCAAGAAATCTAATCTCCATATAATAACATCTAGTATAGAGTTCATGTTTAAATTTCCCCCATTGTCCCATTAATATCGTTTGTGGCAATTTCCTCCCATCCAGGATCTAATCATGAATCACATTTTGCATTTGGTTGTCATGCCTCTTTAATCTCTAACAAATCTCCGACCTTCTTTTTATTTTTTGTGTTGGAAGACATGGACATTTCTGATGCATCAGAGGCCTGCTGGTACTCACCAGAGTGCTTCTCAAGCTCTGGGTGCACAAGGAGCCCCCAGAGCATGTGTTAAAACACGAATGATCAACCAGCCTGAGTTTCTGATTTAGGAGGCTCAGGGTGGAACCTGAGAATGTGCATTTCTAACATGTTCCCAGGTGAGGGTGCTCCCACGCCCCCTGGGCTCTTGCTTTGAAAACTCTTTGTTATCTAGAATGTTCTACAATTTAACGTGTGTCTGTTTCCTCGCATTAGGCTCCACTTAAACCACTTAAGACACGTGGAAAACTCTCGGGCGAGGTTGTGTCCTTTCCCATAACATCCCACCAGCACGCATTGGATGCTGGTCCATCCTGGGGTTGCTGATGGTAACTCGCTCAACGTGGTGGACACCAGTTTTCTCCATCAGAAAGGTAAAAAATAATTATCTAGGGGCACCTGAGTGGTGCAGTAGGTTAAGCATCCGACTCTTGGTGTCAGCTCAGGTTGTGACGTTGGGGTCGTGGGATCGAGCCCCGCGCTGAGCTCCGTGCTCGGTGCGGAGTCTCCTTGAGACTCTCTCTCCCTCTGCGCCTCCCCCTGCTTGCACACACTCTCTCTCTCTCTCTCAAATGCATAAATCTTAAAAAAAAAAAAATTACGTAGACCTGTGCTTAGTTTCTTGTTTTAAGATACTGAACTACTCACTTAATAAAGACACTTTAAAAGAATGAAGATGGGCCAGCACTGACCTGTGTACCCAGTACTTATAATAAAGGGGAAGAACGCCATCGGGCCCTTTGTCCTGAAATGTGTCGATCAGTTTCTCCAGCACAGTCACAGTTCTGGCAATGAGACTGTCGGTTCTTAAGGGCTTCAGCTCTGCCCTGTGCTGTTTATTGTATTCTGTGATGAGATCATTGATGCAGATGGTAGGGTTACTGTTACTCACGTTAAATCCGCAGCCTGCACAAAAACAGTTGAAAAGCATGAGCGGCTCAACCTATTGATGGCCTCCCAAGCACCTGGAAGGAGTTACAGCCTTTATCCCCGACTCCCTGCTTCCTTTTCCCTCATTTCAAATTTATCATGTCTGGCCACTTAAAGAAAGACTTTTCGGGGCGCCTGGGTGGTGCAGTCGGTTAAGCGTCCAACTCTTGGTTTCAGCTCAGGTCGTGATCTTGGGGTTGTGAGACTGAGCCCCTCAGTGTCTGCTTAACATTCTTTCTCCTTCTCCCTGTGCCCCTCTGCCCCAAGCGTTCTGTCTCTCAAATAAATAAATAAATAAATCTTAAAAAAAAAATGAATGACTTATGTCTTTGGGACCATCTTCCTTTTCATCGTTCCTTTATCATCCTTGTTCGAGGATTATCCCTGTCCACCCCAACCTTGCCGCAGATGGGTTGGGGGGAAAAAACCAGCCAGATTCGATTCAATGAAACAGAAGCTCTGAATGGGGCAAAGCTCCTTGCAGTGGCCTCTGAAACAATACTTCATGTGGTCTCGCCAAGAACTCTAGCTCTGCACTGAGCCCAATATAAAGTACAATCTCTTGTTTCTTTTCCGACTTGAATAACAAAAACACATGCCTGAAAATACAGAATTTCACTCGGGTCTTAAGGAGTAAACTCTGGATTCAGAGATTTCAAAACTTGGTCATGGCATAACCCTAGAACACATCTTTTTAATACGTTATCCTTGGAAGTCTTTGGTGCTAGGGTTACGCTGCTGGCAAGGGGCCAACCCGTGTTCAGTGACTCTTTTATAGGCTCCTGACCCAGGGCTTCAGGAACGGGAGGTACCAGCAGTGGAGTCTGAACAGGCTTGTCTCTGCCGTTACTTAATACCACCAACCCTCTCCCAGAGAGCTAGAGCCTTCGAGAAGCCAAACCTCAGTTTTCAACAGGGTCCTGAATCAACCTCAAAGAGGTCTTCAATAAGAAGTGAAATACTGCAAGAACTAAGCAGTGAGATGCTCTTGTTTTCAGTGCCTCCGAGGAAAAAACTTCTCCAAATACTCGCCTCTGATGGAATGATGACATTTACAAGAACAGTATTCTTTGGTCAATGTTCCGAGCCATTCTCCGTGTGAAGGGAAGGATTGATAGGCCTCAGATTTTTTTTTTTTTAAATATACTGGCTATTAAAATACTAAGCAATGTAAATTACATCTGGAAAAAAAAAACCAAGTAACTATAGCAACAGGGATGAATCGGCAGTTGTCCATTTGTTCATTCAACAACACACACAGTATGGAGCGTAAGGCATTCAATTAAGTGCATATGGTGCCGAACAATCTCCCATATATTCAGAAAATTCCAAGTCCTGGGGAAACAGCAGCACTGACTACTGCCAACTCAGGCCATGTCTTTCCAAGGCCCAGAGAGCACCCCTGTTGGGGACCCTGACTCTTTCCCCAAAGACACCCCCCTCCCCTCATCACCTCCTATGGCCTTAAGAACGTAATAAAAGCCATGAATTCTCCCTACAGGACCACGTTTCCTTTCCCCCATACTGACAGAAGCCATCCCTGGACCTCCTCGACATCTCTGGGCCCGACTTCGGGATATGTGCATCTAGCCTAGCGAACACATTTAAAAATGAGAAGGAGAGCTTGGAGGCTATGAAGCAGTTTGCTCAGAATAATCCTGCCCATTGGTGGTAGAGCTGGAAACTTAAGCTTTGCACTTTGGGGCTGGTACTTCCCACAGACACATCATCACACATTTTCTGCTCATTACTCATTTCTGAACATTAAGTTCTCCTGGGCCTTAGGGAGAAGTGGATGCTCGGATGAGCAGGAGCCTGAGAACTTCTGAAATTGTTTCTGAATCCGTCTCCTTGCCTGATATGGACACGCTGAGGGGAAATGGGATTCTGCACCCCACCTTGACCAGCCTGGAGCTTCTTCTGAAGGTCAAAAAAACAAAAAAACCCAAAAAACAAAAAAAACCCACACAACTTTTTCATGGCCTGGGAAGGTCCAATTAAGAATGCAGGAGCACCAGGAGCCCCATCCTTGCAATTAGCTTTCTTTCCTTATTACAAAATGGCATATTAAATGTTTATTTTCACCATTTCTGATTCAACAAGAAGCCGGCGTGTGGAGAGGTGCAATAAAAAACCTGTTTGATGTGGTACCGATTTGGTGGTTTCCATGGCCAGAGACAGGAACGCTAAACCTCTGCAAGGGGCTTTCAACCATCCGGCCTGCTTTGCATACATATTGTGCTCTGTGACTCAAGGCTCAAAGAAAAAGTAATCCCATATGATAATCCACTCCCCTCAAGGTAGCCATGTAAAAACCATTTTTATTTTTGTTTTTATTCATCTAAAAATGTGGAGGAAAGGCTTTCACAACTCACCGATGAGTATATAAAATGTTTCTCCCAAAAGTGTTGAGTTAACCAGAACTCCACCAAGCTTCATGAGGTCACTGTAATAAATATCGTTGGGCCACTTCACTCGTAGGTTGATATCCTAAAGGAAAATCTGCACGTTAATCAAGCAATCACGGGACACAAAGGGGCCGGGAGAGGTCATCCAGCTAAAAGGAAGATGAGCCGGATACTCTCGAATCTAATGGAACATGGGATCTCATCCTCGCTTCTTGTTCTGAGGGCTAATCCCTTCTTTGGGACAATCCAGTGGTCAAGGACCACCTTGGGGCCAGGAGAGAGACCTACAGAACGTATCTGGTGTAAATCCTGGATTCTCTCCACACCCCTGCACTCTTCATTATCCCAGGCCAGGCATGGTCGTTTTCTTGTGCTTTGCTTTATTGTGCTTCATGGGCACTGTGTTTCTTACAAATTGAAGGTCGGTGGCAACCCTGAGTTGAGCAAGTCTATCAGTGCCATTTGTCCAACGGTATTTGCTCCCTTTGGGTCTCTGTGTCACGTTTTGTTAATTGTCACATTTCAAACTTTTCCAATCTTTGTTACGGTGATCTGTGATCAGTGATTATGACTTGCTGAAGGCTCCAATGATGGTTAGCATTTTTGGGCAATAAAGTATCTTCTAATCAAGGTAGGTACACTGTTTTTTTAGACACAATGCTATTGCATACTTAATAGACCACAGTGTAGTGTAAACATGACTTTTATATGCACCGGGAAACCAAAAACTCCTTTGACTCACTTTATTGTGGTGATCTGGAACCAAACCTTCAAGATCTCCAAGGGGTCCCCACGTCAATGGCCACCCCCACTGAGTACCTACCATGTGCGGGTGAGGGGGGAGGCAGGGAGACCGAAATACGCTCAGGGTTCTTTTTCCTTAAGGAGCTCATGCTCGAGAGAGAAAGATGCCCCAAATTAACCACTGTCACAAAAGGTGGGTAGAAATATCTCAAGTAGAATCCTAGAGAGATACAGAGAAGGAACCTGGTTCACTGGATTATCACCGAGGGCCTCAAAGAATTGCCAACAGTCAACCAGAAATAGAAACTGATTTGTTCTGCGGCTCACTGCCTCTCCATCCAGAAGCAAACCTGGGCAGCCCGGCCTGGGGCCCTCGGTCACAGTCACAGTGGAATGGTCCAAGGGTGGACCCTGCCTTGAGCTGGTCCCCCCAGACCCCCAACTCTTGCTGTGATTTTTAAGCGGGGAAACAGAGACTGGGTGAGACTCAGTGGGTGCTGGAACTGCCCAGCCTCCGGGGCCTGGGGCTGGCAGCCAGGTGGTCCATGTGTGGGTAGAGGAAGAAAATCTGGAAGAAAGACACTCAGCATAATAAACCGAAAGATTGCAGCGTAGCAGGTGGCCTCTGATCCCACAGGGCTAGCTCTTCCGTCGCTGAGGGCCCGCCCGGCCCCGAGCCCCATCTCAGCTCTGGTCTGTGTGTCACTTAACACCAAACCCACATGGGGGTACTAGATTCACCTCTATTGAACAAGGAAGAAACTGAAGCGGAGAGATGGCCTGGCTTGCTTGAGGTTACACTCGGAAGCGGCAGAGCTGGGATTCGAACCCGGGGCTTTCTGACACCAGGCCCCTGGGTGCTTAACACTATGCTACGTAGCCTGCTGCTTCCAAGAAATCCCTTCCTTTCCCTTGGACAAAGGCTTCTTTGTATGGTGGCCAGTTAGAATGCGTTTCTGTTCTTCAGAAGCTCGTCTGCCCTAGCGTGTAGTGCTCGATGGTGAGGGGAAGAAACGCAGAAGCACCAAAGAACAAAAGCATAAACAAGACGCGGGTGTGCGCCATGACCTCTACCTGATTAGGGAGCTTCATAGTTTTTTCTGTTGTAGAACAGGGATCTCAATGGGGGCCGGAGCAAGGAGGCCTTCTGCCACCTTGTCCCAGGGGACACCGGGCGACGCAGAGGAGACATTTCTGGTCACTCTCCCAGGTCCCCTTCTTTGTCCTCTCTTGCCTTCCCACGTCCCTTTGTGCCGAGCACGGTCCCTGCCCAAGCTTGGAAACTGCTCCCCCAGCATGTGGGTGGCCGCTTTCCTCTGCACTGGCCCTGCCCCTGGGCTCTTGTTTTACTTCACATTTTCGGACCTAGTTAGTTAACGCTGCAGAGCTTAGGAAATCGTGGGTTCTCGTGCAGGTAAACAATGACCTCTGTTTCAAGATGAAGAGAAAGGCTGCACGCTTCTTTTTCACCATCTCAATGATTTATTCAAACAGCTGCGGTGGCAGTCCTCCCAGGATAAAGCACCAGGTTAGGCCCTTTGGGACCAACATAAAACTAACCGTGCATTCAAGGAGCTGGCTGCTTTACAGGAGATGGTACAGGAGGACAAATAACCCTGCTTCCGAGCAATCCATGGGAGAGACCATGAAAGCGGCTCAGAATTTCAAAATGCCAAAAGGTTAGTTAGAGGAGGGAGTTTGTAGCTAGAAGCTTCTGGGAATGGCACTGGAGCTGGGCCTCCCAGGGCAAACAGAACTTGCAAGTGCGGGGAGGAGAGCAGAAGCAGGAGTGTGGGGGTGGAGGGCTCCCGGCGCCCAGCGGGGACCTCTGAGACAGAAGGAACAGAGGGACGGACAGCAGGCAGTGCAACGAGGGTTCTGGAAGGAATCGCGGGCATTCCCGGGACACCGCTTCTGGTCCAGGGAGACGGGCACGATCTGTGTGCTGACGGAGACACCCGGCCAAGGATGTAAGAGAGGCAAACTCTCTGCAACTGGGGCCTATTCCAACCATCTCGGAGCTGTGCTGTGTAGGCCAAATGGCTCTGTTCAAAAGAAACACTAAGGGGAAGGGGGCAACTGGGAGATGGGCATTAAGGAGGGCACGTGATGGAATGAGCACTGGGTGTTGTAGGCAACTGATGAATCACTGAATTCTACCTCTGAAGCTAATAATACACAGTATGTTCATTAAATTGAATTAAAAAAATTTTTTTAAAAACACTAAGAAAGTAAACCTTTTTTTTTTAAATTTTTTTATGGAGTTGTCTCTGTATCTTTTTTTTTTTTTAAAGATTTATTTATGTGTTTGAGAGAGAGAGAGCATGCATGAGAGGGGTTTGGGTCAGAGGGAGAAGCAGACTCCCCGCCGAGCAGGGAGCCCGATGCGGGACTTGATCCTGGGACTCCAGGATCATGACCTGAGCCGAAGGCAGTCGCCCAACCGACTGAGCCACCCAGGCGCCCCTAAGAAAGTAAATCTTAAAAGTTCTCATCACAGGGGGAAAAATGGTTTTTGGTGACCCTAGGAGGTGAAGGAGGTTAACTTACTGTGGTAATCAGTTCATAATATATGTATGCCAAGTCACTATGCTGCACACCTCAGACTTACACAGTGGGGGCTGTCAATTCTATCTCAGTAAAACTAAAAATAAAACAAGAATAAGCCCAACCCCTAGCCAAAGTCACATCACACAGGTGTGACTGAGCTGCAGGACTGCGGACACAGGACAGGAACTCAGGTGGGGGCTCCTTAAGGATAAGGAGGGACACACGCCCATCAGGTGCAACCCCCCCCGCCCCTACTCCAGGGCAAGCTTCCCACCTCACAGCCTGCTGCCCGCAGTGCCTGGCACGGCCTCCTGGCTAGCAGGCACTCAGAGAATGCTTGCTCAGTTAACAAGCGAGGCTGCAAGGTCACAAAGCCAAGAAAAAGCTAAACAGATTAATTTAAATTTTAAATTTTATTTATTTTATTTTTTATTTCTTACTTGTTTCCTACCGTTTTTTAATTTCCTTTTTTAAATTTAAATTCAATTAATTAACATAGTGTCTTATTAGTTTCAGAGGCAGAGTTCAGTGATTCATCAGTCTTATATAACACCCTGTGCTCATCACATTGCATGCCCTCCTTAATGTCTATCACCCAGTTACCCCATCCCACCCCATCCCATCATTTTATTTTTTTTAAAGAAGATAATAATGCTTTATAATAGTTTGCATGGAATGATTAATACTATTTTTGCATGTTTTTCTTAATATTGTTCTTCCTTTTTTTAGAAGATAATGTTTTATAATAGTTTGCATGAAATTAATACTATTTTTTGCATGTTTTTCTTAGCATTGTTCTTTTTTAAAAAATTTAAATTCAATTTAGTTAACATATAGTATATTCTTAGTTTCAGGAGTAGAATTTAGTGATTCATCAGTTGCATATAACATCCAGTGCTTGAGGGTTGCTGGAGGGGGGGTTGGCAGGGTGGGGTATGGGGTGATGGGCATTAAGGAGGGCATTTGATGTAAATTTTAATTTTTTTTAAAAGGCAGACACTTAACTGGCTGAGCCACCCAGGCAACCTGACATGAATTTTAAATTATTTTCCTAAGACTAACGAACCTGCCGCTAGGGCTAAAAATATTTCCCCCCACAACAGAACTTTATCTTCTCACCTGCCCTCTGTGAGGCAAAATGTCTCGTTCAGGGGCTGCAGGCTGACTTGTGAAGGTGTGTGACAGTCGGATGAGCCCAGGCCCTTGGGATACAGAGGGCAAGGATGCTGAACGCTGGTCATAAATGTCACCTTTCAGTGTGCGGGCCAGGGACTTGATGTGACTTGGGAAACACATACCCCAGTCTTATACACGGTGACCATGAGGACATGACCACACTGGAGGGGAGGGCTGCTTCCCCGTTAAACACGAGGACAGGCCCCTTTGAAAGTCATGATCTTAGCCTCTCACTTCAGGAATTAATACTATAATTGTGTTTGGCCTGAGAGAAGAAATGTAGGTAGGAGGGAGGCCCGGGAGGACCCATGAAATTTGTCCAGGAAAACTGCATTAATCACCCTCTTGTCTCCTTACTAACTGATGCAGCAGCATCCGATGGTAATGATGAAGCACCTCTGTCCCTACAGCGGGGAGCAGACACCCCAAATGAACCTGCACTTTGAACCTGGGCAGCCACAGACAAGGGTCGTTCTGCTAAGCATGGACCGTGCTAAATGAAGACAGGGAATGAGAAGGTTGTTTAGGTCCACACAATAAGCCTTTTTGCCAGAAAACACAACAGTGTGGTATGTCAGTCCAGTGTGCTTCAATTAAGGGGGTGGGGGGAGGAGAGGCTTGAGCAATCT
Source organism: Eumetopias jubatus (assembly GCF_037043125.1). NCBI lineage: Eukaryota > Metazoa > Chordata > Mammalia > Carnivora > Otariidae > Eumetopias > Eumetopias jubatus. The sequence continues at coordinate 9,368,137 of NW_028274807.1, read as the reverse complement.
GACAACAGCACAGAAAGGGAATTCTGGGAAATAAACCCATCCCGGCGACCCCAGAGCCAAGCTATGAGCTGACAGTGTTTTTAAAACTCCAGGAGCACTCTGCTGCCTGCTTTGCGAAGAGCAGCCTGAAACTCTACACGCAGCGGTCATTCAGATGCATCCACACACCAACCTCAACTGAGATCTGCACCCAGGGTGGGCAAATCGCACCTACCTGGTACTCAGCGATGGACCTCACCGCCTCCACCACAGCCAGGGACATCAAATGCTGGACGAATGGGATTCTCTGTCCCAGCTGGGATCTCAGTGGGATGGAGATGAGCAGGGTGGACAGAGCGCATCCCATGGGGCTCAGCCAAGCGTTTGCTCCCCGCCCTGGAACACAGAGGGCCCCCCATCAGGAGAGTGGCCACCCTGCCACGTGAACAGTCAGATGCATGCAGCACCCGAAAATGGGCCCAGGACTCAGAGCCCCACGTGCAATCAACCTGCACTGATGAAGATGCTTGGAGGTTCTGGGGTTAACTCATGAACAGAGAAGCATTTTAAAGTCTGGCGCTGTGTTCCTGAACAAGTGTCTGATAAGTAGCTGAATGTTCTGCCTCAGTGAGCACATCATTTACGCTTTGATGATTCAAAGTCCTACAGGGTCTGAACATGACTGTCAGCTTAATTGTCACCATCTGGTAATGCTGGCAAAAACAGAGACAGTGGGGAAACCGGACTGAGTCTGTCCTGGTCCAGGAGAGGTCCTGGACACCACAGTTTAGAAGTGACCCGTATTGTGGTGATGGTCCCACAACCCTGTGAATATATTAAAAACCCCAGAATTGTATACTTTAATTGGGGAACTGTATGGTCTGTGAATTATATCTCACTGTTATACGGGGGGAAAGAAGCAGACTTTAAAAAGTAATCCCTGATATTAACTCTCGAGATTATTTTTCCTAAGATAGAAGTCAAGAAAATAAAATGCTCAAAATGAGAGGTATAATCCAAAAATGGGAGGTATAATCCAAGTTCTTCTATGTTTTTTTTTTTTAACCACCGTATTGAGCCCCCCACCCCCAGCTTTGGGTAAAATGAATTTTCTCTTTGAGTTATGTTCAAAAGACGTGTTCAAAGGAAAGAAGTGGAAAACAGTGGATTTCTTATTTCGTTGCTCCTTCTGAGAAAGGCATAAGAGCCTCTGAGAGTTAAAAGCACGTTTGGGTTGGCCTGGCACCGGCGGGAGCAGGGGCCAAATGCCTCCGGCAGGACCACTAAGCACAGAGTCTGCTTGCGGTTGGACCCCAAGTGGATTCTGGGAGGATGCGGGCTCTTGTTTCTGAGGGTCTCGGGGTCAGCAGGTGGCAGAAGCTCAGATCAGCCCTTGGCTTCTCTGTGGTCACTTTGTGAAGGGGCACTGACCACTGGTCATGGAATTTCCAGTGCGGCTGGGGTGGGGGCTGGCAGACGAAAGGGCTCTCCATGGGACACTCAACAGGAACCCAGAAGGCACCTCCCGGAGAACCTTCAGGCAAATAAATGTCTCTATAACACAGTAACGATTCACACACTGCAATGCCCAGAATGTGTCAGAAAGAATTTACAAGATGTAGGTGATGGTATGTTAAAACCATCCCCAGCAAATGTCCAGTGATTAATAACCATCTCCACTGGAGAGAAAGCTTTAATTCTACCAAAACTCAGTCTTCTGATCAATTTCCCTCCCTCTTCCTCCATTTTAGGGGGTGTGAAAACAAGCACTCCTAATGGGAGTCTTCTCCGTGATCAGCACACACAATCAATGGGCAACCTGGCCACAAGGAGCCACAGATTTTAAAAAGCAGAACAACAGAAATGATAACAAAAGATGACTGACCTTTGCCCTGCGTTTGGCGGACTGCGATGGCTATTAACCCCATTTCCTGCGGGATCTCAAACATCAATCTGCAAACGGTGGGAAAGACTGGTCAGCCAGAACAGGGACATGACAGCAGAGCCTACGGCTCAGATGAGAGGAGGACCCTATTCACACTCATCTGCGGGGCTGTGTGGGGAAGAAAAAGGGCCATTTCCCGGGTTTCGAGGGATACTGACCCCATTCCCAGCCTCTGTAGTGATAACGAAGGAGAAGAGACAAAGAAAACACCATTGAATCAAAAAAGATTGGGGTTGGGGTGCCCGCCTGAGCTGTTAGTTCATTTAAGATGTTGTTTGATTCCATTTCTTTGGAATATCCTATCAGGAAGTTCTTTCTTCCCCCTCTGATGTGGTGTCCCTTACTCCGAGTGACAACTAGCAGTTCCTGACATTTGTTTCTACTTACGGTGCGTTTCTGTCCAAACACTAGACCATAATCATAACAGAAGTTTCTGATTATTCAGAAAGCCAATATGGTGGCAATAAAGCCGTTTAAAAGATACACTATCCCCTGAGAACTAATTATGTTTTAACTATAGTAAATAAATCTACACCTTCTGAGAAGTCCAGAGAACCATGGATCATTTTAGGCTTGAGTTCTGCTTTTAAAATGGTTTCATTTAAAAGAATGCAAACTTCCCTTTGGGGATAGGCAGAAAAATGCCTTATATCTCCACCAAATGGGTCAACATTAACCTTTTTTTTTTTTTCTTCAGAATAGGAAAGGGGGTGGAAAACAATCCCTCACACCGAGAATTTCCTCCCAGCTACTTTCTACATATTTTAACTCCGTGTTAGGAAGGCTTTCCTCTGCATTCCCAGAAGTTGCTGACCAGGTACTGAGCGGGCACGGTTCATGGTGGGATTTATTAAACAGAGCCAAAATCGAGTTGGTCCGCTGTCCGTGCAGCTGCCAGGGACTCTCTGAAACACTTTTGGGGGAGGGAAGAGGCAGGGGAGGGAGGATGGAGAGATGGTATTTGTAGGACCTTTCCAGTAAGAGTTTCCAGGGTTCCATAGCAGCGTCCGAGCCAAGGAGAAAGGGCCCTGGACCCCCGCTCTGGTGGTTCTTCAGCTGCTCTCAGGGCTCGGGGCAGGGAGTGAGAGGTCTACACAGGGTAAGAGGAGAAATACACTTAAAAGCAGAGAGCAACAACACAGTGCCTCCCCGCGCACACTGGCCAACAGAGTTGGGCACCGGTGTGCAGACTGCGGTCACGAGGAGCCCAGAAGACCCCTTCGCTTGCAAAGAGGAGCCTGGCCACGTCGGGAGGGGGCCGGCGGGTCCCACAGGCACAGGGCATTCCCAGCGAGCAGGCTGCCTTGTCCACTTTTCATCGTACAAGAAGCACAGCTCCAGAAGTATTTCTCTTGGACACCATGAATAACCCATTGAGACCGACGGTTCCTATACACTGGTGGGCTCCAAGAATAAAGCGTCCTTTTCTTGGGTTGGACCAGTGGAAAACAGAGAAGGAATCTCTGTCTGTGCCAAGACATTAACACTGTCTTCTTGGAGCCTCGTGCTTTCCAGAAAGTTCCGGCAGCCCCTCACCTGGGCTCCGAAGGCTTCGGGTGGCAGTTAACACACTTTTCTAGGGGAGTGGGGGGGGGATGATTTGGCACACTGTGAGCAGACTGCAAAAGCCCTTCTCAATGGCAGGCCATCTAGGATGTTCTTCAAATAAACATGTAGACAGTAGACAGTCGTGTCTATAAGCCAGTGATGGTGATGGTGGAATTAGGCGAGGGGATGGGGGAGGTTTAGAAACCAACACAGACTTCTAGAACAAAGAGAAATGATTAAGGGAACATATGCACTCAACTGCTGGAGGTTTGGCAGCAGTTAACAGGGCATATTGATGAGAAGACGGAGTTTGTGCAGCTGAAGGCCAAGAGGAAATTTCTGCAGGAGGGGACAACGGGGGAGGGAGGTAATGCTCAGTTTGAGACAACTAGAGGCCGTCAGATTTATTTGTGCCATCTGAGATAACTCTGGGGGCCAAACCACACGGCTCATGGTCAACAAAGAGGCATTTATGAACTTCACGAATTTTGCATTTCTGAAAATGAAGTCGCCGGAGTTTGCTTTAGCAAAGGAGACACCATAAATGCCTCTCCATCCCGGGCTGATGATGTTCTCACAAAAGGAAACAGGAAAAAAAAAAAAGAAGAAGAAATAGGAGGGGGTAACCTAATGATCGGGTCCCTGCTGCTGTGGATTTTCTTTCCTCATTTGCGAAGGCTGTGGAATGAGAGGTTTCTGTGCCCGGCAGCTCAGCGCGCTCCCTCGAGTTTACGAACGGGGCGTGTGGGGAAAGTGCTCCGTCTTTCTACTCTGCTCCTGCGTCTGAAACATCCAGACCCCAAAGGGTCACTTTGCCAACGTGACCATTTTGGTTCCCAAGGACATCACAGCACCTCGTGGGTGCCCTGCCAATGGGAACGTCCTGAATTTCACCAGGTGGTTGGAGTAAAGCTTTAAGAATTAAGACTAAGCTAGGAGACAGGCCAGTAGGAACCTGTGTGAAAATTCTGAATGAACAAGTGAAAGAACAATTTAAATTCAGACCCAGTCGATCCATTGGGGGGATTCAAACCTAAGGAAATGGTCCACATTCACCACAGCGCTATAAAAGTAAAAATGTGGGAATCACCTAAGTGTCCAACAGGTAAATGTTGAGTACACCATGGTAGGTGAAGTCAATGGAATAATTCACGGTCATTAAAAATGATAGTTATCAGGGCGCCTGGGTGGTTCAGTTGTTAAGCGTCTGCCTTGGGCTCAGGTCACGATCCCAGGGTCCTGGGATCCAGTCCCTCATCAGGCTCCCTGCTCCGCGGAAAGCCTGCTTCTCCCTCTCCGCCTCCCCCTGCTTGTGCTCCCTCTCTCACTGTCTCTCTGTCAAATAAATAAATAAAATCTTCTTTAAAAAATGATAGTTATGAAGAGTATGTGGGAAGAAATGCTTGCAACACTCTGCTAAATAAAAAAAGCCATAAAAAAACTACATATACTTTTATTCCAACAATGTAAAATTCATAGAAAAGGGAGGGAGGGAGATTTACTTAGGCTTTATTTATTATTTATTAGGCCTTATTAGGATGATTTTTTTCTTTGTTTTAAAATTTCTTAAAGATGATTGGTTACCCTTAAAAATTATTCTGAAAAATTCTGGCCAAAAATAAGCATGGTTTTTATGTTTAGATATAACATATCTAAACTACTGTTCATTCAGTAATTAATTCTTCAAAAATATTTCAAGAAAAGAACTAAAAGATCTGCTTTAAAATTAAATAAGACAATAAGAGTTATCTACAGCACCCATTTTATTGTGAACAAAAGCTTATTTGATAGTATTAAGGAGTAGAAATTCTTAAAACCAGTCTGTTCATATGCAACCAGAGCCTTAAAAATTTTACACCTTCTGACCCAGTGACCATCCTTCCAGGAATGCATCCTGAGGAGTATTCAGACGGGGAAACAAAATAATTCAGGGACAAACTGTTCATCACAGCCTTACGATGTGAAAAATCGGAAACAATACACAAAAATCATAGCATCTTCCCATGAACAACTATCCTGTAGCAATCTGTGATAAAGCCAAAAAGTCCACTGGACTCCATCGGGTGATTTAATCAGGAGGCAAAACCCTACACACACCATGATTCTAATGACGTTTTAAAATATTCTTTTTACAATTGTTAAGAAATACAGCACAAGGGGCACCTGGGTAGCTCAGTCAGTTAAGCATCTGCCTTCAGCTCAGGTCATGATCTCACAATCCTAGGGTCCTGGAATCGAGCCCCATGTCCAGCGCCCTGCTCAGCGGGGAGCCTGCTTCTCCCTCTCCCCTGGCTTGTGCTTTCTCTCTCTCTCAAATAAATAAAATCTTAAAAAAAAAAGAAACAATACAGCACAATATTAGCTCTGGTTATTTTGAGGAGTGTGATTATTTGAAAAAAATTCAGAAAAGTACAAAGCAGAAAATAAGTTCCTCTTCTCATTAAAAGTGTATATTCTTCTAGACTTTCTCCCCTTTTAAACAAATACACAGATATATTTTACAAAATAGGTGTCTGATGATTGGAGAAATTCCTTACTGTGGAGCTCTTAAAATAATGATGCTATGGAGGTATAGTTCTGGACATTCTTAACACACTGATGATAAAGAGGGAATGCTTGAAAACCACACGTTTGGTCCCGTTTATGAAAGCTATTTCTTCCTGCGTGCATTTCTAGAAGAATACAGGACACACGTCAATAGTGGTGGTTAATCCCCGGAAGGTGGGGACGTAAGCTACACCTCGTGATCTAAATTACTTCTTTACGTTGTCCCCTCTAGTCTCGGGGGGGGGGCAAGATTCCAAGCGGCTTTTATTTCCTTCTTTACGCTTTTCTGACTTTTCCAGTATTTCTACACTTGGGGTGCATTCATTTTAGAGCCAGGAAAAACGCTATTTTTAAAAAGATGTATTTAAACTCAGCTTTGCTTTCAGTAGGTTAAGCATGAATCTGCCAGCTCACTGGGTGAACGATCTCATCTCTTCGGGGAGATGGTAGGTCTGCGATACAAGAGCAGCCAACTGGCTGAGCTTTTTTGCCAGGCTCGCTGGATGGGTCCCCCATAATGCACACTGTGTAAGTTCGGCCATGCCTGTCCCTTGCTCTCCTTCCCTGGGGAGCACGTGCCCTGTGCAATGGTGACAGGCTGAGTCTGCTTACTGTCCCTGCACAGACTGGCGAGACGGCATGTGGCTGCCGGCATCCTTCATCAACTTGTGTTCTTGATGCACAAGCTGCACCTTTTCTTTTATGTCTTCCCCCTCTGATAGTTTCAGCTCTGACATCTCCTTTATTCCTAGTGTTCAGAAAGACACATTCTCAGACAACACCCCCTACCCCCCATGCTTTCTATATGTGAAAAAGAACCCAATTAAGGGACCAGGGATGAGGCAGAAGGAGGAGGACCCAGGAAGTCAGACATTTGTTAAGTCCCTATTTCTGATTTTTAAAGACTTCACTGGAAGATAAATTCCCGTATGCATAACCCCATTGACATCTATGTAGTTCAAAGGAAACGGTGCTGGACTTCATTTCAGAAACTTTAAAAAATATATTACATTGCAAACGCCAACCATGATATTCAGGCAGTACTCTTTTTAAAGTTAAGCTAAAATATCAAGATATTTTAGTTCTTCAAAAGTCTGATTCTATCAGTACAATCGATTTTTTCTTTTAAAGCTGCCTTCAATGCAAGAGTGCGCAGCACTGTTTTTAGAAAAAACGCATAGCGGTTTTTGTTAACACCACCATGTGAAATGGAGCAAGGAGCGTGGAGGGCTCTGTGATGCACGGGGATGCACCGGAGACTTCTGAACAGGCAGCTAGGCATGTGGGCGCAAAGCTGGGGTTGACAGTCCCAAGGACGCACGGTGCCACCCAGGGACCCCGGGGGTGGTGGTGGTGGGGGGGCTATTGCTTCTGGCAGGAAAGGAAAGTTCCCCAGGAACTTTGGAAATACCCCAGCAGAGCAGAGACTCAGAGAATCAGATCAAGATTCAAATTCAAATCCCAGTGTTGGCAGAATTAACATCGAGGAAGGGGCTCCATCTCCCTTAATCTCTCCAGTCACCCAGGAAACAGAACACTTGTTCGGGTGTCTGTAAAAAGGAAACAGAATACATGCGGGGGGTTGAACCAGGTGGGTGCTTAAATACAGCACTTTCTCTTTGTTGTGTGGATCCTAGAACTTCTTGCTGTCAGAAGACCTCCCATGACCCCCTCTTGGGGATAAAGAGGGTGGCCGGGGAGAGGGCGGAGCAGTGGAACGTGTGTGTGTTTTAGGACTCTTCTAAAATTCTAGAGATGATGCCTATCCTCTGTACGTCTCCCCCCACCCCCCCCCCGTCTCCGCCATTGTTGTCTACACGTGCACTAACATCTGCACATGGGGCTACAAAGCTTTTAGACTGACACTAGTAATTGGGCTTGGAAAATATTCCCTCTCAGTTCTTGGGTCTCTGAACCCACTTAGCAAAGCTATAAACCGTTGGTTGAACTAGCTATTTGGCTGAATTTTATTTACTTATTTATTTATAAGTTTTTTTAATTTATTTGAGAGAGAGAGAGAGAAATCACAAATGAGGGTGAGGGGCAGAGGGAGAAGGAGAAGCAGGCTCCCCCCTCAGCAGGGAGCCCGATGCGGGGCTTGATCCCAGGACCCCAGGATCATGACCTGAGCCAAAGGCAGACGCTTAACGACTGAGCCACCCAGGTGTCCCTATTTGGTTGACTTTTTAAAGACAGCACTTTCTTTAAGTTTATTACTTGCAAATAATTTTGATCACTGATACACACAGGCACATAATACAGCAGTTTTATTGATATATTTTTCCATTATCTTCTGGGTTTGACATTTAAAGCTGTAACAACCTGTTATCAGTCCACTCTTGCAATATTGTAAATAAGTAAACTTTACATCATATTTGCTTTCCTCTCTTCTGGTGTACAACAGGATGAGTGTGCTTCAACTGCAGGAGAAGTAAGAATTTGGACTGCCCAAGAACACCACCATCACGACCCCGCCCCCGCCAGGACCCCCCAGAAGCAGAGGCCCCACCTGTACCTCTATTGAAGGATGCCGATGGGTCAGACCCTCCGTTGGAGATGCTGTTTAATTCCCGTACCTCCTAGCATACCAACCACTCCTGGGTTTTCAGCTAATATTGCCTATCTCCAACATAATGATCGCATCAACACTACTCCTAAATCACTTCATTGCTCACGGGGAGGGAGTCCTGTGGATTCAGTTTTCAGAATGAGGCACCTGTCTAGTAGACGAAGGATTTATTGATGTTGGTCTGTATCATTCAATCAAGATGAACACAAGCCACTATTTCTTACCCCTGACACCGCACCATAAATAATGGATGTCTGAGCATCACCTCCTACCTTAGATGTGCAGTTACAGAATTCGCAGATGGACCAGCAGGCTTGTGTAGCCAGAGACCGTCCCGGCACCCCACAGCTATGTCTGTGACCGTGTCCAACAGCAGTCCTGACCCTAGATCCTCACTTTATGGACGCAAGCCTTCACTGTACTACCACACACAGGAACTCAAGACCATGTGCTAAGCCCTCCGCTAAGAGTCACCAGATTACAGGATCTTCTCAACCCACTGCTCAGGACGATCAGAGTCCATCCTCTGCCGCTGGATGTGGAGCGGCCCCCCACGGAGCATGTCCACGGCCATTACCACGAGTCATCTACCCCAACAGAGGGCCTTCTGCTGGGAGACGGCGGCTGCCAGCTCAGAAGACAGACGCTGATGCATCTTGACCACATGGCGAACAGACATCTGGGAACCGTTTTCCTGCAGGCCCTGGGTAGACTTTCAACTTGGTCATCCAGAATTGATGCAGATTTTTTTGCAAGACGTGTGGCATTTCACATGTGTTATCTCATCTGAGCTTCACAAATCAGAAGAGGACACAGTCTTGGAAAAGTGAAACCATTTCTGGAAGTCCACAGAGCCAGCAAATCAGCAACACAGATCAAGTTCTGGCTGGTTCTCAGCCTCACGCTATGTTGCTTTTGTTTTTAACCTTTTTCTTTGAAATAATATCAGACTTACAGAAAAGCTGCAAGGATTGTAGGAGGAATTCCTACATGACCTTCCCTTGCACCCAGATTTCTGTCTGTCTGTCCATCTCTAATTTTTCTCACCTGAGCTATATAAGAGTTGCAGCCATCACATCTCTTTCTCCCTCTGTGTGTCAGTGTGTCTTTCCTAAAAATCAAGGGCTTATTTTACATAATCAGACTACAATGATAAAAATCGGGAACTTCATACTGTGATACAACACTATTATCTAATCTGGGGGTCAGCAAACTTCTTCTCTGAAAAGCCAGAGAGTAAACGCTTTAATCTTTGCAAGCCACTGGGTTTCTGTTGCAACTGTCCAACTCCACAATCCGAGCACGGAAAGCAGCTGTGGACAACATGTAAATAAGTAAGTGTGGCTGTGTTTCAGCAAAACTTTAAAGACACAGAGATTTAAATTTCATATACTGTTCATGTGAAAAATACGGTATTTTAAAAAATTTAGTAGACTTAATTTTTTTATTTCTTTTTTTAAGTAGGCTCCATACCCATCATGGAGCCCAACGTGGGGCTTAAACTCACAACCCTGAGATCAGAGACCTGACCTGAGATCGAGAGTTGGACGCTTAACCGACTGAGCCACCCAGACGCCCCGTAATAGGCTTTATTTTTTGAGTGGCTGTAGGTTTACAGAACGTATAGGGTTCCCAGAGACACCCTCACCCCCCACCCCGCTTCCTTATTATTAACACCTTGTCTTAGTGCAGTATGTTTGTTATAACTGACGAACCAATACTGATACATTATGATTGACTAAAGACCGTGGTTTAGTATTAGGGTTCACTCTTTGTACCGTACAGCTTTACAGGTTTGGACAAATGTATACTGCCACGTAGAACAGTTTCCTGCACCCCACCTATTCATCCTTCTTTCCTCCTCCCAACCCCCGATGGCTTCATTGTCTCTATAGTTCTCCCTTTCCCAGAATGTCATAGAGATTTCATTCTTTTCATTTTGTTCCCAATCATTTAAAAATGTAAAAACCACTCTGAGCTCGTAAGTGGTACAGGGATGGGCAGCAGGCCAGATCTGGCCCGAGGACCAGAGTCTGTCTGCCAACTCCTGATCTCATCTACAGAATGTCTTCAAATTTCACCCACTGCCCTTAAAAGGCCCTTGACAGTAAAGCACAACTTCTTTCTGGTTTAGGATTGAATCCAGATCATTTGGTGCAGTTAGTTGTCATCTCCCTTAATCGACTTCAGTTCTTTAGTCTTTGTCCTTCATGATCTAGACATTTTTTGAAGAGTATGAGACATTATGGTTATTTTGTAAAATGCCTCTTGATTTAGATGATCTGGAATCTCCTCATGATGAGACTCAGGCCAGCATTTTGGGCAAGAACAAAGTTCTTAGCGAGGCTGTATCCTTCTTGGTGCATCACATCAGGAGGCACACGGGGTTGTCGGGTCCCGGTGTTGGTGAGTTAACGCTGATCCACTTGGTTAAGGTGGTATGTGACAAGTTTTCCACTGCAAAGTTACTGTTTTTCCATTGTAATTAATAAGTACTTGTGGAGAGATAAATATCATGTTTCTCAAAACATGTAATCTACTAGTTTTAACATCTAATGAATCTTGTTTGAATAGATGATTTATTGGATGGTTGCCAAATAATGATTTTGATTCATTTTTTCTTCTGTGTTTACTTGATGGGATGCTACTATAAGGAAGAGCTTTTGTTTCTCCCTCACTTATTTATCTATTTATATCAGAATGGATTTATGGATTCATATTTGATTTAATAGACTACATGTTTTCCTATCATTTGTTTTGATGCTCAAATTGCCCCAGATTTGGCAAGTGGAAGCTCCTTGAGACTGGTTCCCGTGTCCTACTGACACGTCCCTGTCATCTTTCAGCAGTTCCTTACTTTCTGGCATAAGAAGAGGTTCCAGACTCACTTTCAAATTTCTCAGTCCCAGCCTTGGAATCAGCCTTTTCTCCACAGAGCTCTGGTTCCTTCTAGCAAAAAATGACATTTATGTATTTATGTATTTATTTATTTGAGAGACAGGGGTGAGGAAGGGCAGAGAGAGAGAGAGAGAGAATCTCAAGCAGACTCCACACTGAGCACAGAAGCCAAGTTGGGCTCAATCCCACGACCCTGAGATCATGACCTGAGATGACCTGAGCCGAAATTGGGAGTCAGATGCTTAACTGACTGAGCTACCCAGGCACCTCGAAAAAAATATTTATAAAACAGATCTGGATACTAGGAAATAGCAAAAGAGTGTGTTTCCTTCCTGCCTGCCTTCCTGCCTTCCTCCCTCTGACCCCTCCTCCCATCCATCCATCCATCCATCCATCTAAAAAACCACTAAGGTCCACTGAAAACTCCAGTTCCAATTCAACACCACATGGTCCATTCTATTCTCCCCCTTTCTATATTTGTAACTTCCTTCTTCAATAATTAGAAATCTGGCTCCCATTATCTCAGGTATATTTACTTATTTGCATAATACTGTAATACATAGAAAGTGGTTTCAGAATTGCTGACCCATGCTACTGTGAAAAACAAACTTACTAACTAGCCTTCAATATTTATCTACAGTTCTTTTTTTGTCCATAGCCTGAGGGTACATAGTCAAACATTGTGTTTAAAAGTTCCTGGGCCTTGCTCTTTGTGTCTTTCCTTTTAGTGTGGTTATGTTATTCATCCAAATAAGGTTAGGCTTAATTGTCCTTCTGTGTCCCGTTACAGGGCCCCTCCTCCAATCCTTGTTTCTTTCCTACTGTAATTTCTTGTTTCTTTCTTATTCTTGGTTCCAAGAATCAGAACTATACAGAAAAGCATACTGAGAAGTGTCATGCTCCCTGACTCACCTCGTCTACCCGGATCTCTCCTTCTAACTCTTTTCTGTAAATAACAATTCAACTAATGTCACTAGTTTCTGGTTTATTCTTCCTGTGTGTCCTTCTACACAAATGAACAGATACTTCCCGTGTTTCCTTCTACACAAATGAACAGATACGTGTATATTATTTCCTTTTTCCCCTCCAGAAAGTTACCATGTAGCAGATACTCCTTTGCCTTCTGTGTTTTGTTTTTTTTTTCCCACTCACTATAATCTGGAAACACTCTTTGTGAGTTCTTAGAGCTCTTCCTTCATTCTCTTCTAAAGCTGACGAGTGTCCCACCGTGTGGACGTAGCTTGGCTTATTCACTTAGGTCGTCTCCAAAAGACAGTAGAATGAATACCTTTGTTCTCATAGTTGAAGTGGATCTTCAGGTAAATTCCTAGGAGTGGGATGCTGGGTCAGAAGGCAAATGTGTATGTAGCTTTGCTAGACGCTGCTGGAGTCCCCTGCATTACTAATGAGCCAGCCACAGATGGCACACCTGGGCCCCCACCACCTCACCAGTAAGCATAACGTCACATGTTTTTGGTTTTTGCCATGTGAGCTGGCTTTCAGTGTAGTTGTAATTTGCATTTCTCTTACCTGTAAACTTTTCATACATTTAAGAGCCCTTTATACAGACAGTATGTGTGAATTACCTGTTCATGTCTTTCGCCTATTTTTAACAGTGCATTATGTATCAGGGAATGGTAGGGCTTTATCTGTAGCATCTTGCCAATATTTTCTCCCAGTATGTTGTCTTCTGATTTTATGATTTTTTTTTTTACCATGCAAAAATGTCTGATTTTTTTCTTATATTTATGTAGTCGACTGTATCAACCTTTTACTGCCTCTTGTTTTTTGTGTCTTCAGAGCCTTTCTCTACACCCAAATTCTACAGGAACTCATCTACTTGTTTCTGATACTTACAGGATTTCACTTTAAATTTAAATCCTTGATCCATTTGGGGTTTATTTTTATGAATGGTGAAAGGGATGGGTCTGATTTTATCTTCTTTCCCCCCAAATACCTATCAAATTGTTCCAGGACCATTTGTTAAAAAGTCTATCTTTGGCCTAGGAATTTGAGATGCCACCTTTATTATATACTACATTTATCTACGCACTTGGGTCTATTTCTGGACCTTCTATTCCATTCTGCTAGTCTTTCCATTTATTCACATGATGTTTTAATTATAGAAGCTTTATAGTGTGTTTTAAAATCCACCAAGGCGAGTAACACCTCATGGCTTTTCATTTTCATTGTTTTCCTATTATTGCAAATTTACTTTTCTAAACGAACATTAGCATCTACTTGTCTAGCTTAATTGTTTAAAAATGGTATTTTTGGCATAAGTGCATTAAATTTATAAATTAACTTGGGGAGGACTGATATTTTGGTGATGGCAAACTGCCCTATCTACCAGCAGGCAATGCCTTACACTTTTTCCGGGTTCCTTTTGTGGATTTCAGGCATGTTTCAAAATCATCTCATGTAAATTTTACACATTTTTTTTAAGTTCATTCATTAGGTATTTTATCTTATCTCTTGCTATTGTGACTGCATACCATAATATCTTTTGCTGGTTATTGTTTGTATATACAAAGACTATAGATTCCTGCACGTTAATTTTATATCTTGCTCCTTCATTGAATTCTTTTATTGTTTGAATTAGAGAATCAATGATTCTCTAAGGTTTTCTAGGCATACTATCATAACATCTGCAAATAGGGATAGTTTTTTTCTCTCTTCAATTATGTCTCTATTTGGATTGGCTAATGCCTTCAGAGCAATGTTAAGTAGAAGTAGAGATAGTGAGTATCCTTGCCTTGTTTCTGTCCATAGTGGAACCCTTAGTTTTTAGGGTTCCTCCACTAAGACACTATCTTTAGTATTCACACACACATGCAGTCATATTAAGAAAATACCCATTAATTCTTATTTGGGGAATGTATTTATCAAGACAGGATGATGAATTTTTTTTTTTTTAGGATGATGAATTTTATGAAATGCTTTTTCAGTATCTATGGATTTAACCATGTTTTTCCTCCTTCACTCTATTAACATATTAAAGAACCAATATATCTATAAATACATTAATTTATTTTTTCCAATATTGAACCAACCTTGCATTCCTGGAAAAAAATATTTGATTGTGGTGTATTGTTTTCTTAATGTGGTGCTGGATTCTGTTTCTTAATATTTATTACTTCTATATCGATGCTCAGAAGTGATACTGGTCTGTATTTTTTTGTGTTGTCTTCAACAGATTTAAGTGTCAACATTATTTACTTCCTTAAAGAGGATCTGAATTTTTTTCTTCATTTTCTTTGTGGCCATGCTCTCTCTACTGAGGTCCTGCCTATCAACAAGACTAAAAAGTTTTGGCTAATGATACTAAGGACAATTTCAAGGGAAGCCTTTTCTATTTCTTCTTGAAATGGCTTTAGTACTCCTGGTCTGCCTCAAATCTCTTTGCACCTGCAGTTCTGTATCATTCGCAACACGTGAGGATCAACCAGTGAGTCCCATTTCCATGGACTGAGTTAAGGAATTTCATGCCTATGAACCTGAACTGAGGTTCCACTTCACCCCCGACCATCAGGCTAGACAGACACTGGACTTTCTCAGGAAGGTATGCACCAGGTCTGGTACAGATCAGCCCAAATGACCAGGTCTCCCAACATTCCACAGGGCATTCTTCACATTTAACAAGATACGGCTCACAAGGGAAACCATTTTAAGATTCTCAATCATCTCCATTAAAACATTAGAAAAAGCTGAGAAGATATTTAGATGTTTTGTGCTGCATTTTTCACTCAGTTTTAACAGATGACTCAGTCTTTGCTAGAAACCACCAAGCTCAACAAATGCGAGATCCTAACCATAGAATCAAGGTCACAGAATCAAAGGTGCCTCTAGGGTTAGGTCCTCTAACGAAGATGCACACTGGAACCACCTGTGGAGTTTTAAGAAAAAAAAAAAAAAAAACCAAACCAAAACCAAAACACATAGATGTTAAGGCCTCATCTTAGACCCATCCAATCCCAATCTCCAGAGAGACTGGGTATGCCCTAAGTAATCAGGATACAGCTGGTGCAAAGGCTGGTGTCCTGAAAGCACTGCACCAAAAGCTATTTCTCAAATGATTTTTTTTTAAACTGTATTTCTTAAAAAATCTCCAGAGCTACAGCATGAAAAAGCCCCCTTTCTCCTTTGGCCATCACAACTCCTAAAATAAAGTATTGCATTCTTTTTCTATCCTCTAAGATAACACGGAAACATGCCCACAAATGAGATTTTATTTTCTAGAGCTAAGGTGGTGATTGGTAGTTGAGGACAAGGGGAAAGAGAGAAAGGCATAAGGGACTGGCAATCAGAAAGTGTACACCAGTGAGTGCCACTGTATACAAGACTGTGACTTGGAAATGTCTGAGTTCCTTGTTAGTGTTCTGTTCCCCAAGACTGACTTCATTCATGGTCACCTGAGTAGTTTTCAGCCCCATGAAGCATGGTAAGGGATAGGACATTCTCAGTCTCTCCCTCTCTGTCTCCCTCTGTCTCTCTCACACACACATACAAGGCACTTGTACTCTTTTTTTTTTTTTAAAGATTTTATTTATTTATTTGACAGAGAGATAGAGAGAGAGCACAAGTAGGCAGAGTGGCAGGCACAGGGAGAGGGAGAAGCAGGCTCTCTGCTGAGCAGGGAGCCGGACATGGGGCTCGATCCCAGGACCCCAGGATCATGACCTGAGCCAAAGGCAGCTGCTTAACCGACTGAGCCACCCAGGCGCCCCCAGCACTTGTACTCTTGATCACTACCTCATTATGGCAGGCTTCCAAGAGTTAAGTACACCAGCCAACACAGCACCATTTTCCCTACTCACTTTAAAAATTTCTCCAAGGCCAGGGCATGGGTGGCTCAGTTGGTTAAGCATTTGACTCTTGATTCCGCCTCAGGTCATGCTGTCAGGATCATGGGATCAAGCCCCACATCAGGCTCTGTGCTCAGTGGGGAATCTGTTTGAGATTCTCTCTCCCTCTTCCTCTGCCCCTCCCCCACCACTCATATGCTCACTCTCTCTCTCTAAAATAAACAAATCTTTAAAAAAAAAGAGGAATTCTTCCAAGGTCTTGTGAGCTAATTAATTAATTAATGAGCCATGTATCTTCAATCACAGGTAAAGAATGGGATCTTTAGGTCCTCAGAAAGTAGAGCAAGGTTACTGCATAATCCAATGGTACCATTTACTGAGCACCCAACTATGCGCCTGGGCCCTTAATATGGGCGATTTTCTCACTTAAACAATCCAGTGGCTCTTGTGATGGTCATTGCCACGTGGTCTCATTTTACTCACGGGGAAGTGGTGGCTTGCCGAGGTTAACAGCCTGGTGAGGTCCCAGAATAGTTAACCAGGTTTGCCTGGCTCAGAGGCCCACTTTGTGAGTCACTGCCAAAAACATCTCTCCTTTTATCAAAACAAAATTTGTAGGTAGAAATGCCACCAGTCTCTTAAAATGCATTTTCGAGTTGTATAAATTTGGCAGTCCTGGGGGTTATACGTTTCCCTGGAAAGTTATGAAAATGTACACCCAAAGTGTAAAATCGGAACGGGGTTCTTGCAGTTTTTTAGAATTAAAATAGAGTCACCTTAAATTAAAAAGAAAAAAAGAAAAAAAGAAACACCACCACACTTGCACCAAAGTTGTTTGCTCAGCCCTGCCTGTCTGAGTGGGTGTTTTCCCTACTCCATATGCATTCTTGTTTCACAAATGCCAATCTTTCTTCACCAAATTTACATCCAAACTCACATTGTTTCTTTACCCAGAGAGCCAAGGGGCTGCTGAAACAGCTGGGCAGACAAAGCAATGTGAAGGTAATGAATTTCTTCCTCTAGAAAGAGAGGCTCCACCTTCCACTCAGGCCCTCACTGGGGCCCCTTTTTCCACCCCAATCCCATCGCTGCTTGGAGGGTAATTATGAGCAAGAATTTCCTGCCCCTGCCAGCTGGCCTCACAACCATTGCTTCTTTCACCACCTTGCTGCCCTGAACATCACCCTTCCTCTCTCCCTCTCGCAGCTCAGACCTCTCTCCTGAGACCTCCTTGCACCCCACCCCGCCAGAGATCCAGCAACATGTCGGAGCTTGTTCCACCAGGAAGCTTAGCACCAGCTCAACTCTTCAGTCACCAGGACAAGGGGCCTCTTTCTTTAATGCACGGCTTTGCTCCACGATACGCTGGGTTTACGGCCCCCATGAACTAAACCTGGTTCAGAATCCAATTCCATAACAGATTTTCATTCAAATGGTTATTTTCCAAACCCCCCGCTCCCCAATTGCACTTTCTACCCAACTCCGTTGGCCCCATGAGGCCGGCTTCTGGTGAGGCTCCGTGCCGGTGGGCCACTTAAAATCCTGCTCCCTTGCTGAATTCTTTTATTGTTTCAGCGAATTTTATTGTTGATTCTCAAAGATTTCCCAGCTCTACTGTCGCATCAAGTGCAGAGACAGTTTCACTTCTTTTCCTATTTGTACACCCATGTTTGACTTCTCTCGTCTACCTAAAATGGCTAATATTCCTAGGATGACGTTAAGTAGAAGTGGAGATAGTGGGCCTCCTGGCCTTGTTCCTGGTCTTTGGGGAAATACACTCAGGGCGTCCCAGCCCTCTCCATGAAGTGGGACACCAGCCTTAGGATTCAGAGGATCTTACTCACCTTCTCCCAACACTGGACCTCAGCCTCTCCTCTCACAGATCTGCCCAGGGGCTCTGGGAAATATTATTTCAGGCCCCAGAGTGGCAAAGGATCCCCTGGGTGGCTGGTCTCTGGAGACACCCTCCACCCAGGTAGGGTCCCGTCCCCCTACCCTCACCTCCGCAAGCTTTCCCTCCAGCTCAGCTGGAGAACGTCTGTGTCCCCGACAACGGCAGGGAGCGACCATGTGTCCAGCACTCTAGGACAGGCAGTGTCCGTATCCATGTTTCAACAGGATACTTGTGCAGAGAGAGGAGGATGGGCAGGTGGGAAGTCAGCTTTTCCTGGGGTTTCCTGGACCTTTTCTCTCCGATAACTACCTTCATCCTGCCTTTCACTGCCCCTTTAAAGAGAAAATGCTTCCCATTTGTTAATTGTTGAGAGTTTTTACTGCCCTTTTATTTTGCTTGACATTTTATAATCAATCTTCTGTATATGTTTATATATGCATTTCTATTTAAGCTTTTTCTTTTTTTTAAATCTAAAAAACATAGTACCATACCGCCAAAGGTGTCAGGAAACGCGCTCAAATAAGGACGGGCTCCAAAGACTGCCCTGCCAACAAAATGCCAGTAAAACCTGAAACCCGGTTCAGACACACTGGGAAGGTTCCAACATTTAAGACTTAAAGAACTTCTTTATTCCAGTAAATCAGCTTCCCTGTGAATACCATCAAAATCCTATGCTTTAATGAGTGAGGGAATATCAGAGGAAGGGGTGGAGAAGGAAAGGATTTGGACAAATACGAAATTTAATTTAAAAACTATTATGAGAAGTTTAATTTCCCCTCCCCCAACCAAATACATAAATCTTGCCTGTGCATTTTCTTTGTTTCATTTTTCCTAAAAAAAAAAAACAACTTTTTAAAGGCATCCTGAACCATGAGAAACCACGACGGGGAAATCAGTGGAATGGAGTTTTTAGTAACAAATAATTATTTACTGGATTCCTAATAATTAAAATGCCATGTCAGAGAGATGGGGGAATGTAAAGGGATTTTAAGCCATGTTGCATTTCTTGCTGAATGCATCATCAAACCGGAGAGCAAAGACCTCACGGGAAGGGTAATCAGCCACACGCGGCCATGTGGGCCACCTACAACGTAGGGACAATGCGAGGTACCAGAGTTCTGGGGCAGACGGCTCACATCATGGTGGGAGCAGGTCAGAGCACGGCAAACTCAGACTGTATTTAAAGATGTGAACACGCATAGGAAATGAGCTTGCCTTTGTAGTTAATAATCTGACCTATATACAGCACTGCCGTCGGCCACGTCCCGAAGCTGGAACTTATCAAGGCCAAGAAGTCCCAAACAAATCGCAAGGATGTGGACTTGTCAGATTGTTCAGCTGGTGGCGTGTGTGCGCACGGGCACGTGGGTGGGTGTGTATACGCTGGTGTGCCTTTGTGCCCTCCACTCCAGGTCCCGCTGTAAGTCAGCTTGCAATGCTCTTCCAAGAGTGTCCCCTCGTCCACAGTGTAATGAGGCACCACTTTGATCTTACGCAGAAACTGGCAGTGACGCACCCATTTTGGGGGAAGGGCTGGGCCACTCTGACTCCAGCACCTCCACCAGCCGGGGTCACAGAAACCCCAGTGGAGGTGCTTTGCTGGGGGCATCCATGGGGGTCCCCTGCTTATGCTGAGCCCCAGTCTCCTTGTAGATAAACCTGGACCCTACCCTTTAACCCCCCAGGGCCCCTCAAGGAATGAATGTGTCACACGGCACAGGCACCCTGCGCCGAGCGCCTGGCACGCTGGGGGCACGTAGCTGACATCAGTTCCTTCCTGCTGGCAAAGTGGCATGAATGCAAGGGACACAAGGCTCCTTGGCTGTATGTCTTCTGGGAGAGGATTTGTACAACAGGGTACATGTCGCCCTTGTCTGAGGGGCTCAGGATATTCTGGAGAAAGAGGAACCGTCTCGTCTTCCCTTCCCACCCCACCTGACTGAAAGGGAGCTTAAAAGAAAAGCCCTGCAGGAGGAGAAGAAGAAAGGGGGGGAAATCGGAGGGGGAGACGAACCATGAGAGACGATGGACTCTGAAAAACAAACTGAGGGTTCTAGAGGGGAGGGGGGTGGGGGGATGGGTTAGCCTGGTGATGGGTATAAAAGAGGGCACATTCTGCGTGGAGCACTGGGTGTTATACACAACCAATGAATCATGGAACACTGCATCAAAAACTAACGATGTAATGTATGGTGATTAACATACCAATAAAAATTTTAAAAAAAGAAAAAAAGAAAAGCCCCCAAGAGCACCTGATCAAGCTCTCAAGGGCTCACTAAACGCAGTGTTGTTCCCCTCTGTGGCTGGGAAACGCGCAGTTCACCTGTGCTGCTGAGGGGGCTGGGGGCGGCCTCTGCGCTTAGCTCATCCCCCGGAGGGGGCGTCAGGGCTCCCTGGGGAAACACCGCTGCCTTTGCTTATTTCTTTTGTTCTCACCCCTCAGCATGGCTCGGTTTGGATCACAGGTATATTGTTTTCATTTTGCTAGACTCACTCAATTCCCTCAAGCCCCTGGTAAACTGTTCAGTGACCACTTCCCCCAGAAAAGTAAAAACCGTGGCATTTTGGGGGCACCCGGGTGGCTTAGTCCGTGAAGCGTCTGCCTTTGGCTCAAGTCATGATCCTGGGGTCCTGGGATCGGGCCCCACGTCAGGGTCCCTGCTCAGTGGGGAGTCTGCTTCTCCCTCTCCCCCTGCTTGTGCTCTCGCTCTCTCTCAAATAAATACAATCTTTAAAAAAAAAAAAAAAAACTGTGGCATTTCCTGGAGACTCTGCTTTGTCTTCCTGATGCTGTCTGGTACATGCCCGTCTCTGCACCCATGCTCAATGCTTCGAGAAGCATCCTGCAGCATGTGCTGGAGGAACACACACAATTTTCAGAACTGGGGGTGTGCTGAGCTCATGAAGGGCTGGGCCACGCATGGAGCAAAAGCAGCACAGCATAGCACCCCGTGTCAACAGAGGGGGCCCCAGTGGCTTCTCCTGCAGAAACGCGGGGATGGACACACCTCGAGACCTACTGCTAAACGCAGTCCCAGCGAATGACCCTCGTAAAGCCAAGAACAGTAAACGGAGCTTAACATTCTAATGAAATCAAAATTGCTGGGTGTGCGTTCACAAAATGAAACTGCCTGGAACTTCTCATAACGCTTTTTACGATAAGCATTAAAATGCAAAGAGGAAGATGGAAGTTCCTGCTCCAGACCCAGTCTGTAATGAGTGGGAGCGGAGGCCTCGAGGATAGGGTCCGGGAGAGAGGTGTGTGCGCTGCATTACACTCGGAGATTATTATATAAAATGAGTGTGTTATTAAAAGGATCCTGAAGTCATAAAAAGTCAAAGGAGTTTTTAGTGAGGATGAATAACTTCTTTGGTAAAAAAAAAAAATGAATAACTTGTATTATCATGCTCTGGAGCACAGGGGAGTCCCAAAAGCAGTCACCCCATTTCCTATACACCAGAGATCTTTCGTTGCCAGTAGTTGGGTTTTGTTGGTTTTGTATGGCATTTTCATTTTGGAAAGATCAGGAACCCAATCTTGAAGAAAGTTGGTAGGACAGAATCCCTCCAATTAGCAGATGTGGACCTTGATTACCGTATTTGGAAAAGTGAACAGAAAGACCCATCTCCTCCAGCCACGCCAGCCACTGGACACAATGTGTTGTGTTCTTACTTCTCAAACACTACACACCACCTCATCCATTCATGACACACAAAGAATGAAATTGGGTCAGAGGACTGTGGTCTGATGTTGTGGGGAAAAAAAAAAGTTTTTCATGTAGTTCTCCTTTCAAATGCATTTGATTAGTTAAGAATATGCTAACGTATGACTTTGGGCTTGAATTCCTCAAGTAATTTAAACATTTTGTTTCTGCGCATAAACCAAGGAAATTCCAATTTAATTTCTGGCCAGATAATCATAAATTCTAAATTAGTGGAGGCTAAATAATGTTCCCTTTACGTGGTCAGGAGGATGTAGGATATCTGATTTATGAACGTAATCATGCTACAGATAGTCTGGAAAACAGAAATAAAAGATGCAATCATTCATCCTAACACAACGCAACCATTTTTCCTTATTTCCTAGTCCTTTGTCAGATGCATGTTTTAAGATTTTAATCTACTAACTACTTACTTAACCTACTTTTTAATTGATCTAAGAATTGCTCTATATTGTTAGTCTTTCTGTTGATGAATAATATCCCATTGAGTGACTATATGCCCTGTGTTTCCTAAAGTATGGGTTTCCCCATATATATTCCTATATATTTTCCATATATTTCTTGAGTGTAGATTGCTACAAAGTAGGGTTACTGGATCAAAGGAACTCCTTGTGATCCCTAATGCTCACTACCAAATTGCTTTTCAGAAGGTTGTTCCAACTTACACTCCCGTCAAGGTTTCAACTTGGTTTCAGAGTACCATATCTCCTTGTATCCTTGCCTGTCTTGAACAGTATCACTAAAAAATAAAAAAATGATAAAAAATTTAAAATTTTTAAAAAATCCATGGTTTTTGTTCGTTTGTTTTTTTTTGGCTAATTTAGTGGGTGACAAGCATATTCAGTGAATTGTGAAGGATTGTGAAGTAGGGTCCTATGATGTTATCTTGGCTCTTATATTCCAGAGTAAAGGCATAAAAATAATCACAGAGACATATTCTGTATCTAGCTGCCTTTCTTGGAGTCTAATGTTTCTGCTCATCTGCAGAGAAAGATCCAGAAGGCAGTAGGAATGCTCCAATCTGGTCTGTCAAGACTCAGACAGCAAGGGGGGATGTCTGCACTGGAAGGCGGGTCGGGCTACGCTGTATTACTGTTCTGGCATCATTTTGATCGGCCGGCAGCACACTTGAGTTTCCGGAAGCAGAGGGCAGAATTTTGGTGTTCTCTCCACTTAGAAAAACCATGAAGTCAGCAGAATTTTCTTCAGTCGCTCTGTTCACCATCACTGCCTATCCGTGCTGATTCGGCACTGATATGGCCTCTGATTCTTTTTAGAGCAAAGAATTTGGGTGTTGGACAACGTGCTTTGTACATAGAATAAAATTAAACAATAAACTAAGGTGTGCCTTAGCTTTGAGGTTTGAGCCTGCTTATACTTACAGCGGGTTAAATATGCCTTATCAAAGATCTTCTGAACACGAATCATTATAGAAAAGATTTTGCACGGGGGAAAATAGCAATGGATGTGTCCAAAACACTTGCACACACCTCGCTGGGCCTTGGGTAACCCTCCCAAACACTCTCCATTATACAAAATTTCAAACACACAGTAAGCGAAAAGAATGGTGTAAAGAGCCCCCATGTGTGTGATCACTGTCAACAACGAATAAGCCCTTTAATGCGCGCGGACCGGAAGGAGGCGCCCCACCCTCCCGGCGTCCCGGCCCAGCATCCAGGCTGCCCAGCAGCCAGTGACTCTCCGGTGAGGCAGCTTTTAGTGTTTGCGAGAAGCTGCATCACCAGCTGCCAAATTCCTGCTGGGTCGGCCAAGAGGTATGAACCCAAAATGAAAAAACACGAAGGATTTGTTTTTTAAAAGCAATACATCAAACACAAAAAGAGCTCTTTTGTATGAATTTCGGGTGCGGAAGCCAGAGAAGAGAAAATCATTCTCCCTCCTGGGAGGAAACGGTTTGACCTCACCTGTAACTTTTCTCTTACGGTGTGGGTTTTTCTCACCCCATTAAATGTAACCTACTCTAGGTGGGTTTGAACCATATGGGAGAAATAGGGAGTGATGGAGAAAATGCCCAAGGGCAGCAAAGTGCCCAAGGGCAGGCTGGGGCTGCCACCATCGCTGGAAGGCGGGCCCTCGGGCCACATACACTGTGGGGGGAGGGAAGCAGAGCCACAGAAGGGGGGGGGCACAGGGCCATGTGGATGCCGCTGCTTCAAAGGTGCCTGTCAGACACACAAGGGCACAAGGATCACATTTCCGTGGCTTCAGAAATCGTGTGCACTTCCCCCCGCGCCACAACAGTCTTTGCAAAGGGAAGGGAAAGAGAAAAGAAAAACTGGGAAGAAAAAACAGGTTAGAACGGGGCATCTTCCCACCACTTAAAAAGAAAGGGCCAGCTGGGATGGTGGGAACAGTTTTCACACTGTGAAACCCAAAGGAAAAGCAGAGGAATCAAACCCATGTTCTCGAAGGGCATGGGCCCCAGAAACAGGAGTGCGAACACCTGAAAACCCAGCCGGGGAGCCCTGCCTACTGTCAAGGAGCTCAGGACTGTGCCGCACGGGACGGGAAAAGACAGTAGCAGTGCTGCGTCCCTAAATCCCCATCCCATTAACCAGGTGCCAATAGTGAAACCTACAAAAGGACCCCAGTTACATCACCTGGCGGCCACTCAACAGGCTCCCAGCGCTGACCCCCCGGGACAGGCAGCCTTTTCTTCAGGCACACGGCAGGAGAAGGAGCTCACTTTGGCATCCGTGTGATCAGGGTCAGCGGCCATCTGCCTACACACCATCCCCTGTAGACGCGTCGGAGTGGAAGTCCTGGGGAGAACTGACAATCCGCCGTTTTAGACCTACAAAAATGGCACCTTCCCGTGGCTCAGACTAAGGAGGAGGAGAAGCACCATCAGCTGATTTTTCTGACGTCAGCGCCTGAGGGAATTGCTGCATTGTGATTCCATTGTATCCCTGGGACAGTGCTCCAAGGTGGGGACCTTGCAACCCCATTTGTGGATGAGACAACTCAAGTGATTGATCCAGGACCACAGCTGGTAAGAGGCATGCCCAGTGCCCACGACAAATAAGTGTTCCCAAATGAGGAAGCCAACAGCCAACGAACGTCTCATCACAGAGCTGCTGAGACAGGTGGCGCACTTGGAACCACAGAGGGAGGCTGGTGGGGGAGGCTCTGGGGAAAGAAGGCAGTGCCATGCCAGACCCCAGCCCTTTCAGAGTGACCAAGACCCAAGGGTTGTCTCCACCTTAACTGTGACAGTCACCCTACTGGTTTGCTTTCACTTCCCTTTCATCTCCTTGTGAAGTCACATGCTAAAACACATCCTTGGTGGGAGCCACATCGGAGCTATCCAGGACCTGGGTCTGCTCAACCACACCGGGCATGGAGGGAAACGCGTGGCAATTCCTCTCCATTCCTTTGTTCCTGAGCTTTGCCCTCACTTCCCAATCTCGCAGAAATGTTCACAGTTGGACTTGAGCCCCTAACGTACTTTGAGATGACCTGTTCACAGGCTCAGCTGGTTTCTACAAAGAGGAGAAACCTTGACTTTATCGGGGACATGTAAAAAGTTAAAATTGTTGAGACCTTTAATTACCCTTTCTAATGTTAATGTTCCATTCACTTCTGGATGTTTCCTTAGGGACAAGCACCTTTCTCTAGGCCCCTGCTTCTCCCAAGAACTTGAAGGACGCGCAGAGTCTTGTGTCCACTGCAGGACTCACGGAAACACAGGGTAACAGGGTGCATATTTAGCCGTGTGTCAGTTTTACTCCCTGAAGCAAAAAGGCTGGGTAAGTGGATAGGTTAAAATATTGTTTTTATATTAAAAGAAATACACACCAGAATTATGGGGTAGAAATACCTATGGAGTAGGTAAATACGTAAGGTGACAATACAGTGAAAACAAAATAAAGCAGAGTAAAGGGACAGAGAGGGCCAAGGGAGGGGGTGTCAACTGTGTGTGGATGGTCAGGCAGGGCCCCTCTGGTAAGACATTCGTTCAGAGAGCACAAGGAAGCCAGAGGGTACGCCATGAAGGTATCAGAGAGAGGAATGTTCCAGGCAGTGGAAACTGCAAGGCCAAAGGCCCCAGGTGGGTATGGGGAAGAATAAGGTGGCCGAGTATGTTGTAAATGTGTATAGGAGACAAGGACGGCTACAGGAACGTAGGTTGGGGGGGGGGGGCATGTTTAGGGCTTTTAAGATCTGGATTCTGGATTTTATACTGAATGAAATAGGAAGCAATGTTGAGCCATTCTAAGCAGAAGGATGATATAATCTGACTTTTTAAAAAAAGATTCACTTGGCTCCTATATGAAAAACAGCCTGGGGGGGGGTGGTGGGGTGGTGTCAGTGGCCACAGGGGAGCAACTAGGAGGCTCTACAATGATGCAGGTGAGAGGCAAGGAATGCCAGAAGCTGGGGGAGCGGGTGCATTTTAGATATTTCGAAAGTGGAGCTAACAGGATTTGATGATAGATTGAGTTCCTGAAAGAAAGGGGCGGGGGAGAGCAAGGAAGAGAGAAAGGAAGGAGTCAAGAATGGGTCCAAGATTTCTGTCCTACACAACTGGGGAAAAGGGGACATGCCATTGTGGAAGGAGGAAGCCAGGCGCTGAGCAGGTAGAGGATGGATCGGGCACTGGATTTTGGAAGTGGCAAGTATGAGAGGCCTACTGCACCATCCAGTGGATCTAAAAGGCAGTGTGGACTTGAAGGGAGAAATCTGGACCAGGCTATTTATTTGGGAACCATTACTGTGGAGATGGTACGTAGAGCCATGGGACCCAGTAAGGTAAGCTAGGGAATGAGTCGGACTACAGAGGAAAGACGTCTGAGCACCTTGACTTTGTTCTCTGGCAAAGGCTTCAGGCTGAGAATTCAGAACCCACAGCCCTGATTTCTTTCTCAGAAACGCAAAGCATCTTGACCATGTCAGGTCAACACATCTGAGCTGCCAACCCCGAGAAAAGGCAGAAATGCACCTCCTCCTTTGCTAACAAGTGTCCCCACACACGTGTGCAAAGCAGGGCATGAGGGACACAGGGGTCCCCTCCTGAGATGCTCCTGCCTTCAAACACTTTTTAAATATATTCAGAATAGGAGTAAATGATGACCATATGCATCTTCCAAAATAATGATGACCTTTGACACAAACCACTGAAAACGACTTCAGAGTTTCTGTACCACACACGCTGCCTAGCATATAGTAGGTAGTTTGTAAATATTTGATGAATGAATAATTATGTACATTTCTAACTGAAACCAGAAAATTTGGGACTGTGAATCCTTTACAGCTCAACAAACATGCAAAATTACTATTCGGTGAGAGACAAATATCTGAAGGTCCCCGGTGATCCAACACACCCCCCTTTCATAGAATGAGTAATGCTGCCTTAGGTAAATGAGCTCTGCTTCCCTTCCAGAAAAAATGAGGGAAGAACTCTTGCCATTGATTTCTCCCCCAGTGCCCTGTGCAGAGCAAATGCCCAGTAAATTGTAATGAATGTCCAATGAGTGAGTGAATAAATATTCATTAAAAATTAACTGGACAGTTAATTTAGGTCACTCACTGGAAAAAAGAAAAACAGTGAAACTAGAAAAGTATCTTTTTAATTTAAAAGGTTAATTAAGGATAAAGCTTTAAAAAATATTTTGGTGGCTTAAGTAAACCAAACACAACTGGGGTTCTAAACAGCTGTGACTTGTAACTTTGAAAACATTCCATTATGTTCTACAAATTAGAAAAAAGAGCAAAAGCTGCCTGACTCATTTTATGGTTCTAGTACAATTAATCTCAATTCTGAGTTAGGTAAGTAAGAAAACAAAATAACAGGCCCTCTTCACTTATAAACAGAGAAGTGAAAATCCTAAATGAAATGCTAGCTAACTGAGTTCAATTACCCGTCTTATGTATAATGCATTATAATCAAGTAGTGTTTATCCTAGAAATGCAAGGATAGTTTAACATCAGAAAAACCTATCAATGGAACACATCACGAGGGCAAAACGAGAAAATCACATGATTGTCTCAGGATGCAGAAAAGATAAGTGATACATGTCAGTGGGTCTGGGTCAATTCTCCAAAGGACCTATTGGTCAGATGATTGATTTCCTAAACTTGCCAAATTTTCTGATTCCCAAAAGCATGTTTTATGTTTACTATTTAAAATGGTACAGCAGTTCGTATTAGATGTATTGGCAGGCCTGTGAGAATGGCAGGGGACCAGGACTCAGATCATCTGAGACACTGGAAAACCAAAAGGCCACCGTTCTCCAAAACTGGCAAATAATCCCAAGCACCACTGTATCCCTTCAGTCTTCCCACAGAACCCACCAGACTGACCGGGGCCACTCACAAGGAGGGAAGAAAAACTACTTGTGGTTTTCTCTGGAGGACATCCTGTCCATGCCAATGAGCAGTAAATTCCAGAAGGAAGAATTCAGGAACGTGGAAAAGAAGTAATGAAGCATCTACAGAAAAGATCATTGGACCTAAATCAGTAAATTCATCACATAAAAGTGACTTCTGATCACAATCTCTCCTAACACTGTCCCTACATACCATCCAAAGATAGTACTTTGTGCTGTGTCTAAAATCTTCTGATTCGGCTTTAAAACAATCACATCCTTAGCAACAGACTAGAGTGATAATGTCAGAAAACAGTATTGGTTCTATGCCCACAGTTTCAATAGCATTTAAGTCCAACATTTCATAAACATTATTACATTTATTTTCTCCTCGTTTTGCCTTATATTTTTGTTTTTATAAATGGGGAACAGGTGTGCGGAGGAAGACTCACAATCAGCAATGGCATGCATCATTGAGAACTTTCCTATATAAAAAGCCCTCTTTTAATACCTTTGCAAAAATGTCAAGAATTTCCCATTTGAACATATTCAATGAGGCACTAAATGTGCCGGCACTCATTTCTGGTGTGCATTTCGTTAGTTCGGTCTCTCAAAGCTACACAGAGTCCGAGCCTGTTCAGGACATGAATGAATGAGGCTAAGGAAAAGCCACCAACACAGAATGCAACCGTATATATCTTGACCGAGCACAGGATGCCTGAGGTCTCATCCCATCCTGCTGCCTGCATTCTTAATTTTGTGCATTGGCATCATTCACCCAACAATGATCTACTGGGCACTTACTATGTAACAGTATTCCAGAGAGCAAGAAATGTAGCAGTAGACAAAGCAGGCTTACATTCTGGTGGGAGCAGGCAGATATGAAACAAATATGCAAATAAATATATTCTATATCAGGTAAGGGGGTGACAGAAGGCTCAGTGGAGGCTGTCCAACATTTTATAAAGACAGTTAAGGAAGGCCTCTCTCATGAGCTGACATGTGAGCAGAGTCCCGAAGGAAGTGAGAGCAGGAATAGCATCTGGGAGAGGAATGATCCAGGCAGGGAAAGAATAAACACTAAGGATCTGAGGCAAGGAGGATATGCTTGCAGTGTCTGAGGCCCAACACCCATGTGCGTGTGCATGGGTGCATGTACATGTAGGTCTGCTAGGCAGGCGTGGGGGTGGAGGTGGGGGTGGGGCTCAATCATGTAGGGCTTCCGGGCAGTTGAGAACCTCAGATTTTCACTTAGCGTAACATTTCTGAGATGCACCCGTGTTCCTGCGGGTACTCATCTTTTGCTCCTTGATACTGTTGAGTAGTATTCCAGCAATTTATTTATCCATTTACCAATTGATGAGTAATTGGGTTGTTTCCAGTTTGGGAGGATTATGTATAAAAGTGCTATGAACATCTGCATATGGGTCTTTGCGTGGACACATGTTTTCATTTATCTTGGGTCAACCCCTCGGAGTAGCAGGGCTGGGCCATATGGTGAGTGTATATTTAATTTCATAAGATATTACCGGACTGTTTTCAGAGGTAGCTGTATCATTTTGCTTTCCCACCAGCAATATGAGAGTTCTAGTTCCTCTGCATCCTTGTCAACATAAGGGTATTATTATCAACTGTTAAGTTAGCCCTACAAATGGATGCAATGGTATCTCATTATCTTGCATTTCCCTGAAGACTAGTGATATTGAGCATCTTCTCACATACTTTCTGGCATTCATCTTTTCTTTGAAGTGTCTGTTCAATTCTTTTGCCTTTTTTTTTTTTTTAAACTGGGTTGTCTTCTTAATAGTGAGTTGGAAGTCTTTTTATGTATTCTGGCTACAACCTCTCTGCCAGGTATATGTTTTGCAAATATTTTCTCCCAGTCTATGGCTTGCCTTTTTGTTTTCTTAACTATGTCTTTTTTAAAAAAAGTTTTTAGAAGCATATATACAATGAGATATTACTCAGCCATCAAAAAGAATGACATCTTGCCATTTGCAATGACGTGGATGGAACTACAGGGTATTATGCTAAGTGAAGTAAGTCAGTCAGAGAAAGACAAATACCATATGATCTCACTCATATGTAGAATTTAAGAAACAAAACAGATGAACACAGGGGAAGGGCAGAAAAAATAAGACAAAATCAGAGAGGGAGACAAACTATAAGAGACCCTTAACTCTAGGAAACACACTGAGGGCTGCTGGACAGGAGGTGGGTGGGGGGATGGGGTAACTGGGTGATGGGTATTAAGGAGGGCACTGGATGTAATGAGCATTGGGTGTTATTTGCAACTGATGAATCACTGATTTCTACCTCTGAAATTAATAATATAGTATATGCTAATTAAACTGAATTTAAATAAACATTTTTAAAAGTTATATAAAAATCATTTTTTCTTTTAAAATTCATGCTCTTTGTGTCTTAAGAAATTTTTTCCTTACTCCAATGTCACAAAGATTTTCATTAACATTTTCTTCCAGAAGGTTAATAGTTTACTCTCATATTTAGGACTATGATCTGTTTTGAGTTAATTTTTTCATATGATACCAGGAAAAGGTTGAGATTCACTTTCTTCTTTCCACACAGACACCTAGTTGTTGGAGCACCATTACCGAAATGACTATCTTTTCCCCCATTGAATGACCTTAGCATCTTTACCAAAAATCAATGGGCCACGTAAATGTAGGTGTGTTTCTGGGAGTTCTACTCTCCCATTAATCTATACCTCGACCCTTATGCCACTACACACATACACACACACACATCTTGATTACTGGGGCAAGTTAATTTTAAGCTGTCCCTCTTGGATTTGTAAAAATTAGATCTCTAAGTGTAACTATAGTTGATTTACCTATCCAGTCAGTGAATAAATGTGAGAATCTGAAGACCAGGGGAGAGACTGGAGATATCAATTTGGAAGCCATCAGTTCCAAGAGGATATTTAAAGCAGGAGACACTCCCCAAGGCAAGGATGCCCACACACATGCCCTTTTTATCACACTTTGAGCTGCCTGAGCTAAGGAAGTGCACAACCTCTCTGATCTGTAAGCAGTGAGGCTTCTATCCTTAGCAATGCTAGCAGGGTCCAGTGCAGCGCTATCTAATTTGGATCCGCTAGATTTCCACGGAGCAAATCGAGTCCCAGATGCAGCCTGGAGGCTCAGGAAGTCACTCCAGTCTTCAAAGCCTTGCTTCTCCAATTTGAAAAAAAAAAAAAAGGCAATTCAGTAACAAGCCCAAATCACAGGGTTGTGCGTGAACAACTAATAACAGTAATATGTAAACATTTAGGAACAGCCTCCTGAGGAAAATCCAGCGATCTTTCTTTCTACAGAAGGGTGTCTGAGTGTCACAGAATCCATTTCCACATCTCCTAACTGTGCTCAATATCAGCGGCAGAGCATGTATGCCAACATCTTCTAGAGTGTTCATCTCGAGTCTAAAAGAGCCCGCAGACTCTAAGGTCAGCCTGACCTCAACAATGAATCATCAGAGGAGCGTGGGGGGTGCCTGAAGTCCCAGCCAGGCTCTGGGCTGATGTGCAGAGGTCAGCACCGCAGAGCATTTCCTACCGAAAACAGACAATATGGACGTGGGCATGCTGGGCATACACTGTGGGCACAGTGTTCGGCATACAACAGGCACTCCATAAATACTTGGGGAACAAGTAAACATACACGAAAACAATTTGTATCACGAGCTGAGACACAGAGAATCTGTAATCAGCCTTGCCAATAAAGTGACCATCGACATTACAGATTACAGATGTGAACGGATGTCACCGTAGCAGTAACAATGACAAGAGCAGCCGAGCCGCCCCCCGCCCCCCGCCGCCCTGTCCTCGGTGAGTCCCCTTCTCAGCATTTCACACGACACGACTCAATAATCTTAGCAGGTGGTACTGTCATTAACTCCATTTTACCAGTGAGGAAACAGGTTGGAAGGTACTAGGATTCCAGGGCTGGTCTGGGTGATCCGGCTGTGGGGTTTTCCCCAGCCTACGTGTCAGCCACCAGGCTAGTCTTCCCAGCGTTTCCTTCACCTCAAGCCTAAGATCGTATCTGCAAATTCCATTTCCATCCTTTGTTATCTTACCGCAACCTAACTCACACAACTTCAGAACTCAAGCCCACTTGTTACAGAACCCACTAGTAAGTTTAGGGTTGGCTGCAAGTGTTTGCCCTGGAGTGTGAATTCGGTCCACTTAGTCTTGGGGGCGGAGAGCAGTGTTGAGGGAAAGAGGTAATATTCTGAACCTGAGGTCAATTCATTAGAAAGCATCTGTGGCTGCTGGGGCCGTATCAACAGCAGCATTTACCTCCGTAGGAATTATACTGTGGATATAGTGCTTGGATGCCTACAACCCATGGACGAGACATGCAGGAAACCATATTTGGTTGGCCATATTTACACAAGAAAATTCAAGAACAACTGGTGAATCACTGGTAAGCCATAAATGCCCCCTGAATAATTATCCTTGTTACTACCCCCAGCCAAAATAAACCCAGAAACACACAATAGAGACACATGTAAGTTTTCAACCTGCTAGAAATTGATTTTGGTAGTTGCTGGCCCTCTGACATTTTAGAGCTTGGGTTCTCATACATGATTAGCTCCTCGGCTTAATTCACGCGTACCACATACTATTATAACAAGGGGGAAGGGAGCATGACAATCTAGAAAAGGAATAAATATGCTTTTGAATCATAATCCAGTGTTAACAGGTATGAAACAATGTTGAAAGAAACAGCAAATGTCTCCCTTCGGGGGAACTCCTGTCATGTCTGCGAGTTCTTAGCACAGTATGTCTGGCACATGGTAAGTGCTTCAGCAGCGAAAGGCAATCTTCTTTTATGATTATGAATGTTTCCAGCAGGAATCCCCCCTCAGGGAGTCTATTAACTTCTCTTTTTGGTCAAGCTATGTACAAGAATTTAGTCACTCTTAAATAGATATGGTTCATTGTGAACAATTATGTTTTATTTATAAAAACTGCAAGCAGGTTGATTTTTGTTTGTACTTTTAGCAACAATCTTATATATGTGATAAAAATATCCTTAAATACAGTACATTATATTTATGATGTATACAAAAACACAAGTACTTGGGGTGCCTAGGTGACCCCATTGGTTAAGCGCTTGACTCTTGATTTCGGCTCAGGTCATGATCGCTGGGTCGTGAGATTGAGCCCCACATTGGGCTCCATGCTGGGTGTGGAGTCCACTTGAGATTCTCTCTCTCTCCCTCTGCCCCTCCCTCCAGCCCCCGCTCTCACGCACTCTCTCTCCCTCTAAAAACAACAACAAAAAACCAGAACTTTATATGCTAACAGTGGCAAATAATACTCTTTTCCAAAACTGTGATTATTCAGCGTAGCCTAACACTAGGTGAAACAGCCCCAAGGGCAGTGGCCCAAGTCCAAGGCTAGTTAGCTCTCCTCCAAGTGGTGACTCAGGGACAGGCCTCGTCCAACTTGTAACTCTGCCGTTTCCCCACACGACCTCCAAAATCACAATGGAAGGGGAAGGGAGGGTGGGAGAATCTAATGGGCCAGGCCTGGAAGATGCATCTGCGTGGCACCAGCCCCACTGAGAGGGTGGCTGTGTGCCCAGGAGGAAGGAACATGAAGCAGAGTCGGGAATCACGTGATAGTTTCCCTGCCACATTCTCTACATATACAATTGACACTTGCCTTGTATTTTACAAGTGTTTACATGGCACTTTCTAGTTATGTCTTATTTCCTTATCGTTAGAAAAAGCTGCAAAGCTGCTGTGGTCATGGCCACTTTACAAAGAAGAAGCTAAGGCCTGGAGAAGTCATTTAGTGTTCAAGCAGATGAGTGACGTGGTGAAGACATCCCCGCCCCCTGGATCCAGATCGCAAGCCCTCGCGCCTGCTTGTGGCACTGTACTGAATATCGAGAACACCGGACAGTCAGAGTTTCCGTGACAGAACAGACTTACAACAGAACTAGGGTTGTCTTTCCACCCTCAGTGTAATTCGGTGCAATTTAATCCCATACAACAATCCATGTGGGTGGAGTCAACCGAACAGTTCAGGCTGCCTCCTACAAGTAAGCAGTTGTGTGTCGACCATTTCAGGGAGTGTTTCAAAAATGAAATAGGAATTACTATGGCAACTATCCCCAAATGCGACCTCTGGTTCTTGTTTTGGAAGTTGCAGATACAGGTGCAAATATAGAACAGTAGGATTCAGATGAAAATTAATGATGTGAGGGGCGCCTGGGTGGCTCAGTCGTTAAGCGTCTGCCTTCAGCTCAGGTCATGATCCTGGGATCCTGGGATCGAGTCCTGAATCAGGCTCCCTGCTCAGTGGGGAGTCTGCTTCTCCCTCTCCCTCTGCCCCTCCCCCCTGCTAGTACTCATGCTCTCGCTCTCTAATAAATAAATAAAATCTTTAAAAAAAAAGAAAAAGAAAATTAATGATATGAAAAAGAACTCTATGCAACTCGAGTCAAATTCCCAGCCCTACACCCTCAACGAAAAGTGAATCTCGGGCATCACACTCATTGTCATGGTGACAAGGAGAGGACTGGTGCTTGGAGATGGGACAGAACACACAGCTGGGGACTCAAAACCTGAGGGGGATCCAAGCCGATCAGAGGAGTGGCTAGTCCTCCATCGACAAGACGGCCTTCCTGATGGGAAGAAGCCCAAAGCACGGTCTTAGAGAACGAGGTCTGTACTCGTTGGCCGGGAGTGGGGCAGATGTACTTTCCATCGCTTCCTTCCCCATGTTCTCTGTCCAGCATCAATATTTCCATGTTCGGGATGAAACAGATTTACCTAACATTTAAAGGAATGATTTTCTCCCTTCAAAAAAAGGAGGAACGTGCAGTATCAAATCTGGATTCCAGAAACCCTGGCAGAGGACGACCCGGTGTCCCAAATTTTCTTGCCAGGGTTCCAGTGTATGCCCAGGAGGCCCGGAGCAAGGTTCCGGATGTGGCGGCAGCTTTTGGCTCTGACCAGTTTTGGCTGCTAGAACTACCTGGCGACTGATTTACTCCTCAATTTCAATTCTTTTTTCTCCATCAAAATAATTCTACACGAATCATTTCCATGTTTCCAGGGCAAAAATATAAAAAAACAAAAAGCTACAAGCAAAAAAAAAAAAAAAAAGCCTTCAAACAGGAATGGGTTTGCTACCCAACATCCCTTTCAGGAAACCGTCGGGTAGAACCAGGCAATGTAATGGGCAATTTGGTCTCGACTTCCCCAATCAGGAACAACGCCTGTGCACACATGTATACACACATCCATTCCCAGGCGAGCCCCGCACCAGACCATGAGCTTCTAGTGAGACCAAATTCCTGTAGGAGGGCAGTTTCCTTTTTGCTATACCAACATAATGCTTCATTACACCAAGACATAGCACTCTCCGATCTGCCAGGTAAGTAAAGAATGAAGCTTAAAATTTACAGTCACCTTTAATGTGCTAAGCATTTCCACCTAAAATGGACGTGTCCTACCAACCCCTTCCCGTTCTGTGTTTGATTTTTCCCATGGCTGAGGTGCAAACTGGCCTTCCGGAGGCCCGCTGGTTCTAAGCCCATCCCCCAGGCTCAATGCAATGCTCCCAGCAGGTGCTATGACTGCCACACAGCCAAACCCCCAGTCATGCCCTGAGTTGCTGACAAGAGCACGAGACCTGTCTCTACTTTCGTTTTGTGGGCATCAGCAGAAAGAATTTCAAGGCACCTGTGGCCAGTAAATCCAGTTATTCTTCTGGGTCAGACAAGATGCCAGATGTAGCCAACGGACCTGCTCAAAGCCTCTACAGTTGACCATCCCCACATCACCTGCCCTGGGCTAGGAACTGACAAACTGACCGAGGCCACCTTCAGTTTCCCCAGGGGAGTGGGTCTCATGACGAAGCAAGATGTCACACTGAGCTAAGAAACTCTCACCCACCCTCTTCCTACATACGGATCCCTCTGTCCTCCATGGTCTTCAACAGGCACAGGAGTCCCTTGGCCGGAACTTGAGGAAGCATCTGTATTTCTTTTGAATGTATTAAATGCTGCAATATTAGGTAGCATCTCTAATAAAATATAAGACATCTAGCAAGAACACCAGGTTTTTGGTGTTCTTTATGTGATCATTAAACACCTCCCTCGGTTCTACTGAGGAGTGAAGCTAGACGCAACCCAACCCAGGCATTCAGTAATGTGACCTCAGATTGGTACGAGGTTTGACAGTTTACAACTGTTTCTGTATTTTATCTTCTTAACAGCTCTGCCAGCGAGGCCAGGCAGGGACAATCATCTCCATTTTGCCACGGGGCAAACCGCAATGCGGGAACAGAAAGGGTGGAAAGCTGATGAGGGATGATGCACTGACTTCACACCCAAACAAGCTGGCTCCATACACACAAAGCCACGCCAGAAACGGGACAACAAGACATTGTTTGAATCGCAAAGAAACAAAGCTGGTGGGATGTCCAGCTTGGGAGATATGAAGGTGGCAAAGACGAAAGGATGCTTCCAAGTTTTGAAGGGCGGAAAAAAAAAACAACCAACAACCCTCATGGTTAACCCTCACTACTCTGTCAAAAACAAAAGCAACGTTGAGGTAACCCCTGAAAGGGGCTCAGATCGGCACCATGTCACTCATCCCAGGCCACACGGACACCCGAGCCCGACCGTGGCTGTGTGTATGTGTGGGAGGGCAGCAGGAAGACATGACCACCTCGGCTCTGTGGCGGGTTAAGCAGGCTGATTGAACACCGCTGCTAATTAAGGGCCCCTCTCATCTGGCAGGACCACCAGACTACCTTCTGCACTTGTTCATGACCACAGCCCCTCGCTCAGAAATTAACTCTTGATGAGTGCAGACAGGGGCCCAGCTGGTCCTCCTGAGTCCTCCCAAATAGATAAATGAAGTGTAATAAGAATGCTGCTGACGGCCAAGACAAGGAGGTCTCTCCGTGACCTCTTGGTAAAATCCAGAGTATACTTTTACAGTGACTTAATTCTCTGCACTGGGGATACTTAATGCAGCCAGGAAGGGTGTGAATAGGCTGATGGCCACAGGGACAGAGTTGAGAAGTCCATCACCAAATGTCCACTTATTAAGTATGAGCAAAAAGAATAAAGAGGCAATGTATGAGGAACTAATTTTCAAGTCGCCAGTATTTTCATTGGGAGGAGATGGGGCTGTTTTTCCCCAGAACTCCTCACGGGTCTAGGGACAATGGTGGATTTTATTATAGTCTGCAAATTGTACAATCATTGCGCTCGGGTTTAAAATATTAAACACTCATGTCCTATCACTTAGAGAGGAAATCTCTCCCTCAAGCTCTGTTTAAGAAGAGGGAAATGGTGGCCTTTATTGTCCGGGCCTTCCAGATAGAGAAACTAGATGGAAAGATGTATTCTGGTTCACACAGCAAAGCCGTGGGGGGGATGGGACTGGAATCCAGAGGTCTAGCCACTCAGTTTAGTGCCCTGTAGGTCAGAGAATTCTCCACCCTTTTATCTCAGTAAGTCAACAGGTGGCGAAGAGGAGGGCCTGGAGCAAGGACGCTGGGGACCATGCGTGGTCACCGACAGTCCCACAGTACTGGCCAATGCTGAGTGTGGCTCCTGAGTGTGACATCCTCCTTGAGATGTGACAAAGGGACAAAGGGCAGTGAACCACTGCTCTGAGCTTTCTATCACACTGAAGCCACGTCCTCCTGTGACTTTTGAAAGGAGCAGGGGTGATCTCCAAAGCAACAGATGAAATGACAGCACTAGTCAATTTGGTTTTTTGTTGACACAGCAAAAAGCAGTGACTGGGCCAGAGGCAAGATGGTAAAATGAAGGAATGGGCAGGAAAGGCATTTGATGCCTTGATGTAAAATTTTAAAAATAAAAGGATGCCATGGAGAGATCGCCACAGTTCCCCAGGGACCGAAATGGAAGGGATGGAAGGAGGTGGGGGAAGTCAGTGAAGACCCCTCATTGCTTTAGAGAGTGTATTAGTTACCGATTGCCGTGTAACAAATTTCCCCCCAAACCTGGCAGCTTAAGACACATTTTTTATCTCCCAGTTTCGGAGGGTCAGGAGTCTGGGAGTTGCTCAGCTGGGTGCTTCCGGCTCAGTATCTCCCACACGTTGCAAGGAAGGTGTCAGCTGGGGCTATGGTCATCTCAAGGCTTCACTGGGAAGGGACCCACATCTGAGTTCACTTACACACCCACTTGCAGGCCTCAGCTTCTCACGAAATAAACATCAGTTTCTAGCCACGGGGGGCTCACCACAAGGCGACTCACTGCATGTCAGCTTGCTTCTCCCAGAGCAATAGCTCCAAAAAGAGGGAGGGAGAGAAGCCCAGCAAGACAGAAGTCACAATCCTTTTCATAACCGACTCTCAGAAGTGACATCCCATTACTTGTGCCGTATTCTCTTTGTTAGAAATGAGCCTTTAGGTCCAGCCCACACTCAAGGGGAGGGGCTTACAGAGGAGCATGCATTGCTGGAAGGCAGACATCACTGGGACCCTCTCAAAGGCGGCTTACCAGAGCGAGTCCTCATTCCTTGTTCCGTGGATAAACCTAGAGATGAATTCTTCCACAGTGAGCCTCTTCAGAGTATATGTGGGCTACCCATCATCATCTTCACATTCAACATCCTTTCTCACATAAGTGAGAATATCTTCACCCAAGGCATGGAGTTTTAAATATTTGGAAAACATGACACACATACACCAGCCTGATGTCATTTTAGGCATAGCTGCCCAGAGCTGGTACCCCTGAGAACCGACTGTTTGCCCCTCCTTCTTTCATGTGAGCTGCCCAGACCGGTGTAGCTGCTTCCCAGGGCTCAGCTCTGTACC
The DNA here is from genome assembly GCF_037043125.1 of Eumetopias jubatus. Classification (NCBI taxonomy): domain Eukaryota; kingdom Metazoa; phylum Chordata; class Mammalia; order Carnivora; family Otariidae; genus Eumetopias; species Eumetopias jubatus. The sequence goes on along the minus strand of NW_028274807.1, from coordinate 9,329,055 downwards.
CTTCCAGAAGGAGAGTATGTGCAAGAGATACATCCTCACAGTAATAACCACTAACATTTGTCAAGAGAGTCTAATGGCCAAGTACCGAGTCAGGATTCTGCATCCATCAGCACATTTCATCCTTACAATGAGCCGACTCCATAGATGAGGAAACAGGTATGGACCCAGGACATGTAATTCCCTACTGCTTGGGATCCACCAGTTAGTGTGAATAGTGCTGATTAGCTCCTGGGGATTCTCTGTTGCAGTAAGGTGAGCATCAGACAACAAGAGATCTCATGACTGAATGGTTCTATTATATGTCCACCACACAACTATCTGCTTAGAAAATCTATCTAAAGGAATTAATAGAAAGCTATCAGAATAAAAATAAATTTAGTAAAGTGCCAAAATACAGAATGTAGAAAAGCCAAGTGTTAATATATAACTACGTACTAGTAACAGCTAAAAAGTAAATTTTGTGATAATCCATGCTCATTGTAGAAAATTTGGAGAATGTAGCAAGGCTAGGATATTACATCACTTAGGATTCTCCTACCAAAAAGCATTCTGGTATATTTCCTTAAACTTTTTTTCTGTACTTTGTAGGTGTGTTAATTATTATTATTGTTATTTTTTTTTTTTGTCATACTACAATGGCTGAGTATCCTTTTTTCACTTAGCACAACATTAGGAGCATTTTACCCATATTAGTAAATGTTCTTCACCCACATTAATAAATGTTCTTCAGAGTGCCTGGCTAGCTCATTCAGTAGAGCATACAAGTCTTGATCTGTGTTGTGAGCTCAAGCCCCACATTGAGGGTAGAGCCTAATTTAAAAAAAAAAAAAAAAGAAGTAGAAAAGAAAATAACCAGGGCAAAATAAATGTCTTAATATATGTCCTTCAAAAAATTCAGTTTTAAATGGCTACCATATTATTATAGCCTAATTTTAAAAATGATTTCCTTTTATTCATTTAATGGGTCACAAAATAAATAAAAATTTTGTTCCTGTTTCTCATTTCCTGCCTTTAACAAAAATTATTTGAATATCCATTTCAATTCTTATGTTGGCTTTTTAGCTATAATTCTTTGCATTTTTAAGTGGCTGCACCAGGGATTATAATATACATCATAACTTTTCATAGCCCACTTATATTCACTATTGTACCACTTCCTGTAAAATACAGAAATCTCTCAACAATAGAGGTTCATGCCTACCCTTACGGTTGTTATAGGTACCATATCTGCAAATGTTACAAGCCCCACAAGACAGTTATAATTTTTGCTTTTAATAGTTACAGGATTGACAAAGAAATTGAGAGAGAAAAGCACAAAGGAAAAAATAGTATTTTGTGTTTACCCCAGTATTTACCATTTCGGTTACTCTTCATTTTTCCCAAGGGTCCCAGTTCCCATCTGGTGTCATTTCCCTCCAGCTTTAGGAAGTTCTTCTAGCACTTCTTGAAATTCAAGTCTGCTGGAGATGAATTCTCATCATTTTCTTTATCTAAAATGTCCTGATTTTCCTTTTTTTTTTTTTAAGTAGGCTCCATGCCCAGCATGGAGCCCAACATGGGGCTTGAACTCACGACCCTGAGATCAAGACCTGAGCTGAGATCAAGAGTTGGACGCTTAATGGACTGAGTCACCCAGGCACCCTGCTTCATTATTTTAAAAAAAAAAAGTATTGTGGCAAAATATATATAATAAAATTTACTATTTTATCAATTGTTAAAGGTAAAATTCAGTAGCATGAAAAACATTCGTGTTGTTGTACAACCATCACCACCATCCATCTCTGAACCTTTTGATCATCCCAATCCTTCATTCTTGGAGGATTTTTTTACAAGATGCAGAATTCTGAGATGAAAATTGCTGTCTTTCAGCACTTTAAGGGGGGATGTTGTTCCCTTCTCCCCTGGTCCCTGTGGCCCCTGAAGTCGTCCCATTAATTGGACTATGGTTCCCTTGTATTGTTTCTCTCTTGCTGCTTTCAAGGTTTGCTCTTGACCTTTGGTTTTGAACAGTGTGAAAGAGTCAGCACGGGCTTCCCTGTGTTTACTCTGCTTGACGCTCTTCAACCACCTTGTATCTGTACATTTCTACTTTTCATAAAATTTGGAAAAGTTTAAGCCATTATTTATTCTTTTTTTTTTGCTGCCCCATCTTTGCTCTCTCTCTATCATTTCCATTTGACTGTGAAGTCCACTCAAGTGAATATTTTGTTTCAGGTACTATATTTTCAGTTCTAGAATTTCCATTTGGTTCTTCATTTATCATTTCCATTTCTCTGCTGAGATAGCCTGTCTTTTCCTTCCTGGTGAGCTTATACAGTTTTACTTTATTGACCACAGTTCTAAAAGTCACAGCAAAATCCTCTTCTGCTTCTCCCCATCCCCATGCTTCATCGTGGGGCTGGACTCAGTTGACTTTCCTTTCTCCTAAGAGGACGCTCTATTTTCTGGGTTCTTCAATTGTGGAGTATTTTAGCTTCATATTCTAAATGCGACAAATGTTAAATTGCATAGATTCTGGATTTTCTTATTTTTCTTTGATGAATGTTTTTTCTTTTCTTTTTTCTTAAAGATTTATTTACTTTATTTTAAAGAGAGAGAGAGCACGTGTGCATGTGATTGGGGGAAGGGGTAGAGGGAGAAGGAAAGGGAGAATCTCAAGCAGACTCCCCACTGAGCGAGGAGCCCCACGCAGAGCCCCACACGGGGCTCAAATCCAGGACCCTGAGATTGTGACCTGAGCCAAAACCAAGAGTCAGACACTTAACTGACTGAGCCATCCAGGCGCCCTGAATGTTGTTTCTTTGGTTTTGGTTGACGACTACCTTGGCTGAACCAGAATTGCAAACTCTGTCCCTCTGGGCAGCAGCTTTACTCTCAGTTCCGATCTTCTGTCATTACCTGAGGTGCTTTTAGTCTATTCCACGCATGCGTGGTTCAACAGTTGAAGATGGGCATCAGCAGAATTTGGAGATGCCTTCTCTGACCCTTTCGCGGCACTGCCAGCACTTCGCCTTGGGCTTACTTTGGATAGTTCTAGTCCTTCCCTTTCCAAGGAGGGAGTCCCACAGAGCCTGCCTGCTTCTGTTCACTCTTCAGTGTGACTTAGGGTAACTGCTTTTCGTTTTATGCTCAGTTTGCACAGTTATTTTCAGGGTGAGAGGGAGGAGTCTGGTAAGCTCTTGGTACATCATTCTCAGAAGGAGAAGTTAAAGATCTCCATTTCTAATTATCATTCACCACTAAAAAGAACCAAATTGGCCAAATCTGGACCAATTCAGTAAAGAATAAGAACCGTGATTGATTATAAGATAATAATTCACAAGTCCATAGCACGAGATGAGAGTCAGGATAGAGAACAAAAGAGAAGTAAATCACTCATTTGCTGCTTCTGGAGTGACTAGCACATCAACCTCCTACTCTGAAAATGATTCTTTACAGAATAATATCAGTTAATAAATGAAGAAGGAAAAACAGGTAAGAAAAATCTCCATTTGGCAAGCCTTAGAATTGGTTCAAGGAAGGATCACTAACTAAGGTTACCAGAGAACAGAATATTTCCTGGTGTGCCAAAGTGGTGTGCCATAGATTACTCACAGAAAGAGACCTTGACCGTGGAGAGAAAAGGTAGTAAAGCCCCTCGACAAAAGATTGAACTTAGTATCAATGAGAAAGGTACAATATGATGCGACATGATATGAAATACACAGCATCACCTAGGAAGCTTTTCTGCCCAAAATATTTAACATGAATCAAATCAAATTTTTAGACCTCACTTCCAGTTCACAAGAAATCCAGGGGCTAAAGGAACAAAAACGTCACGAAGAAAACAGCCAAATCCAGAATGCGGGGTATTCTTTAAGATAACTGCCCTGGTCTCTCGAAAACCTTGATGTCATTTCTTGTTAAGGGTAAAAGAAACATAAGAAACAAGTGCAATTCAAAGTGATGATTGGGTCCCGGTTAGAAATAAACAGGAAGGGACGGAGCAAGATGGCGGAGGAGTAGGAGACCTGGATTTCGTCTGGTCTCAGGAATTCAGCTGAATAGGGATCAAACCAGTCTGAACACCTACGAACTCAACAGGAGATGGAAGAAGAGAGAAGCAACAACTCTCTGAACAGAGAAGCGACCACTTACTGGAAGGTAGGACGTGCAGAGAAGTGAATCCGAGGCGATATTCAGGAGGATACACGGCGGGGGAGGGGGCCTCCGTCGGCCGCTTCTGGCAAGTGATAGAGCCGCGGAGCACAAAATCGGACCTTTTGGAAGTCGGCTCCGCGGAGGGACGTCGCTCCAGTGGCTAAGCGGGGGGTGGAACCCTCGCGGGACAGTGTGGTCTCAGGACCCTCGGGGTCACAGAAAGACCGGGGGTGCCTGAGTGCGGCAGAGCTCCCAGGGATCGGAGCGGGGAAGCCGGCTGCAGAGACGGAGGCGAGACGCGGGCTCTCAGCTCGGGGTGGCCATAAACTGTGATCCGCGGCCCAGTCGGGCCACTGCTCCTCCAGCAGGGACCCAACACGCGGCAGATCCGGGAAGACTCCCCTTCCTCCCCCGGGAGGAGCGGCGCGGGAGCGCACCGCAGGGATCTGCTGGGTTTGGAGACTCCACACGGGGTCGGGTGCCAGAGATAGAAACTCTCGGTCACAGGCCGGGTGAGCACGGAGTGCGGCCGGAGACCGGGGACACGGGAGTGACTGCTTTTCTCTGGGGGCGCACTGAGGAGCGGGGCCCTGAGTTCTCAGCTCCTCCGGGCGGAGAGTGGGAGGCCACCATTTTCACCCTGGTCCTCCAAAGCTGTACGGAGAGCTTGCAGGGAACAAAAGCTCCTGAGAACAAACCTGAGCAGCTTGCTTAGCTGGGACCGACAAGGGCGGGGCAATTCCGCCTCCGGCAAAGACATTTGGGAACCATGGCAACAGGCCCCTCCCCCAAAGATCAGCACGAACACCCAGCAAGCCAAGACCAAGTTTACCGATCAAGGAGAACGGGAGAACTCCAGCGCTAGGGGAATACTGCACATAGAATTCATGGCTTTTTTTACCACGATTCATTCGGTTTTCAAAGTTAATTTTTTAACTGTTTTTTTTTTTTAATTTTTCTTTTTCCCTTTTCAACCATCTTATCAATCCCTTTAAAAAAACATTTTTTATTTTTCATTTTTAGTCATATTTTATCCCTTCATAGTAGTTACCCTTATTTTTGGCATATATATATAAGTTGTTCTCTCTTTAAAATTTTGAGATACAATTTCTTCTAACAGATCAAAATATACCCTAAATCACTAGTGTATGGCTTTGTTCTACTCTCCTGCCTGATCACATTCTCTCCCTTTTTCTTTTTTTTTTTAAATATTCTTCTTTCTTTTTTCAAACTTCTTATCAATTCCTTTTATAAAATCTTTTATAATTTTCATCTTCACAGTCATCTTCCATCCCTTCATTGTATCAACCCTTATTTTGTACATATATAAGTCTTTCTTCCTTTAAAATTTTAGGAGGCACTTTTTTCTAACAGGCCAAAATACGCCAAAAATCTAGTGTGTGGCACTGATCTTATGCACTAGCCTGATCATATTTGATCATATTCTGTTAATTTTGTATTGTTCTGTTTTTGTTTTTATCTTTTTTTTTTTGTGGTGGTTGTTGTTTTTTTTTTTCCTCTTTCTTTTTTCTTTCTTTCCCTTTCTTTTCCCTGGTTTCAGGTCTTTTCTGATTTGTATAGAGTATATTTCCTGGGGACGTTGTTAACCTGTTACCATTTTGTTCTCTCATTCATCTGTTCTCCTCTGGACAAAATGACAAGACGAAAAAAATCACCTCAGCAAAAAGAACAAGAGGTAGTACCCTCAGCCAGGGACCTACTCAAAACGGACATTAGTATGATGTCGGACCGCGAGTTCAGAATCATGACTTTAAAGATACTAGTTGGGCTTGAAAAAAGCGTGGAAGTTATTAGAGAAACCCTTTCTGGAGAAATAAAAGAACTAAAATCTAACCAAGTCGAAATCAAAAAGGCTATTGATGAGGTGCAATCAAACATGGGGGTACTAACTGCTAGGATAAATGAGGCAGAAGAGAGAATCAGCGATATAGAAGACCAAACAATGGAAAATAAAGAGGCTGAGAAAGAGAGATAAACAACTACAGGATCACGAGGGCAGAATTCGAGAGATAAGTGATACAATAAGACGAAACAACATTAGAATAATTGGGATCCCAGAAGAAGAAGAGAGAGAGAGAGGGGCAGAAGGTATATTGGAGCAAATAATAGCAGAGAACTTCCCTAATGTGAGGAAGGAAACAGGCATCAAAATCCAGGAATCACAGAGAACCCCTCTCAAAATCAATAAAAATAGGTCAACACCCGGACATCTAATAATAAAACGTACGAGTCTCAGAGACAAAGAGAAAATCCTGAAAGCAGCTCGGGAGAAGAGATATGTAACCTACAATGGTAGAAATATTAGATTGGCAACCGACCTATCCACAGAGACCTGGCAGGCCAGGAAGGACTGGCATGATATCTTCAGAGCACTAAACGAGAAAAATATGCAGCCAAGAATACTATATCCAGCAAGGCTGTCACTGAAAATAGAAGGAGAGGTAAAAAGTTTCCAGGACAAACAAAAACTAAAAGAATTTGCAAACACGAAACGAGCCCTCCAAGAAATATTGAAAGGGGTCCTCTAAGCAAAGAGAGAGCCTAAAAGCAGCATAGATCAGAAAGGAACACAGACAATATACAGTCACAGTCACCTTACAGGCAATACAATGGCACTAAATTCATACCTTTCAATAGTTACCCTGAATGTAAATGGGCTCAATGCCCCAATCAAAAGACACAGGCTATCAGATAGGATAAAAAAACAAGACCCATCAATATGCTGTCTGCAAGAGACTCATTTTAGACCCAAAGACACCCCCAGATTGAAAGTGAGGGGGTGGAAAACCATTTACCATGCTAATGGACACCAAAAGAAAGCTGGGGTGGCAATCCTTATATCAGACAAGTTAGATTTTAAAACAAAGACTGTAATAAGAGCTGAGGAAGGACACTATATCCTACTTAAAGGGTCTATCCAACAAGAAGATCTAACAATTGTAAATATCTATGCCCCTAACATGGGAGCAGCCAATTATATAAGGCAATTAATAACAAAAGCAAAAAAACACATTGACAACAATACAGTAATAGTGGGGGACTTTAACCCCCCCTGACTGAAATGGACAGATCATCTAAGCAAAAGATCAACAAGGAAATAAAGACTTTATTTTTTTAAAAAAGATTTTATTTATTTATTTGAGAGAGAATGAGAGATAGAGAGCACGAGAGGGAAGAGGGTCAGAGGGAGAAGCAGACTCCCTGCTGAGCAGGGAGCCCGATGTGGGACTCGATCCCGGGACTCCAGGATCATGACCTGAGCCGAAGGCAGTCGCTTAACCAACTGAGCCACCCAGGCGCCCGGAAATAAAGACTTTAAATGACACACTGGACCAAATGGACTTCACAGACATATTCAGAACATTCCATCCCAAAAAAACGGAATACACATTCTTCTCTAGTGCCCATGGAACATTCTCCAGAATACATCACATCCTAGGTCACAAATCAGGTCTCAACTGGTACCAAAAGACTGGGATTATTCCCTGCATATTTTCAGACCACAGTGCTTTGAAACTAGAACTCAATCACAAGAGGAAAGTTGGAAAGAACTCAAATACATGGAGGCTAAAGAGCATCCTACTAAAGAATGAATGGGTCAACCAGGAAATTAAAGAAGAATTAAAAAAATTCAAGGAAACCAATGAAAATGAAAACACAACTGTTCAAAATCTTTGGGATACAGCAAAGGCAGTCCTGAGAGGAACGTATATAGCAATACAAGCCTTTCTCAAGAAACAAGAAAGGTCTCAAATACACAACCTAACCCTACACCTAAAGGAGCTGGAGAAAGAACAGCAAATAAAGCCTAAACCCAGCAGGAGAAGAGAAATAACAAAAGATCAGAGCAGAAATCAATGAAATAGAAACCAAAAGAACAGCAGAACAGATCAACAAAACTAGGAGCTGGTTCTCTGAAACAATTAACAAGATTGATAAACCCCTGGCCAGACTTATCAAAAAGAAAAGAGAAATGACCCAAATCAACAAAATCATGAATGAAAGAGGAGAGATCACAACCAATACCAAAGAAATACAAACAATTCTAAGAACATATTATGAGCAACTCTATGCCAGCAAATTAGATAACCTGGAAGAAATGGAAGCATTCCTAGAGATGTATCAACTACCAAAATTGAACCAGGAAGAAATAGAAAACCTGAACAGACCTATAACCACTAAGGAAATTGAAGCAGTCATCAAAAATCTCCCAACAAACAAAAGCCCAGGGCCAGATGGCTTCCCAGGGGAATTCTATCAGACATTTAAAGAAGAATTAATACCTATTCTCCTGAAACTGTTCCAAAAAATAGAAATGGAAGGAAAATGTCCAAACTCATTTTATGAGGCCACCATTACCTTGATCCCAAAACCAGACAAAGACCCCATCAAAGAGGAGAATTACAGACCAATATCCTTGATGAACATGGATGCAAAAATTCTCACCAAAATACTAGCCAACAGGATCCAACAGTACATTAAAAGGATTACTCACCATGACCAAGTGAGATTTATCCCTGGGCTGCAAGGCTGGTTCAACATCCGCAAATCAATCAACGTGATACAATACATTAACAAAAGAAAGAACAAGAATCATATGATCCTCTCAATAGATGCAGAAAAAGCATTTGACAAAGTACAGCATCCTTTCTCGATCAAAACTCTTCAGAGTGTAGGGAGAGAGGGTACATACCTCAGTATCATAAAAGCCATCTGTGAAAAACCTACAGCGAATATCATTCTGAATGGGGAAAAGCTGAGAGCTTTTCCCCTAAGGTCAGGAACGCGTCAGCGATGTCCACTCTCACCACTGCTATTCAACATAGTATTAGAAGTCCTAGCCACAGCAATCAGACAACAAAAAGAAATCAAAGGCATCCAAATCGGCAAGGAGGAAGTCAAACTCTCACTCTTTGCAGATGATATGATACTGTATGTGGAAAACCCAAAAGACTCCACCCCAAAACTGCTAGAACTCATACAGGAATTCAGTAAAGTAGCAGGATATAAAATCAATGCACAGAAATCAGTGGCATTCCTATACACCAACAACAAGAGAGAAGAGAGACAGATCAAGGAGTCGATCCCATTTACAATTGCACCCAAAACCATAAGATACCTAGGAATAAATTTAACCAAAGAGGCAAAGGATCTGTACTCAGAAAACTATAAAATACTCAGGAAAGAAATTGAAGAAGACACAAAGAAATGGAAAAACAAACATCGTGAAGATGTCAGTGCTACCTAAAGCAATCTACACATTCAATGCAATCCCCATCAAAATACCATCCACTTTTTTCAAAGAAATGAAACAAATAATCCTAAAATTTGTATGGAACCAGAAGAGACCCCGAATAGCCAGAGGAATATTGAAAAAGAAAAGCAAAGCTGGTGGCATCACAATTCCGGACTTCCGGCTCTATTGCAAAGCTGTCATCATCAAGACAGTATGGTACTGGCACAAAAACAGACACATAGATCAGTGGAACAGAACAGAGAGCCCAGAAACGGACCCTCAACTCTATGGTCAACTAATCTTTGACAAAGCAGGAAAGAATGTCCAATGGAATAAAGACAGTCTCTTCAACAAATGGTGTTGGGAAAATTGGACAGCCACATGCAGAAGAATGAAACTGGAGCATTTCCTTACACCACACACAAAAATAGACTCCAAATGGTTGAAAGACCTAAACGTGAGACAGGAGTCCATCAAAATCTTAAAGGAGAACACAGGCAGCAATCTCTTCGACCTCAGCCGCAGCAACTTCCTCCTAGAAATATCGCCAAAGGCAAGGGAAGCAAGGGCAAAAACGAACTATTGGGATTTCATCAAGATAAAAAGCTTTTGCACAGCAAAAGTAACAGTCCACAAAACCAAAAGACAACCGACAGAATGGGAGAAAATATTTGCAAATGACGTATCAGATAAAGGGCTAGGATCCAAATCTATAAGGAACTTATCAAACTCAACACCCAAAGAACAAAGAATCCAATCAAGAAATGGGCAGAAGACATGAACAGACATTTTCCCAAAGAAGACATCCAAATGGCCAACGGACACATGAAAAAGTGCTCAACATTGCTCGGCATCAGGGAAATCCAAATCAAAACCTCAATGAGATACCACCTCACACCAGTCAGAATGGCTAAAATTAACAAGTCAGGAAACGACAGATGTTGGCGGGGATGTGGAGAAAGGGGAACCCTCCTACACTGTTGGTGGGAATGCAAGCTGGTACAGCCCCTCTGGAAAACAATATGGAGGTTCCTCAAACAGTTGAAAATAGAGCTACCATATGATCCAGCAATTGCACTACTGGGTACTTACCCCAAAGATACAAATGTAGGGATCCGAAGGGGTACGTGCACCCCAATGTTTATAGCAGCAATGTCCACACTAGCCAAACTGTGGAAATAGCCAAGATGTCCATCGACAGATGAATGGATAAAGAAGATGTGGTATATATATACAATGGAATATTATGCAGCCATCAAAAGGAATGAGATCTTGCCATTTGCAATGACGTGGATGGAATTGGAGGGTGTTATGCTGAGTGAAATAAGTCAATCAGAGAAAGACATGTATCATATGACCTCACTGATATGAGGAATTTTTAATCTCAGGAAACAAACTGAGGGTTGCTGGAGTGGTGGGGGTGGAAGGGATGGGGTGGCTGGGTGATAGACATTGGGGAGGGTATGTGCTATGGTGAGTGCTGTGAATTGTGCAAGACTGTTGAATTACAGATCTGTACTTCTGAAACAAATAATGCAAGATATGTTAAGAAAAAAGAAAAAGAAGATAGCAGGAGGGCAAGAATGAAGGGGAGTAGGTCAGAGGGGGAGACGAACCATGAGAGACGATGGACTCTGAAAAACAAACTGAGGGTTCTAGAGGGGCGGAGGGTGGGGGGATGGGTTAGCCTGGTGATGGGTATTAAAGAGGGCACGTTCTGCATGGAGCACTGGGTGTTATGCACAAACAATGAATCATGGACCACTACATCAAAAACTAATGATGTAATGTATGGTGATTAACATAACAATAAAAAATAAAAAAAATAAACAGTAACACAAGACATTTTTTATGCAATTGAAAAATTTAAGTATGAGCTAGATAGTACTGAGTTAGTATTTATATAAGAAATATCGGTATTGTGCTTATGTAGCAGAAAATCTTTATTGGTAAGAGATGCATGCTGAAGCCTTTAGGGGTGATGTGTAAGGAAGTCTACAACTTACTTTCAAATGCTGTATCTAAACAAACAAGCAAACAAAGAAAAAAAGGACAAATTATAAACAGCTGCTGAAGCCAGGTGTTGAGTATTACTCGTACACAGTATACTGTTTCTTCAACTTTCCAGTATATTTCAATTTTTCCATAATAAAAATTTGGAGAAAAAATTCTAGTCCATTCTTTTGGATGGTTCTGACTCTAAATCAGGGATGAAATCCAAATGAAAGTGATTTTTTGTAGTCAATCTTGAAATGGCCTATGGGTGACAAGCCAACCACAGCCAGTCTCCACTCTGGAAGTGACACAGAGGAGAAGAATGGCTGGTAGGTAATACCTGTCCCTCCAGGGTCCATAACTTGCTGACCCATGACTCTGGTAAAATAAAATACAGCACCTCTGAGAATAAGGTTGATTGGGATCACTGGATAAAAGTGACGTTTTGGTGCCATTAACTCACATATTCACAATATTCACATATTGATCTACAATACACCAGATGCTGAGGTAAGCAACGGAGGGTATATCCCAGCCTTTGTGGAATTACAGTCTAGTCAGAGAGAGAAAACAGGCTGTTACACACCAGCAGAATAGGCTCGATGATGAGTCAGTCATGTAGAGTGTTCGGGAGTACAAACATAGAACGGGCAGCAGGGAGAAGAGGAGCACTGTGGTGGCCATGCGGAGAAGATAGCTGATCTCCTTCAAGAGAAACTAGTTGACTGATGGCATCCAGCCACTGCCAGGATACAGTCCAGCTCCAGGTCCACATATTAGGGGCATAGTCAGTGTTTAGTAAACAAATTAGTGAATCTCCATTACCCATGCCCTCCTCGGTCCCCACGAGTACTTCAGATAACTGTGATGCTCACATAGGTCTCAGTTCTAATAATCTAGTGCTCCCTAACAAAGCACCCCAAACATTAGTGGTTTAAATAACTCCATTATTTATTTTGCTCACAAATCCGCATTTGGGGCAGTTATGTCAGCTGGTACAGCTCCACTTGGATGCAGAGGATCTATTTCCAAGATGGCAGCATGCACAAGGCTAGCAGGTTGGCGCTAGCTGGGAGTTCAGCTAAAGCTGGTCCAGAACTCAGTTCTCCATAGAGCCACACAGGCTTCCTCTCAGCATGATGATTGGACTCAAGAGCAAGTGTCCCAAGAGACAAGAAGTGGAAGCCACCATTTCTCAAGGCCTGGGCCCAGAAATGAGCACACTGCCACTTCTACCATTCTATTGGTCAAAGCAGTCACAGAGTCCACCCAAATCCAAGGAGAGGGGACATGGACCCAACCTACTCAAGGAAGGATCAAGCCTAGCCACATCCTCTTCTTTTGAAATGGCCTCTTTACGAACTAAAAAAGTGTATTTCCCTCAAACCACAGTATATATATATATACACACACACACATCAGTATCCACTCTGTTTGGATTTGTTACCTGGAGCTTGGTAACAAATAACGGGCTCCCCTTACCAAGTCAAAGAAGGCTTTGAAAAGAATGCACATTGTCTTAAAGTGTGGGAACAAAACTGCAAGTTTGCAGTTTCCTTAACTAAATCCAATGTTCATTCACTTATACAACATTTTTTGAGCAATTACCATATGTTGTCCTAGGAGCAGCAGGGAATACAAAGATTAACCAAATATGGCATTTTTAAATTGCTCACAATTTAGCAGGGAAACAAATACACACATTACAGTTAACTCCAATGGGATGGAATTCAGGGATGACAACAATGAGCAAAACCCAAGGAGCCAAAAAGAGAAGGGAAGGAAACACAGAGAAAGCTGACATTCTCCACATTCACCCCAACAGAGGTCAACTTATATCTTCTATCCCTTTAATTTATGCATCTCTAACAACATCAATATAATTTGAAAAATGACTATTAATTTTATACAGTATTTAAAAACTTTAAAAATCTATTGGCTAAAACAATATATGTATGCATGAGATAGAACACCCCCCCCGCCCCCCCGTCCCACGCCTATGTAACAGTAGCTCTGGCTTTTCCCAATTCCTCACCCTGGTCTTGTCACCTTCCAATTACAGACCTGAAACCAGCTCAGAGTATTAACATCTCACTGCCTGCCCCTAAATTACGTTTGGCTCAAATATCAAAATAACACCCAGCTAGAAATTGACATTCATGTGCTCCTGAGGCTACTTACTACCCAGGAACTTTGGTTGATTCCAGGAATCAACAAGGAGAGTAATATCCTAAAGAATTATTATTATTAAAAGCATCAAGAGAGGTCAAAGGCTAAAGAATTTACTCCTGAAGATTTAAAGTACTTTATTTTTGTGACTTCCCTTAATCCTATCTCTCTATGAGACCTCCATCAACACCTTCTGTCATCTAAAGTGTTTTAAAGGGTTTGTTGCAGATTAAGAATGGGCACAGATTCCCTGACACCCAGTGAAGGAGGCGGGGGGACTATGTCCCTTCCCCTTCAACCTGGGTGGGTTCTGTAAATGTTCTGACCAACAGAATACATTGGAACAATCTCCCACCCAGGCCTTAAGAGATTGGGAGCTCTCACTGCCTGTTTCTTGGAATGTTCTCCAGGAGTCCTGAGCTGCCATGTAAAAAGTCTGAAAGCCTTGAGACAGTCACAATGGAGAGACCAACAACTCCACCCCAGGACCACAACCGTCCAGCCCTCCCACCAAGGAGACAGTCGTATAAGTAAAGCCATCTTCATCCCTCCAGCCCAGCCCATCTACCAGTGAGTATCACCATGTGACCGCAGCCAACACAGCATAGAGATGAGTAACTCAGCTCAAACTTGACCAAATTTCTTACCCAGAAAATCATAAGATCTAATAAAATTGTTGTTGTTATAAGCCATTAAGGTTTGGGATGGTTTGAACTGCAGCAGTAAATACCAGAACAAATTTTAATCTTGAAACTCATAACTTTGGTTAAATGTATGCAAAAAACGAAAATGTAATTGCAGAGGGACTATGAGCAGAATATTCTTCTCACAGCTGAACTACTACCCTTGATAGCTATCAGCAAAGATTAGCTCCTGTTTCAGACAGTTTGTCTAAAAATAATGCATTTCATAGAGAATGCAATGTAACTGTATTACATTTTAATAAGTTATCCTTTAAATACCATTCATAGTATTTTCCAGTTTTTACACTTTTAACTGCCAAGCATCTAGTCTCTGATTTATTGGATTCTACCCAGAGAGAGCACACTTTCATCTCTTTAATGATGTAACTGCCATGCCCTTAGACGTTTTATTATTCTAATGTATCACAATCCAAGCTAGTAGTGACATGCTTATCTTTTTTTTTTAATTTTTTATTATGTTATGTTAATCACCAAACATTACATCATTAGTTTTTGATGTAGTGTTCCATGATTCATTGTTTGCATATAACACCCAGTGCTCCATGCAGAACGTGCCCTCTTTAATACCCATCATCAGGCTAACACATCCCCCCACCCCATCCCCTCTAGAACCCTCAGTTTGTTTCTCAGAGTCCATAGTCTCTCATCGTTCGTCTCCCTCTCCGATTTCCCCCCCTTCATTTTTCCCTTCCATTTTTTTTTAAACATATAATGTATTATTTGTTTCTGAGGTACAGGTCTGTGATTCATCAGTCCGACACAATTCACAGAGCTCACCATAGCACATACCCTTCCCAATGTCCATCACCCAGCCACCCCATCCCTCCCACCCCCCACCACTCCAGCAACCCTCAGTTTGTTTCCTGAGATTAAGAATTCCTCATATCAGTGAGGTCATATGATACATGTCTTTCTCTGAGTGACATGCTTATCTTTCAGGACCGTGCACAGCACGCATCTCTCCATTTTTAGAAACTGATTTTCAAAAACTATAACCCAGTACAGGACAGTTGAGGCCAGAGAAGCAGAAACCTCTCCTTCAGTAGGCTGGATCCATGCCTCAAGGAGGGCCCAATCACCATGTTGTTAATAAGCCAGAATACCCTTCCCACTGCCACTATAATGAATGCAGGAGAACTAGACTCTCAGCTTCACGGTCCAGAAATTGGGAGACAACACAGTTGGCCTCTTAGGAAACAAAGTATGAAAGTAAGATTCATTTAGTAGTGGTCCTTAGAGAAATGTGGCTCAAAAATCAAATAATTTAGGGGGCGCCTGGGTGGCTCAGTTGGTTAAGTATCTGCCTTCAGCTCTGGTCATGATCTTGGGGTCGTGGGATCCAGCCCCACATCGGGCTCTCTGCTCAGCGGGGAGGCTGCGTCTCCCTCTCCCTCTGTGCTCGCTCTCTTACTCTCTCTCAAGTAAATAAAAACTTTTTAAAAAATAAAATAATTTACAAAGATCTCTTCCCACTTATGACACCAAAATATAAATATGTTAGTAATAATTCATCTCTAAACTTTCAAAATACCTGCTTTTCATGCTCTCTCATGCTACTGAATGTGATGTCTGAAGAAGGTCCGCAGGACAAGATGGTGTGAGACAGTAGAAAGGGCCCAGGATGGGAGCTGGGGGCCACAGCAGCTAGTGTGGACTGGCTGTTGACCAGATGACTGGAGACACAAGCCAGCCCCTCTCTCTGTCTTGTTTGTTTGTTTTGAGATTTTATTTTTTTTAAGTGACCTCTAAACAATGTGGGACTCAAACTCACAATCTCCCAATCAAGAGTCACATGTTCCACCGACTGAGCCAGCCAGGTGCCCCTCTCTGTCTTGGTCCCTTATAATATAATTCCCCACCAGGGGGATGGGGAAGAGCTTGCTAAATTCCTTCCTCCTCTGAAATTCTGTGATTCTTTATTGTTCTAGGAATGGCCGAGGCACCTGGAACACTGAACAGCTCCTTCTACCCTACCACGATCACTCCACTTTAGTAGGAAGTTGCAGGAGACACACTCTAGCCTCATGAACACAAGGGAAGATATCCTACAAAGGACAAGGACAAAGCCGGGTCAAGGTGAAAACTACTGAGGCTTTATGGAATCGACTCTGCGTCTAAAATCTACTTAGTAAATGTCTCCTCCCACTGACCTTCTTAGAGTCTGATCAGATTGGGAGATAATGGGAGTCCCAACGGAAAAACACCTACCTCCCATGGAATCATTTATAATCTTAAAACACACACAGTATGTTCATTAACAACATTTTAAAGTCCCAGATACCCTTTATATCACTCCCACTATAGTTTATCCTTTGACCTCTGAACAACCGTGAGTTGCAGAATATGACTGCCGAATCCTGAAATCTACCAAATGATGTCTTAGAATTTTAATTTTTGAAATAAATTAAAAATAATTGTTATGTGAGGCTTCATAAGCGCCCAAATGTAGATCTCATTATCTTGACTCATTATCTTGACTAAATGGCTAAGAAAATCATTTCCTCAACAAATACTATTCATCAAATTTAGTGAATTTAAAATAAATTATATCAGGGCGCCTGGGGGACTCAGTCGTTAAGCGTCTGCCTTCAGCTCAGGTCATGATCCCAGGGTCCTGGGATCGAGCGCCGCATCGGGCTCCCTGCTCCGTGGGAAGCCTGCTTCTCCCTCTCCCACTCCCCCTGCTTGTGTTCCCTCTCTCGCTGTGTCTCTCTCTGTCAAATAAATAAAATCTTTAAAAAAGTAAAATAAAATAAGAAATTATATACAGAAGAGTAAGCCAGACACCAAACACCAAAAAAAAAAAAAAAAAAAAAAGGAGAAAGAAAAGTTCTTAAATCTTTCATCTCTGAAATCAGATATACAAGGAGTCTTGGATTCCTGTTTTCTGGTGGTATTACGCCACATGTGTTTGCAAACATGTAAACGACATGGGTAATTTTGCTGCAACTAAGATCTCTTCACCAGATTATAAATTTAGCCAGCATTTCCCCATACAACCTACTTCATGATACTAAGCAATGCAAACACACTGCCAAACAACCAGTGTCTTCATATTCAAGCTCCCATTTCTTCCACCACATAATTTCCTGTAATAATCTCATTCATGTCTGAGGTCCAAAGGCATTCTTATTTATGCTTTTCAGGTCAGTATGCCAATAGCAAGAAGACTCGTTCTTGAAAGGTTGAGCTTTTCGAATAAGTCCAGAAAGAATTCTACTGACACTGCATATTTCCTCAAGAGGGATAATGTAAAAAAGCAAAATTTTAAGAAAATGGCTCTAATGCCATTTTCAGTTAAAAGCACTGGGAGATTTACAATGATCAAGTAATATGTCAATTTCTTTCAAATGCTGCCAACATTTGATACCAACACAATTACAAGTTGGAAAAATGTGTAATGAATAAGGCAGCTCATATTTTCCCTTAGAATATGTACATACAACTTATTAAGGGGCGTAAAAAGCAAGGAGTCATGGCAAATGTTGAAACCCTAAATCTGAGTTTCATTGCTTTGGGGCATTTGAGTCAAACTCCATCATCTGGAAGTACCTAAGAATAAGAAATATTAGGTCACGAGCTGTTTTAGAAACACCTGCATACCTGCACCTAATGAGGTGAATAAATGAGAGCTTCATGTTCCCCATCAAACAAGAAAACTTAATAGTTAAATCTGACATAATAAGCCCAAACTTGAACCCTATAGAAATGAAAATACTCACATGGAGGGCATTTTCTCTTCCAAATTTTGTGGTTCAACTCTGCCAGTTCCCTTACCTAAAGCCACCTGGTGGAAAAATGTGCCCCCAGTTCTAGATCAGTATGGGTTTCTCCAGAGTAGGGCTTGATTTACTCGATGGTCTTTGGAGGCTCAGAAAGAATAGATAGAGCTTTCTCTTGATGTCTCCTGTCCTCACCCCCCACCCCCCAAACACACCTACAACCTCAGTCAGAGGTAACATGGCACTGACATCTCGTTCCAAACCCCAAATCCCAACCCTTTCAAAGTACGAGCCACGCCAAAGGCAGGACGGGAATGAATGACTCTCGAGGATTCCCCTCAGAACCTGCCTGCGTACCTTATATACTATCACTTTCTCCCAAAAGGGAGATACTTTTGTTTCCTTCCAAAGAGGGTTGCCGGATTTCACAAAGAAAAAATACAGAATGCCCAGTTAAAGGTGAATTTTAGATAAACAACACATCATTTAGTAGTTTAAGTGGGTTAAAAAAGACTATTTTCTCTGGCAAACCTATGCAGAACATTCATAATACTGAGAAAGAGCAATTAACACCTTGACGTCTTCCTGAAAGTCCAGGAAGCAGAGAAAGGCAGCTAGGATAAGAGTGGGAAGTTAGAGGTGAGGAAAGGGAAAATATAAAGAGAAAATAAAGTCTTTAGTAGAATGGCACGTGCTGCTTCTCAGACTTCACCATGCACACCAACCACCCAGGGATCTTATGAATTTGACCTGTGGACTCTGACCTGGTAGGGCCAGGGGGCCTCTGGTGTTCATCTTTTCTCAGGTGATGGTGGCTGGTGCAAAGACCACGCTCTCTGAAGCCCAGCTAGACAAGGTGGGGGCCATGCAGATGGTGTGGGTAAGCAGCTGGTGAGGAAGAAGGAGGCTAGCGATTAAAGAAGCTTTTCTGGCAGTTAAGGTTAAACACAAAGATCTGGTCTCTTCCAAATTTCCTTCTAATTCCCCACTGTGAGAAATAACCACTATCACCATACATACTAAGAAACAGGTTCTAAGCAAAGAACAAAAACAAAAACACACACAGACACCAAAAGCAAAAGCATCAAACAATTTCAGACATGCATGCTTTTTATATTATTGTTGAGAAACAAAGCAGCACATTTAAGAATCCGGCACAAAAGCCCTGTCACATTGAAACGACCCAGTAAAAAGAGGGGGTACATTGCGCAGAATTCATCAAGTCGGTGCTCTTAAAGGGCAGCTTGAGACCTCAGGCTTTGGCCATGGCTTGGCCCTTGGGGGCAGCCTTTTGAGAGCTGTCTGGAAATCTGTCCAAGTCTCTCCCCTGCACATGTTGCAGATACCATCTCCCGCTTCTCCTTTGCCTCCTGGAAGACAGGAGAGGCCTGGCTCGCCAAAGAACATCTCTTGTCGCTGACAGCAGTGAGTCTGATTTGTGTCTATATTCCGGATGATGCTGTGCCCACGTGAGCTGAGCTCTCAGGAGGCAAGGACTCCGTGGCCCTGTGCGCTGGCCCCCCCAGAGCTGTGGCCACATGTAAATGCAGAGTCAGTGCATGTAGACAAGTAAGTGTCCAGAAAAGAGGCAGACATTCTCCAAATTCTCTTTAGGTCTTATCTAGGAAAAAAACACCCCACCATGTCAATTTCTCACGGCGTGACTAGGCAGAGGTGAGCATGACTTCCACACGTGCACTTTTCGCAGATCTGGGCACTGTTCAAAAGTGTTTATATTTATCTGGTTTCTTGGGGGCGAGGGAGCTGCTGCTGTTTTGGAGGCAATAAATGGAGACAGTGGAAAATCAGGTGCACCAGGACTGTTAGAACGTGCAGGGAGGCAAGAGGATGTGCACACCAATATGTGTGTCCATGCCACTTTCCAAGAGTTAGTTAGAGAAAAGTTTTTCCTTCTGGTTCAGGTGGCTTATCATATGGGCCAGGGGTGGACATCTATATCCAGGGACATAGACATATGAGATCCTTACGGGGTCCTTGATTCCCTCTGACTCAGGATAAAATAAAAAAGGCCACTGGGAACCTGGGTAAACCATAGACTAGTCACCTTAAATTACCTTTTCCTATTCAGCTTCTCTAGTCCTAAAGCCAAGTGTCCAGCTAGGTCCAAGGACACAGAGTTTATATGTAAGTCGATGCGGCCACTGAAGGGTGTTGATAGAGATACTAACCTATCCCAAATATTTATTCTGGGAAGTGGAGATACACAGCTCTGGTTGGAGCCCACACAGTCCTGGTCCAATAAACCCTAAATGCATGCACATATACTTATTTTATCATAAACATCCTATTTTTCCACTCATCAGACTTCATGATTCCAGAACCAACTGATGACTGCCCCCCCCAACACTTCAGAAATGGAAATTACTTTTTTTCCAGGTGATGGAGCGCTCTCTCACTAGCACGTAGGAGATTATGTCCCAAGAAGAAAAGGAGGCAAGAGACACAAAATGGCTTTATCACTGTCATACCCACCAGTGCGAGTAGCAAGAAATACTTCCCAAAGTTCCCTTCTCTAAAGACTGTATTATCATACATGGAACATCAGGAATAGCAGGGAGGACCGTAGGGGAGGGAGGGAAAACTGAAGGGGGGTGGAAATCAGAGAGGGAGACAAACCAGGAGAGACTCTGGACTCTGGGAAACAAACTGAGGGTTTCAGAGGGGAGGGGGTCGGGGGAGGGGGTAACAGGGCGATGGGTACTAAGGAGGGCACGTGGTGTGATGAGCACTGGGTGTTATTCACAACTAATGAATCACTGCACACTACGTCAAAAACTAATGATGTACTATATGGTAGCTAACTGAACGTAATAAAAAATTAAAAAAAGAAAAAGACTGATAATATGGCTCCATTTTACAATGGTACAAAAGCTATGTGCACTCGGTAAGAACCATACTTTCGAATTTTTAATCTGTATCTTTTCCTGGGCTCGTGGTATGTGGTGAGATCCTCCGCTCCCAGGCACAAAGTCACGGGGGGGAAATGACCCATACGCTTACAACCATTCCGTACCCATACAACCATGCTGTTGTTCACTTTCGGTAGTTTTCAATAAATTACGCACAATAGTCAACACTTCGTTACAAAATAGGCTTTGTGCTAGGCGATTTTGCCCAACTGTGGGCTAATGTAAGTGTTCTGAGCACGTTTCAGGGAGGTGAGGTTACGCTATCATGTTCAGCAGGGGAGGCGTCTTGAACGCATTTCTGACTTAGGATATTTTCAACCTGCGAAGGGTTTAATGGAACATAACTCCATTGTGAATCACGGAAGGGCAGCGTTTATCAGAATGTGACCCCATCATGAGTCAAGGAAGAGCTGTAGTGATGTAAGGGACAGCCGAGCACCGCACCAGGTTGTCTCCAGACGAGGGTCAGAACATGACTGCCTTCTCATGAACGGCAATGATGTGGTCAAAGGCGGGTGGGCCACAACCGCCAGGAATCCAAGCACCCCCTCCCCGCTTTTTGCTTTATACTCACAGATGTGAAAGAACTAGGTGGTGGTGTTTCCTTTTCCATGACTAGTAACCTTTTCTTCTTTTAAAGCCTGACAGTGATACTAATTACTTAAGCAAAGGATCAAATAAGTCAGCTGTTGCCATTGCTCAGATCCCAGTAGGACTTCCATTAGCAAAAATTAAAGCTGGCTTTCCTCCTTCCTGGCAATCATTCAGAGCAACCTTGTTTGGCTGTAATTACACCATGGCCGTTGTAGGAACTTTCCAGAGCAAAGAGTAAGCATTTGATAAAGGTTAAAATTAGATTAAAATGAACGACTAAGCATTAGATAATAGGATGCATTACATGCCATATTATTTTCAAAATGAAAAAAAGGCTACTAATGTAGAATCTTCCGATACAAAGGTAGATTATAAACACGAATACTTTCTTTTTTACTCACATTTGGGATTACTCTGGTCTTACCATTTGTGCCTTTGCTCAGTCTGGACTTAACTGGTTTCTCTGTCCTTCCCTCTAAAATTGAGCCTTTTCACCAAATGACCCTGAATTCGCCTTAATTTGATTTTCTGGGTTTACTGTGTTTTCATCTTCTAAGAACCGTTACTTATCTTCTGCCTTCGTTGTGATCAGTTCTCCGACATTTGTTTGACTATGGCTCAAGATTTAAAATTTTTTTAAAAGGAAGAAGAATTTAAATCTCTTAATTCTCAAACACTCACCTACTCTGCACCCACGGGGTATTCTCCCTTACCCCTCTCCTCCACTGCCTTCCCCACCCACGGCACTGGGCCTTCTTGTCTTTGACATCATGCAGTTCCCTGAATAAAGGAGACTGCAGTTTTGTTACCAATGAAACGAACTTTACATTAGAGACATCCAAATTGTGTGGATTTGGCATAAGCTTCTTTCAAAAAGTACTACTCCATTATTGGGAATGTTTATGCCTAAAAAGAAGACTCTGTGTTCTATTGTGTCAGAAGCTTTCAGAGTGCAATTGTTCAATTTGCAAACTGCAATTGGTTAACCAAGCTAAACTTAATTAGTCCAACGATCCTATAGCCCACATCAAACCCCACTGTTTGATGTATTCTGCGAGGTGTCCAAGCCGCCTACAGCTGTCTAAGTGCCACAATGAAAAGGCAGCTAGGCTTAGGTCTGGGAACTGAAATGAGCTGTTCTAAGTGGGGCTTTTCTTCCATTTTCTGAGGCTGCACTGCTCTGACCTTCTCCAAATCAATCCTTTGCGGATTAACATGTAAAGCAGTGTCGAATTAATTTCAGAAAGGGAATATGAGATCAGCCTAGGATCATACAAAACATCTAACTCCTAAACACACTAATGCTTCTAGCCATTCAATGAGAAGCTGTCAATAAAGGGAAAAAAGTCGGGGAGGGGGGCAGCCAGAAGGATTTGAAGGTTGGAGCAATCTATCAGACTAGTTAGCGCATTGCCTACTTCTGTGGCATGGCTAATGCATTCCTCTAGAAGTTAATCCTATTTCTAAAGACCATCCCGCTAGGGGCACATAGGCCGTGATGAATGAGAACTAAAATGCATTAAAATTCTCAACAACTTCACCAAAAGGCACACTATTAGATTCTGAGTGTCTACGATAAGACGGTTCATTAAAAGTGCAGGTCTTAAAGAACCGCCTTTGTCCCTACATACTGGGGAGAGAGGATCCAGTGTGTCACTTGTGACACCTGCAGCCAAAATATTTTTACATTAGGTTGTCCGAGTAATCACATGAGAACTGCTACAGAAAGCAGCAAGGGAAGGCCCTTTCCCTCGAGCTGGCTTTAATACTGTTGTTATGCGCCTACACTCAGGGGAGGCTGTGTGCTTCCATAGCATTAGCCACACAACAGTGTCATTAAACCCACTTTTAAAAAATCAGACATGAAAGAGCACTTATTCAATTTCCCTTGAAGAAGCTGCAGTGTTTGAACACGTCTCTTTTTCTCCCGTTGTGTTTTGCTTATACTGCACTAAGAGATAATTTAGCCATTTATCACGATGTAGCTGGGGCTGAGCGTTCATACACACATTGAGTCCAGCTTTTCGTTCATACACACATTGAGTCCAGCTTTTCTTAGAGGCAGAAATCTGTAACTATCTCTGAAGACAGCAGACGGCAGTGGGCCCAAGACTGGAAATTACATCTCCATGAGTTAGGTTTTGGTCCTGGTCAATAGGCATGGGGAAAGGCTGGACAAGCCTCAAGAATGGGGCTGCAATGAATTATAACACAGCGCTGATTCTAAAATCAGAAATGCCCATAATGCAGCGCTTGAGGCGCTACGGAGCTGACAGGAAGCCGCAGGTGAGGAGGCTCCGTAAGACAAAACTGCAGGGGGTGGGGCACACCTAGAGACGGGAGGGGCCCTGTGTAGAGTATTGTTGAATGAATGAATGAATGAATGAATGAACGGACCGAGTTGGATTTGGCCCCTGGGCTCAGGACAGTTACAGCGACTCAACTGGCTCACGTTTTGCAAAAGTTCATTCTCAATGTGAAACACAGGGTTTGGCAGAGGGGTTCCCTGGGGAGGGGGGGGTGGCGAGGAGGGGGGGAGAACCGCAGAGATGGACACGTGACCGTGTCCGCTGTGTTTCTGCGCTTCATGCCCGACGATTACGTCCAATCCTCACACGACTTCTGGAGGCTGGCATCTCTGTTTTACAGATGAAGCCCCTGGAGCTCAGAGAGGGCAGGTCGGACGTTAAAGGTCACACAGCTTGCGGGCGCCGGAGACAGGACTGACCCCGGATCTGTCCGACTCCAAAATCCAAGCCCTTTCCACTTCTCTATAAAGAAAAGCCCCGTCCATTGTAGAAAAATACAATATGGACTAACAGAATTTTTAAAAAATCACTAGTAATTCTATCACCTCACATGAGGATTCGAGTGAAACTACACTGAATCCTTGACCCCCAAATATCTGCCACCCAACAGGTCTTAGATGCTACTCCCATCTTCCAGGTCGTGGTCTGAGCGGCTTTTGTCTTTTGGATTACCCTGAGAGAGGCAGCCCAAACCACCGAGGACCCAGAAGTAGCTCTGCAGGCGGCCAGCTGCCCAGAGGAGGAGGCGCAGGAGGAACATCGGCCAGGAAACACAGCATGAGGGGTGCATAGCTGGGGCCAGCCCCGGGGCCTGGGACGTGAGGGTGCTCCAGCAAGTGTGTAAGGCGAGAAACCAAGTAGCACTTGGGGAGGCATGGTTCCCCCCATAAGAACGGGGATGACTTTACAGCATAAAAGGCTGTGACCCGGGACACAGACCACCTGGGTGGTGGCAGAGTTAATCCCAGGAAGGTGGGCATCGGGAGGGACGGGCCAGACACACTCTTCCTTCCGCAGCTCAGCCTTCCTTTGCATCTGCCCTTTGCACACAGGAAGAGTGTGTGCGGATTAGGAAGAACAGAGAAAACAACTGTCTGTATTTCACTGGTTACAGCCATGAAGACTTGTAACAGTGAGCTGACAAACTGCTAGACACTCGTGCGTGCGTGCGTGCCTGTGTTCATTCATTCATTCACTCGGTTAACTGGCTAAAATGATCACCATCACACTCACCAAAAAATACTGACTGGGAAATTCGGCCTTTGCCAACTCTGCAGAACCTTCCCCCTCAGATGTCGTGGTTTGCATTTTGCTCTAGCGTGACCTCAATGTTATGCCATGAAAGCAGGGTTTCTGTACGTCTCTAACCTGGATGCTCACGTTGTCCGCTCTGTGACGCCTTGTGAATGGCTTATGATATTTAAGCGTTTGTTTAAAACAAACAAAAAAAACCTTTCAAGAATATAGTCTGAATAGACTGAAGGCTTGTTGCTAAGTTTTCAGTACAAAGAAATTCAGTGATTATCCCAAAACTGACATTAAGTTTTAAGGTACAAAGTCTAGGCCATAAGAAGAAGACGCGAGAAGAATGAAACTATATTCTTTACAATGAGAATTACGACCAACACAAAGAAAGGGAAGGGACGGGGGTGGGGAGGGGAGACACCGGCACATGGGTGCAGGGGCCCCAGCGTAAGCACCAGAACCATCAGCCGGCCGCCCTGATGAGCACAGACAGCTGAAGCCAGGTACCCTCACCTTCCCACGCCTGCCAGTGAGCTACTGTCTCACCGCATACGAGTAATTTACAGTCCTGCTGATCTATCTTATGCAGACTATGTGGTATTAAACAGTCAAGCCTATCTAATGGGTGAAGCAGACTTAAAGCATATCCATCAGACCCGATGGGCGTTTTTTTTTTTTTTTTAAGTTTTATTCAGGTAATCTCTAACACCCAACTTGGGGCTCGAACTCATGACCCTGAGATCAAGAAGTGCATGCTTCTCCAACTGAGCCAGCCAGGCGCCTCTGATTTTTTTTTTTTTAATAAATTTTTGATCTTGAAAAATCTTACATTTACATTATTTTTAATGCTATGGCAACTGCAGTGGTTTTCTTTGTGATGGGCTTAGTGTGTGTGACACCCACCAGCACACATACGCATCCTTGCCCAAATCCATCAACCAACAACTCGTTCAGGGATACAGAGACGTGATGTAGATGTAGTATCTGGCTAATCCTTACCGTGAATTTTACCGCTCACGGTATTTTAAAAATATGGTTATATGGGTCAATTATCCATGCCTGGCAAGTGCCCAGGAAACGGAAGAACAAGAAGAGGACATGATCTAAGTGTTCAGGTTTAGTCATAGCAGAATAATGATTTTAAAAGCACGTACTTTTAAAACTATCCATCAAGTACAGCTTTTAATTCACAGTAAGGTTAAAAGAAATGAAAATACCCAAGGAAGAGTTAATACATGACTCACGGATTTACCTGCGCTATAGGCAAGAGCATAACTACTCGGGTTTTCTTCTCCCCCCCCCCCTTTCTTTCTTTTTAAAGTGCTGCCAAATATAATAGTGACTAATAGCTTTTTTATCTAAGTCCCCACTGATTGTAGCATACATCTCAACTTCAGAAGTGTTAAAATGTATATTTTAGGACTGGTGAAACAGTAATCAAATTAAATCCAAGCCCACCAAAACTACATCTCCTATTTACCTGGATCATAATGCACAATGCCAGGCAGAGAGTGGGAACTGGGTAAATATTTACTGAATCAATGAATGGTCTGGGAGGTAATATTCATGTGTTCATACGGAATTACTTGCATTTTGCTGACACACCATCTTCTCTCACCTCTGAACTTACCTAGGCCTGGGCCACTCCTGTTTCATTCTAAGGAATTAGGTCAATCATTATGGATACCTCTTCATTCTATGGGATAATTTCCATGTAAACTACAAATACTAATTTGTTAACTTTCTTCCAGGATTCAAGAAGACTCATCCAGTCCTTTCAGGTACTCCGGACTTGCAAATGTGTGTGTGTGTGTGAACTTGGTCTATGACAAGACTCATAAACCGGTCCATTTAGCAGCTTCAGATGCCCAGGCTGTGTGTGTGCTCATCTGCCTCTGTCTTTCTGCATTTCGTCATGGAGCAGGGAGACAGTGTGTGTCCCAGTGTACACCCATGTGCTGCAGGGCAAGGCACGTGCTCTGTCATTTACTTCCTAGGTCTCCTACCACTGGACGCACCGAGTCAGGGTCACTCGTGTAAATGAAACTCAACTGGGTTTTTGTGTTTACATTATCTAGATAAATATTTTTCTCTGCATTTGAACTATGTAGACCAGGCCTATCTAGCTATTTCCCCCTCCCATCCACAGAGGACAAAACTCAATTTGTTGTCCTCAGAGGTTCTCTGTGTACCTAACACCATGACATCAGGAGAAATGAAAGAGAACACGGATGCCATGCTTGCTGGAATACCAATAAGGAGGATGGAGGACAGTGAATATAATTATTGTCCATTATCAACAGAAAAAAAGGGGGATACTAAGTATTGTACTAAGTACTTAGTACTAAGATATTGTCAACTCTCAACAGAAAAATGGGGGAATTGAGTACTAAGTATTGTACTAAGTAGTTAGTACTAAGATACTGTCAACTCTCAACAGAAAGGTGGGGGTACTGAGTACTAAGTACAATACTTAGACCTTAGTACTAAGATATTGTCAATTCTCGACAGAAAGAATCAGGGTATCAGAAACTCATTAACAGGCCACTACACTTGCAGGCTCCCTGGTAGCACAGATGGAGAGAGAAATCTTATAGTAGAAGTTGTTGATGAATGCCCATTAACAAGCCATCAAAGAGTCATCTCAGCTAACAACCCATGGACTGCTTGCCTCCTCACCTGCCTTCCCTGCCACGCGACTGGATGGCATCTGGGATGGTCAAGGCCAAATAGGATGTCACCTCTGCTAACTCATGCAGAATTTCTGCTTCTTCTAGGTTTTCTCCTGCCCACACTATATGAAGACTTTCTCCTTCGGGGACTTCACAAGAGCCAGAACTGAAGACAGAACCTGGGTGAGAGGAACAAGCCCAGCAAACAGAATACAGACACACGTGCACTCCTCGTAACCACGACAGCAACAGAAACTACAACAGTAAAGGGCAGCGTTTTCCTCCTATTCCTGGGGCCAGATTTAAATCAATAACTTGGAGCTAGGCCATCGAGGTGCATCCATCTAAATGCTGGTTATGTGGTTTTGTCAAAGCTCTTAACCATTATATTATGTAATCCACGGTGGGGGCGGGGGTCTATCTGGTTAATACCGAGCTCAGACTGGCCTGGGTACAGCAGAGTTTATCGAAGCATGGTGCACATACCATGGTGGTTGCATAGGGCAATCTGAAACAACATTAGAACTTTCGAAGCCTGACTGTCAAAGGTCACCAGGAACCCATCTGAAGTCAGAGTGGAGACTGTTCAACTTGCTGCGGAAGGGAGTTCACAGAGGAACCACAGAACACCCTAGTAAGAGGGAGTTGGGAGCCACCTATCACACACGTTGGGATTGTGCTGAGTGTTTCTATGGGGTGGTTATGGGTGGAATTGTGTCTCCCTCCTAAAAAAAATATTAGAGTCCTGACCCCCAGGAGCTCAGAAATCTGACCCTATTTTTGGAAGTAGAGTTTTCACAGAGATAAGTTAAAATGAGGTCAGTAGGGTAGATTCAAATCCAACTCGACTGATATCCTTATAAAAAGAGGAAATCTGGACACAGAGACAGACACA
Source organism: Eumetopias jubatus (assembly GCF_037043125.1). Lineage (NCBI taxonomy): Eukaryota > Metazoa > Chordata > Mammalia > Carnivora > Otariidae > Eumetopias > Eumetopias jubatus. The sequence goes on along the minus strand of NW_028274807.1, from coordinate 9,300,423 downwards.
CACACACAGGGAAGGTGATGTGAAGAACAGAAAGAAGAGGGTCGTGTGACTGGAGTGACACAGCCACAAGCCAAGGGATGTCAAGGACTGTCGGCCACCACCAAAAGCTGGAAGGCACAAGAAAGGATCCTCCCTTAGAGCCTTCAGAGGGTACATGGCCCTGCCAATACCTGGATTTTGAATTTCTAACCTCGAGAACTATGGGACAATAAATTCCCATTGTTTTAAGACAAAAAAAAAAAGTTGATCGGCTGTTATGAAACTCTTGATGAATGCCCATTCATCTGGAATTATAGAATTATACAGAAAATTATACTGCCTAGATTTCAAATTACTTTAGTTTCCTATTAAAAAAATAATTACAGCCCGTGTGCCGACAATTCTTGAGATCGGTTTGGTTCTGACGTGTGTGTGCACACATGCATTTATCTTGTCCTAAGTGATTTTTAAAAGATGAGCTTCGTTCATTTTGCAAATCAGTTAGACTTCTTGATTCCGTTAAAATTCAGGAGGTGGTCTGGGTTCCTGGTGTTGCTTGGGATCCTGGGGATCCCCACGTCCCTCCCAGGCCCAGGACTCCGTCATTCTGTGAGCAGACCTAGCAACCCTGGGAGCACAGACGAAGGACCGTGCCCATCATCCATAGACTGCATCAGAACATCAGTGATGCTGCAGAACAGCTATGGGGATTTGGTACAACGGGACGAGAGGCAGGCTGGAAATCAGAACTCTTTCAAGGATGAGAGACGCCCGCTGCTGGAGCTCTAAACAACAAAGACGGGACTCGAAATCTGGCATTCTGCCAAGCTGTACCTCAGAGGGCAGAGGGAACAAGGAGCGGAATGGTAAACTGAGGGACATTCTCTGCACACAACCGAGGACTAGAATTACCTGGAATTACCTGGAAGGGAGGGGGACGTTCGTTCAACCACTACAAGAGGCTAGAATAAAAAGTGATACAAAAATATGAAGGAAACTGAGAGAATCCTACCTATTTCCATTCTGTTCGCTATGATTTTAACGTGAGAGTGACAATGATAGGAAACCTGTCAAAAATCGTGTTTTTGCATCACACTGCACCCCGTGCGAAATGATTCTTGACAAGCCCAGATGAATTTCAGTTCTTTTAGGCCAATATTTAAAATACATAATCACCGGGGCGCCTGGGTGGCTTAGTCGGTTGAGCGTCTACCTTCGGCTCAGGTCATGATCCCAGGTGATCATGATCCCTGCTCCGCGGGAAGCCTGCTTCCCCCTCTCCCACGCCCCCTGCTTGTGCTCCCTCTCTCGCCGCCTCTCTCTCTCTCTGTCAAATAAATAAATAAAATCTTTAAAATATAAAATAAAATACAGAATCACCTTTTACTACTATTGATTTAAGTACCCTTTCCAATGAATAAACCTTTTAATCTTTCCCCCTCCCACTCCCAGCCCATTCTTTATTTTTCTCATGTGCTTAGAGTTCCAGACATTGAAATTTCCCGTAAGAAGGGCAGGCCATCTGACAGGAAGAGCTTCTCCGAAGATCACACAGTGGTGTGTTCTTTTGTTGTTGTTGTTGTTGTTTACTTCTTGATCTTTAAGACTTGGTGTTGTTTTTGTCAATTCCCCTAATTTCCATCCTATTTTGTTGCTGGTGAGTTGTTTTCTCCAAATATGCCAAACATCAATTTTAACTTTTTAAGTGACAAGCAAATCAATCACTATGCATGGGTGTTTATAAGTTAGCATGAAAATATGCATTAAATGTAACTTAGAATATATACCTACTCGAGCATAACCCTTCCTGACTGCAAGACAAAAGCACGCCAGTGCTCATGTGGGGAGGCACCCCTGGGAGAGGGGGAGTGGACCAGGAAGGAGCATCCCATGTGTATGATGCTGCTGTTTCAACGAGGACACAAAGGCAATAGCAAGCAGGCACTTGGGCCTGAGATGAAAGGAAAAGCCAGGCTAAGCGTGCAGAGGAAGAAGCACAGGAAGCAATAGATCTCCGGTGCCTCCATGAAGAGCCTTAAAGCACAAAGAGGAGCCTGGATTTGGTCCAGAGTTTGAGGAAAATCTCTGGAGCACTTTACAGAGGAACCACCTCAGAAGAAGGGTTGGGGATGCAAGCGAGGCCAACGGGAGAAGCATTTTCTGAAGATGAACGTGGGGGACCAGAGGAGAGGCTAGAAGAGAAAGAAGGACCTGATCACCCAATGACACGTAGGGAGACAGGTGGACAAAGCAGAGCCAACCCAGAATATGTGCCATTGATCCAAATCTCACTTATTCCTAACGGAGCCTTTGCTGACCGCTGGGATAGATAAGGAGGCCTGGCACCCCAAATCCTTCCATCTGCCCTCTAGGTTGACTTCCTGTCCTGCAGCAGCTGGAAGAAAGAAAAAACGGCATTCCCAGACTCCCTAAGGTAAGGCTTTGGAGGCAACTGACATAGATTTGCCCATCCCCACGTGTGCTCACATGAGATTTGCAAGGAGGAAGAGAGGCAGAGACACCTCCTGCCACTTGGGCTATTGTGCAACCAGTCCCCAAGCCGGTGGCAGCAACCAGATCAAGTGTCCCAAGGCCACAAGCGTCTTGGGTGTTGCAAGCAGGCACAGCAGCAGGGGGGACCTGCCCCCCTGGTCTTAGCCATGCAGTGCATTCCTGAGGGCGGCAGTTCTGGGGGCTCCCCTGACCCCTCTCCTTCCTCAGGGTAGGCCACTTCAGTTGGGGTTCGTGTAGAGCATGACATCAACCATAGTACCTGGCTTGCTAAAATGTAACGCAGAGGTCGCTGGGGGTGAGGGAAGGTTTAGGAGGAGGGCATGGGCCTTTGGAATGCTGGGGGCTGCGTGACCACTCTGCCGTAGGAACGCCGTGGGGAGGTGCCTTCCCGAAGCTTTCTTAGCCCAAACAGCCGCCCTGTGATCTAAGAGATGTATGTGTTGTCCCCTAGGCTATGTTTAGCAGAACTCATAGAACATGCAGATTAGCATATCGTATCGTAAACAGATCCTCCGAGTTCCAGTAAGACCCCTTTTCACACATCACGTCCTTGAGAAACAGTGATAAGGATCTGTGATTATCCTGAAGGACCAAAAAAGGCAGGAGCAAAGAAGAGCAAAGGGTCTTTGTCTCTGAGCGTGGACCTCCCCGCTTGCCTTCTCCTCTCTCTCACAGCAAAGTTTGGAGTCATCTTTCATCCGTCGGTACAGGGATTGCTGGCCATTCCCGGCAGTTTTCTAGGTCATTCTTGGAGTTAGCCCAGAGTCAGCACCTCAAGCCTTCTTACTGATTCCCCCAAGTACCCAATCACCTGCATCCAGTCCCTTCCCGCTCAAGAGACCTGGAACCAAGCCTGACTACCATGTCCCCAGTGTGTGCTCCTTCATCTCCAACCAGACAAAGAGTAAAGTTCTATCACATGACATTTTCTAGAATGGTTACAACAAGTTTTACGTTATGTCAGGTACTACTGTTAGTAACCTTTTCACAACAGCATGAATAAACACATAATAGCATTAACACCATTTTACAGACAAGGAAGCTTGTCCAAGTTTACACGGTCAGCAATGGAACGGAGGTTTCGTTCTGTTATACTGCCTCCCAGTCAAAGTTTACGTGGTGAATACAGAACAAATATTCAAACGAGAGAAAGAGAAGTAATGGAGGTAACAGAGGACCCGCTGTGGGCTTAATAAGTATAAACATAAATTGGGCATGTTTATAGGCAAAAGGAAAAAAGAAAAGCAGAGAAAGCATAGTCAAATGTGTGGGTAAAAATGCCGATGGTAGGTCTAGTAACTGAGAAGGGGTGGTGCACTAAGGAGGACTGAAGAGATACGGCCGGATGCAGACGTTTGGGAAAGGCAGGTGCCTGGCAGAATCCATGCGGAGCTTACACTCAAACTCTGTTGTGAGGATAAAGAAAGGGCGAGAGGTGAAAAGTTAAAAGAAGTAGAGCTCTACAGTGAGCATATTCAACCGGAAAGTGTAAGATACTTCCGAACTGGAAAAGATCAGCAAATAATTTCCTCAATAGAAAGAAACTCAGTCGACGAGCGTATTTCTACAGATTTCCCACGTTCTGAGAACTGAAGAAAGGATACTACATTTTGGTGCATGTGCAGGCTCAGGTTTGATTCAGGAGGTTCAGAAGGAACTGAATAAAACCAGATACCAGGATAGAGCGTACCAACAAAGGGGTGAAGTATTCCTAACAGGACTGAATCTCTTGACAGAGTATCTATACTTGTATCTCCCAAGAGTTCAGTACTTGGGACATGGATGGTACTCAGAAGTTTGTGGAATGAATGAGTGGTTATGCTTTTCTAGAGCAGGCAGGACCAACACCCTGCAATGTTAAAAGATGTGCCAAATGAAGCTGCTCAAGACAGACCTTTCTTTCCTTCATTATTCCTTTTTTACAAAGGGGTAATGGTCTATTCAGCAATTCTTTTTTTTTTTTCCTGACTGTAACAGAGAACATGATACCATATTTTCACTAATAGCAAAAACAATTCACATTAGAAGGGGTTCTTCCATCCACCAGAGTTAATTTTTTAAGTGGATAAGCAATTAAAGATGCCAAGTAGATTACAATTGATCCCTAGCACAAAAGTTGTGATCAATAAAAAACAATCTGTAAATTTGATTGCATAAATCCTTTTTACTTAAGTCCACTATAAGCGTAATTTTCAGGATCACTCCTTTGATCTCACTTACTGGAAAAGAAAATGTAATGAAAATATTGCTGCATTCCTGAGTTTTCAAAAAATCACAAAATACCCCTTTTTAAGTTTTGAACCATTCATGGAAGACAAATGGGTGATTATCAGACCATACTGCTGATCATGGAAAATGTGTGATTAAAAAGCCCCCTGTGATCTAGCCGAGCTCCTACATTAATATAATAAATGCTCTCAAAAATGCAGCATGCTTTATTTAACTGGTTCCAACAGACCCTTACTGGTTTTCATGGTTTGGCAAATTTACACATCCTTTGGCTTCATGCAATGAGGATTTAACTCACGTGGCATCCATCTCTTCTCCCCATGCTTGTTATGCATCTGTTGCCAGTTCTTGGCCTAAACTCCCGTGAAACTTCAGATAACATACCAAACCACACTTACTGTTCTACCTTCCAGACACTGTGTCTTGCTGCTCGGTTGGTGAGTGGTACATCAGTGCTCAACTCCCCCCCACACTGCCACCCATTACATTACCAAATTTCAAAACATATATTCTCCGTTCAGTAGCAACCACTGTATCTTTGGTTACCTGTCTATGAGTTAATTTTAGGAGTTGATACATACCAACTTTTTATGGTATGACACATAGTTGACATTACTAACTCCATAGATGTTATCTGTTACAGAGCCAAATAGTATGCTCGAGTTACATTTCCTTCTCAATGGGCTCACTGTGCCATCTAATGGAGAATGTTTCTCATTTCAAAATAAAAAAATAGACCATCCCCCCCTTTTCTTTTTTGGTATTCTAACAGATGCTGCTGGGTAGTGGATTGGGAGTGGTGGCCCCCCCAAAAGATGCATCCGTGTGTCCTAATCTCTGGAATCTGTGAGTGTTACCTTATTCTAAAAAAGTTTCTTCCCTGATGAGATCATGCTGGATTACCCATGTGGGCCCTAAAGCCAATGACAAGTGTCTTTATAGGAGATACAAGAGGGAAAGACAGAGACACACAGAGAAAGATGAAGGTAGAGACTGGAGTGACGTGGCCACAAGCCAAGGAAGCCAGTAACCATCAGAAGTTGAAGGAGGCAAAGACCGGATTCTCCCCATAGAGCCCCTAGAGGGAGCAGAGCCCTTGACAACACCTTGATTTCAGACCTCTGCCTCTAGAACTGTGAGAGAATAAATTTCTGTTGTTTTAAGCTACTCAGTTTGTGGTAATTCGTTAGAGCACCCCTGGGAAACTAGTGTACATATCCAGGTTTTACTAAACTCCCAATCACAGTATGTACACACACACATCATCAATTTCCTTTTGGTTCCAGAGGTTTTCCTCCTTGGAGTACTCTCTCCTGTTCCATTCTGAATGGGCTAATTTAGGCCTCCTGTATGACTACCTTCCCAGGACTGCCTTTCAATGCCTTCATGGTTGGACCCTTGGACCCACTAGTTTCTGGACATAACCTCAAGTAACTGCCTAAGAAAGGATACACATTAAGCTAACTTTCTGAGTCCTTGAGTGTCCCCAAATCTTTTTACCTGCACTCAAATTCAATTGAGCATGCTGATGGAAACAAAACACTAAACCGAAGACCTAGATGGTATCACGTTAAGTGAAATAAGTCAGACTGAGAAAGACAAATACCTATGATGTCACTCATATGTGGAATCTGAAAGAAAAAAACAACAAAGGAATAAACAAACAAAAAGCAGAATCAGATGTATAAATACAGAGAACAAACTGATGGTTGCCAGTGGGGAGGAGAGGTGGAGGTGGGTAAAATGTGTGAAAGGGAGTGGGAGATACAGGCTTCCAGCTATGGGAGGAGTAAGTCATGGGAATAAAAGGCTCAGCAGAAGGAATATAATCTATGACACTGGGGAAGATGGAAGCCGCATCTGTGGTAGACGTAGTCTAATGTATAAGCCTGTCCCATCACTAAGTTGTACACCTGAAACTAATAAAAAAAATTCCAGACTCAAAATTATTTTCCTTTGGAATGTTAGCACTACCAATTCTCAATCCCTTGTAGATATTTATATTTATCCTTCTCTGGAAGTTTTTAGAATATTCCCTTTATCCTTGGTTCCCTGAAATTTCACACTGATATGTCCAGATATGTCTTTAAAACCCACTCTGCTTGGTTTTATGTAGGGCCTTTCAACACGAAGAGTCATGTCTTCATGTATTATTTATCTGAAAAGTACCCCATACCTTTTTCTAGTCTCCCTCTTTCTTACTGGTTGCCAGGGCTATCCAACAGAACTTTCTGCAACAGAAATTTTCTGTAAGTCTCCACTGTCCAATAATATAGTTGTTAACTACCTATGGTTACTGAGTCATTGAGATGAGGCTAAGGAACTAAGGAACTGAATTCGAAATTTAGCATTTATTAAATTTAAATGGTCACATGCAGTTAGTTTTAGTCCCTACCTAGAACATTTTCTGGACTGTATCTTTATTCTGCCTGACAACTGCCATACATTTCCAATATTACAACTCTTTCATAGAATCTTGTTTTAATATTCTTTTTTTAAGGATGAAATATTCCTGACCACACCTTCATACCCTAATTAGAGACTTGTAAATTCTATTCATTTCATTAAATTAGCTCTTTAGTAGGCAGTTTTCTTGTTTATCTTGGTCTTTTTTATTGTAAGTTTTAATAACACATTTGGTAATACTTGGGTTTTCCATTCATATTCAAACCTGTAGTAATAAAAAGACTGATGGACATCAGAAGACAATTCTCCAAAGATATTTTCACGTTTCACGTTTCTGCACAGTCCAGGCACTCATATCAAAGAGTACTGGCCAACATGATTGAATAGAAAACATTCCTTGGAAGCTACAGATAGTACATTACTCCAGAGAGATTTAGATAAATCTCCCCTGGGGCCATTTGTTTACATTCCAGGGTAGGAAAAACCTAGGGATCTTCCATGTTCTTCCCCTTTCTCCCCTTCCCTCCTCTTCTGAGAGAAGACTTGCTTATATTCTAAAGTCAGTCTCTCTCTGTCTCTCTGTCTCTCTCTCTCCCCATAGGGAAGGAGGGGCGGTCATGCCAGCCACCCCATACAGGTTCCAAGTCTCATAATTCTGGGATTCCTTTCCCGTGGTACAATCCACCTGCACATGCAGGGTACCATGTACTGAACTGTGTCCCCCACACCAAAATTCTTATGTTGAAGTCATAACCATCAGTATCTCAGAATGTGACTTTGTTTGGAGATGGGGTCTTTACAGAGTTGATTTAGTTAAAATGAGGTCCTTAGGGTGGGCCTTAATCAAATATGATTGGCGTCCACGACCAATCCGTAATAACAAATTTGGGACACAGACACACACAGAGGGAAGACACAGGGCCATCTATAAGCCAAGGAGAGAGGCCTTCTCTCACAGCCTTCAGAGGAACCAGTCCAACTGACACCTTGATCTCAGACTTCTAGCTTCCAGAACTGTGAGAAAATAAATTTCTGCTATTAAGCCACCTAGTCTGCGGTTCTTCGTTACAATAGTCCTAGAAAACAAACATTAGCCTTTTACTCTGTCATCCTACAGAGACTGGAGCACCAGGAAGCTCTGTATTTCAAGATCTGCTCTCTGATTCAGAAATCTCATGTTCCTTTTCAAAACAGATCTATCTACCTGTGTGTGTGTGTGTGTGTGTGTGTGTGTGTGTGTACATATGTGTGTGTGTATATATTAACAGCAGGGAGCTCTGTGTGATATACAGGGTTTGTCAACAGACAAGTTTCACTTTAGCAAAAGTGGACACTGGGGACCCCTACATTCCAGGATGAGGAGGGCTCTACTCTGTGATACCAATGTCATACTAACTGCCCTAGTTATCATCATCAAGTCATTTCATTTCTTTAAAGATAAGAATCAGATGAATATTTTGCTTGGGGTAAAACTACCTGTCATTCTGCTATAGGGGCAGAGGAGAGGGTACACTGACACCTAATACAGCCAGGCCCTGTTTTCAGTCCTCTGTAGTAGACACTCTCCAAGTTCAGAGCTCACGAGCGCTCTGCCGGGGAGATCAACCCCTCCACAGTTGCAAGTCTCCACATGTCCCCTAGGCTTCATCAGCACCAGCCTTCCATCTGCTTTCCATCTTCCAGAAATTGATTTAAATCTCATCTGCTGATAATCACCCCTTACGTTCTTTGATGTTGTAGATGTTTAACTTTTACTGACATACAGTCATTTTAATGGGGGCTCAAAAGGAGAGAAAATAAACATGTGTGCAGATTGCCATCTTGAACTAGAAGTGCCAACAGTTTTTCTTAAATATTGTTTCTTGATATTAAATCAAATAGTAGGCCCAGTTATCTTAACTACAATTAAGCTAAATGAACACGTTACACAAAATGATTTTTTCAAGTGATATGGAAAATTCTTAAGAAAAATAAGAGAAACAGAAATCTTTGAGGGTAGCCCAAGGGAATGAAAGCAGTTAAAAGTTTCAGAATACAGAAATAAAGCTCTTCCATCAAAAGAGCTATTTTGGGGCACCTGGGTGGCTCAGTTGGTTAAGCGACTGCCTTCGGCTCAGGTCATGATCCTGGAGTCCCGGGATCGAGTCCCGCATCGGGCTCCCTGCTCGGCAGGGAGTCTGCTTCTCCCTCGGACCCTCCCCCCTCTCATGCTCTCTCTCAAATAAATAAATAAAATCTTAAAAAAAAAAAAAAAGAGCTATTTTGTCCGGAAACTGAAAGTTATTATATATATATATATATATATATATATATATATATATATATATATATATATATTAGCACTTAGGTATTGAGTTTTTTGGAGTTAGGTGTTTTTTTAATAGGTAGAAGGAAATAATTAAAAAAAAAATAGTTTCTTATATCCTCGGTTCCAGAACTGGGTTCTGAATCATCCCCTCTCAGAAAGTTTACTAGTAGTGTTCCACAATGACTTGCCTTCGTCTATGAGCATCAAGATAATTGAGTACATATAAGACAAGCAGCCTGGGGCACCTGGGTGGCTCAGTCGGTTAAGCAGCCAGCTCTTGATTTCATCTCAGGCCATAATCTCAGGGGCCTGGGATCGAGCCCCGTGTCAGGCTCTGTGCTCAGGAGGGAGTCTGCTTAAGGATTCTTTCTTTCTCCCTCTCCCTCTGTCCCACTCACACGTGTGCTCTCTCGCGTGGGCTCTCTCCCAAATAAGTAAATAAATTTTTATTAAAAAAAAAAAAAAAAAAGACAAGCAGCCTGAGATACAGAACACAGCTAAGCTCTATAGCTCAGATGTTCAGCCTTTCTACCACCACGGTGAAAAGAAAAAAAAAAAAAAAAACCTCCTCTCAATTCCCCAAGGGTTGTGTTCTTACACATAAACTGACATTTAGGCTCAGTTTGATACCCAAGCCAAGCAAGAAAGTCCCAGCCACACAGTTTACTGCTACCATATATGCATTAATACCTCTCACCAATGCCCTGTCTACTGCTTGGTGAGTGGCCTTCTGGCTTTTATGTGATCAGACCTATAACCTAATAAAAGGGGAAAAGGATCAAAGAAATGCCTCAAGAGGAGGAAGAGAAGGAAAAGAAAAGAACACGGGATTTACCCTACTGTCTACTTGACTGGAACCCCAGCAAGCAGAATATCACACTAGAAAATCTTGATGAAGGAGCTAATGTAGATCACACAAGTGGGAAGCTTTTCTCCTTAACATCTGACTCAGTTAATACCTGAAGAGAGTTGGTCAGAAATGAAACAATAGTTAGTGGACGCTAGAGCTCCCGACTTCACTTGCAGCCTAGACATGGATTTCTTCAGCCAGAGGTAGACTATCGTACACCAGACATGGTTCTGAGCACTTTACAGCCATTGCTCACTTAATACTCACAACACATTATCCTTGCTTTACAGATAAGGGAACCGAGGCACCGAGAGATTAAGTAACTCAACTAGTAAGCTGGAAGGCACAGCCAGTAAGTCACAGACCCTCAGACCCGATTTTAACAGTCATTCCCTAACTCCTTGTTCGTTATTTGCTTTAAACATTACCTTTAAATTGCTATCTCTCATTTAAAAAATGAATATTATGCTAACCTGAGTCAGCAAAATGTGTCCTCAAAGGTAGGCAGGGGAAAAAAAACAAACATGTTCCCTCAAAAAGCAGCCCTCACTGTATCATAAACCTTGTAAGAACTGTGAACAAGCCCCGAACTCACAGTTGCGTTCTCTAGCACTGACTTTTGGTTTCACTATTTGGATAACTAAGGGAAGCACAGGCGTTAGCTTTTCATTTTCCAGTTTCTGGAAAGGCCAAAGAAGTGAACTTTTTCTCCTTGGAGGATGACGTAAGACACAGAGATAGCACAGAACCGAAAACTTTTAGTAAACCTTTTGAAACAAACATAAAAACATTTGATTTGGACCGGATTCCACATGGAGATCTCAATATTATGAAATATGATATTCATATTCATGAATATAGTAACATGCTATGAATAGTAAGGAGAGGAGGAAGGGGAGGAAGAAGAGGAGGGGGAGGAAGAGGGAGGAGGGGGAGGAAGAGGGAGGAGGGGGAGGAAGAGGGAGGAGGGGGAGGAAGAGGGAGGAGGGGGGAGGAAGAGGGAGGAGGGGGGAGGAAGATGGAGGAGGGGGGAGGAAGATGGAGGAGGGGGGAGGAAGAGGGAGGAGGGGGAGGAAGATGGAGGAGGGGGGAGGAAGATGGAGGAGGGGGGAGGAAGATGGAGGAGGGGGAGGAAGAGGGAGGAGGGGGAGGAAGAGGGAGGAGGGGGAGGAAGATGGAGGAGGGGGGAGGAAGAGGGAGGAGGGGGAGGAAGAGGGAGGAGGGGGGAGGAAGATGGAGGAGGGGGGAGGAAGATGGAGGAGGGGGAGGAAGAGGGAGGAGGGGGAGGAAGAGGGAGGAGGGGGAGGAAGATGGAGGAGGGGGGAGGAAGATGGAGGAGGGGGAGGAAGATGGAGGAGGGGGAGGAAGATGGAGGAGGGGGGAGGAAGATGGAGGAGGGGGAGGAAGATGGAGGAGGGGGAGGAAGATGGAGGAGGGGGAGGAAGATGGAGGAGGGGGAGGAAGATGGAGGAGGGGGGAGGAAGATGGAGGAAGATAAGGGGGGGAGGAAGATGGAGGAAGATAAGGGGGGAGGAAGATGGAGGAAGATAAGGGGGGAGGAAGATGGAGAGGGGGGAGGAAGATGGAGAGGGGGGAGGAAGATGGAGAGGGGGGAGGAAGATGGAGGAGGGGGGAGGAAGATGGAGAGGGGGGAGGAAGATGGAGGAGGGGGGAGGAAGATGGAGAAGAGAACAGCAGCAGCCAAGCCAGAAAGGGATAAATCAAATAAAGGAAAAAGTTCTAAAGTAATAAAGTGGTAGAGGATCCAACAACTCCTACACCAGAATTATGACTGAAATAACTGTCCCTTAAAACTATTTCCAGCCATCAAAATTAATTAGCTCAGAAACTAGGGACCTAAGTTTTGAGAAGCGAAGATTCTCCTTCACATGTGTTTCCCGAGTGAAGAGATCTGCTAGGATTCAGGATTTACCACCGGGTACGTGGTGGCTCTTCACGAATACCAGGAGCCCCCTAGTTCCTTCACACTGAGGTTATCGCATTCCCAAAGTGGAAGTGCATTTTCCTCCGTAGTTGTGCGAAGAGGTACGAAAGAGAAAAAAGAGAAAGTAATTCGGCTTGTGTGCGCCCCAGTATGAGTGTGACCAACAGGCGGAAAGCCAGAGACGACCCAATCCAAGATGCACAAGTAACAGGCGCAACTGACTGCAGGAGCAACCAAATGCAAGCGTGACCTCTCCCGAGAACGACCGAGCGTCAGTGACCTATCGCGAGAAAGACCGCGCGTCAGTGACCTATCGCGAGAAAGACCGCGCGTCAGTGACCTATCGCGAGAGTGCCATGAGCAGGACCGAGCGGAAGTAGGGCTCCACGAGCACGTTTGTGCGCTGTAGGTGGCCCGGCACCTTGAAGCTGTTTAAGGAGACTCTTACAGTCCATACTTCTAAGGCTTCATATTCTGCGTTCAAAAATAAATTGTAAGGTTGAGAAACAAAAACAGGTTCTTAAGAAATGGGGAATTATCAATCGGGAGCTGCGTGCGATCAGGAACAGGTGGAGCGCTGCCTTGCCTGTTGGAAGACTTCTCAAGGAGATGGCCATCCTCCACCTTCCCCTGAGGAAGGTCTTTAGCCTCCTGTCTCCATTCCCAGTGTCCTGGCCGTAAGGAACGCGATTCGGAATCCAAGCGTTGGGGAGAAGCCGTTTTCCAGCAGAGCAGGCAACAGCTTCCAAAATGGAAAACCAAGGGATTCCAAGGCGCCTGACTCAGATGATCAGTAAAGCAAATTACAGTTTTGTCTTTTCTAAATATTGTAACAAAGCCTTTAATTTCACATTATGTCAAGAGTTTTATGGAGCCAAGAAACTTTCCAGTACTGAATAATCCTTGTGTGAATCTCACAGAAATCAGGCGGCAAAGGCAGCAATCATAACTATCACCTTTGGGTCAAAATTCTGATTAAAACCAACTGACAAAGTGTATTTTATTAGCTGTAAGATTAAATGCAGGGCATATGTCAAAGCTGTAATATGAAGTCACAATTTCTCTAGATTACAGTTGGAAGCAGTAATTTTATAATTCTACCCCTCCCTAGCCCGTAAATCCAAATATAGTTCAGACAGCTACTCTGGACTGCAGGGCGCTATCTCTGCTCAGTTTAAGCCCCAGGGGAAGGCGCTCCCCTCTGTGGGGCCTCAATCCCTCAGCAAGGCCATGCCAGGGCTCCCTGCTCCCCTTGTTTATGGACCTGGGCGTGTTTCCCAATCCAGGGCTGAGATCAGGTGTCACAGGAGTACAAGGCTCCTGCACGTCCCGGATCAGCTGTCCCCAGGCAGGCATGCCACTTGAGTGGTCTAATTAGCCACTATAAAGATGTTCTCTTTTGCCAGCAGTAATGAGCACCGGGACATTTTTAGACACAAAAATATCTGTCCAGGCATATCAGAGGGGTGCCCTCGTCCTGTGGATTTCTGTGGGCCTCTTTGTGCTTAATCACAGTGGCAAAATGCTGATTCCCATTTCTTTAATCCATCCAGGAGTGACCTGGCTTATATTCATCCTCTAGCTAGCCTTACCCATGTCTAACTCATCTTCTTACTCAATAATGGCATGCAAATATGCCCATGGCCTGTTCCCAATTCCTATGCCCAATGCCACTGTGTGAATTTCAGGCTTATTATGGTTTGCTTTGATTAGTGAGATAGCCTCCAAAAACTTCCCCTGAGTCAATCAACCACTATTCCCAGCCACTATCACAAGATTGTTCTGGAACACAGCCCTGCTTACATAGCTCCATACTCAGACGAGCAGACAGCACGTCACGGTCAGCCCTTCTATCCAGGTGAGTTAATCTGTTTTTCCACTATAAGACAGGAACAAGAACCATGTTCACTCTGAAGCTATGACAGGACCACTATTTTGCTTACCAGTACAGTGAAAATCTTGATGTTAAAAAAAAAAAAGGCAGTAAGTGTCAAGGAATGATTGACATTTCTTTCTCATGTAGGAACTGTACCAAAGATGTCTGCTGACCAACGATCGACGTACACAAACTGGATGGCACTTGATGTTCATAGTACTGGGATCTGACCTTATTGTTCAGAAAGGTATTTATAAAGGTTTTGTGAAGTGCTCGCTTTGGCAGCACACATACTAAAAGTTTTGTGAAAACCTAAGGCATGACAAAAACTGTGTACTATATTAGATGGGTGTTTATAATCTGAAGAACCTTTTAAATAGAAATCTCTACTAATAAGCAACTCAAAATCTCCCTAAATCCACACTATAACAAGTTTGAAACCTTTAAAAATACAACACACAAGACAACATCTTGGCTATGTCCATGCCAAGGAAAGGCCCAAACAAAACAAAGTGGCTGAATCCCAGAGAAAACATTTTCTTAATCAAGAGGGAATTAATGTTTAATTTATCTAGTGGGTGCTGTTACCGTAACCTCTTAATATCAAGCTCACAAAAGTATCAGCAGGAATGGAATGATAATTAAAAAAAAAAAATTCTTCCCAGTAAGGTTAGTCCATAGAAGAACAAACATTAGTAAGATCCACAGTGGTCAAACACGAAGAAATGAGTGGTAATTTTTACACATTGGAAGTGTTGGTTTTTCATAAAAGTATAATTTTAGAGAAATGTGCAAGTCAGCTGCAATCATGAACCTTATATCAAGCTCAATAATGAAAGCCACTTTTGTCTTGGTGGGCTCAGTACAACCCAGCCCCTGCTGAAACCCTGATATGCTGTAGAGCTAATAACCAAGTTCTTACACTGGGGCTTGGGGGCGGGAGGGTGGGGAACAGAACAAAATATAAGTTGAAAACAAAATGAGTATGCTTTCTGAAACAAAGCCAAAATCTGAATAATCCTTAGGTAATGACCATTTATGCAGTTGATAGTTTCCCAAGTTTTTCTTTCCCCACTTCTTAAGTAACACGGGAATCTGGGCCAATTTTTCAAGCCAGAGAATACTTAGGAACTATTTTTAGGTCATTTCATCCTGCTTTTAGTTGACTAGTATAACCTGGGTGGCAGCTGGATTTCAAAGCAGCAAAGGATGGCATGCCTGGGCTCTCCCTGCACCCAGCGCCAGGGTGCAAGCCTCCATGATTTCATTGCCCTTCCTGCCATCAGCTTCTTAGTAATGCGAGTTTTCTTTCCTTCTGTAGTGGGTTGAATGGTGGTACCTCCTGTCCCCCCATATATATGCTCATGTCCTGATCCCCACACCCTGTGAGTTGTTTCCTCATTTGGAAAGAAGGTCTTTGCAGATGTAACTAGAGATCTTGAGGTGAGGTCATCCTGAATCCCGAGGTGGGCTCTAAATCCAATAATATATGTCCTTGTAAGAGACAGAAGAGGAAAAGACACAGACCCACAGAGGGGAAGCCCACATGAAGACCAAGGCAGAGACAGAATGATGAATCTACAAGCCAGGAGAACTCCAGGAACTACCAGAAGAAGCTGGAAGATGCAAATAACAGATACTCCCCGAGAGCTTTCAGAGGGAGTGTGGCCCTGCCAACATCTTGATTTCAGACTGCCCTCCAGAACTGTAAGAGAATAGTTTTCTGTTGTTTTAAGCCACCCAGTTATGGTAATTTGTTTCAGCAGCCCCAAGAAACTAATACATTCCAGATACAGAGATAAACTATTCTCATTTCTGAGCAGCCAAGAAACATCACTTCAACAGTTACAGGAACCAACTTCTCGTCTTTATGGCAACCGAAGCATTTGGTCTCTAAAATTAAATGGGATTGAAATGACACTGCTTCACGCTGTGCAAATACTCATGGTTGAAAAGACACAAGAGGTCAACTGATGGCATTAGCATGTCACTTCATAAAACATGACACATTTTTCTGCGCTGCTTTAAAATACTGGATTAAAAGGCAGAAAAGCTTGTTTCAGTCACACGTGGATGGCTATCTTTCTGAAACGAGTCTGAAATTGTTGATCTTCTTCCTTAGATTCCCATGTTAGGAGGTAGGCCAGAAAGGTGCCCAACACTAAAATCCCTCCACACACATTTTTAATGACTCATTATTTTGTGAGAATTTGCTTTTCTTTCTACAGCAGTCCCCACCTCATCCACAGTTTCACTTTCCGCAGTTTCAGTTACCCACGATCAACCAGAGTCCGGAAGCAGATTCCCCTCCTCACATATCATCAGAAGGTCAACAGTAGCCTAATGCTAGGTCACATGCTTACATCACTCACCTCCCTCCATCTCCTCACAGAGGTATTTTATCATCTCCCATCATCACAAGAAGGGTGAGTACAGTACAATAAGATATTCTGAGAGAGAGACCACATTCACATAACTTTCATTACAGTATAGTTATCACTCTTCTGTTGTATTATTCGTTATTGTTGCCAATCTCTTTCTGTGCCTAACTTATAAATTAAACTCTATCACGGGTACGTATGTATAGGAAAAAACACAGTAGATACAGCTGACCCTTGAACAACATGGGTTTGAATCGCGCGGGTCCACTTATATGTGGATATTTTACAGTGCAGCACTATAAACATATTTTTTCTTCCTCATAATTGCCTTAATAACATTTTCTTTTGCTTATTTTATTCTAAGGATACAATCTATAATATAACATATGAAATATGTGTTAACTGTCTACGCTGTTAGTAGGGTGTCAGTCAACATTAGTAAAGTCTCGAAGGAGTCAAATGTTATGCAGAGATCAGTGCCCCAGTGTCTGCACTGCTTTAAGGGCCAGCCACGTAGGGTCTGGTACTATCTGCAGCTTCCAGCAGACACTGGAGGTCTTCGAATGTACCCCCATGGGTAAGGAGCGGGGGACACTACTTTATATACAAACATAGGCACACTTCAGCTCAATTATAGAGTGCAGTTCTTGGAGGGAGGTAGGAGAGACAGGTAGCAGCCCAGGGAGGAAGGGACAATGGGAGCACAGATGGCAGCAGAGACTCCTAAACCCCCAAGAGGAAGAGATGTACACAAGATAGAAGAACTTCGAAGCCAATGCTCAAAGTATGGGCAAAGGAAATTAATAGGCACATCACAGAAAAAATCCAAATGGCTAAAAAGTTCATAGGAAGATGGTTCAACTCACTGTTCACATCTTACATGTGTGTTTTTGAAAATTCCACAGTGTTTTAAGATACAGGAAGACTCCTCAAACCCAAGTATGGATCTGAAATAATGTTATATGGATGTTTTCCAGCCCAACTGCATTAACACAAGTAATACTCAAGATAGCACAATACTGCCTATTACCTTGATGATAAATTCTAAAGCTAACATTTATTTCACTGGGTGCCAAAAGTACTGAATAACAAAAGTGTTATTTAGCTTATAAATGGTCTCCTTGTAATTTGCTAAGCGCAAGTGCTTTCCAGGGGAGGAAAAAAAAACCCTCAAAATATAAACAAACTCTAATATTTAGTAAGACCCCATTACTCACAATAAAGGTTAAGCATGGATCTGAAATAGCTCATAAACAGAAAAAGTATGTGTGGCTCGATTTAAGAGACATATAACATGTTAGAGATTTACTTATCCCGGTAGGAATTTCATTGCTAATTTTTACATAATCACAGAACAAGACAGGCACATTGCCTAACCCTTAAATTTGGTTTAAGACAAAAATTATTAGTTCCAAATATAGAAATTACCTATCTCTAGAAAAAGGGAGTCATTTTTAAGTCCATCTACCTTTACTGTTGAAGCAGCTTTGCTTCCGTAGCTATTGATGGGAACTCAAAAAACAGTGTCCATAGGAACATATTCAAATATCTAAAAAAAAAAAAAAAGATTCCCCTGAATCTTAATATATTATTATTGATTAAAATGGGTAAATTAACGATTTCCTTTGAAGTATTTGTAGATTGCTTATGGTGGAATTATGATATGCAAAGATGATAAATTTCTCCCATCTCATATTCTTTTTTAAAGATTTTATTTATTTGAGAGAGACAGCAAGAGCAAGGGCCGGGGGGAGGCGGCGGACATAGGGAGAGGGAAAAGCAAACTCCCTGCTCAGCAGGGAGCCCGAGACTGGAGACTTGGGGCTCAATCCCATGACCCAGGGATCATGACCTGAGCCACAGGCAAACACTTAACCAATTGAGCCACCCAGGCACCCCTCCCATATTTTAAAATTAAAGCCATCATCATGGTAAAGATAGAAGGAGATTATAAAATAATGTTCCTAAAGGATGAGAAGGAAATACATATTGTAAATAACAGTATTGCTTTTAAATTAAGTTTGTAATATTTAAAAAAAATCCATTAAGATTTTCATTTTTCTCAGAGGGATGGGGAAGTGATATGAAAATACAACTGTTTGGGGAGGGTGAATTTTACAGTATGTAAATTATCTCAATTAAAAAATGAGAGAGTCTCAGACACACAAACACACACACACAAAATGCTCAGGGGATATTTATTTTCCATCTAACTGCTATAAATTAAAAGTATTTTAATTTAAATTATAGAAATTTAAAGTTTCTTAACTTGCCAAAAATATTTAAACTCAGTTGGCTTATACTTAAGTAACTGTCCCATCTGCAAACAAAATAAACAACACAAAAATAAACCACTGTCTGAATATTAGGAACAACTTAGAATGTGTGTGACGATCTAGAGTTCACAAAATTTGACAATAAATAGTCCTGGACATCAGCACAATGTTTACTATTACCACAGTAACAGTAAAATGCTACGTACATTTGAGACCCGAATATAAAGAATAACAATAAGGGCTTCCCCGTGTTATCTAGAAGTCACATACTGCAACTTCCTTGGAAGGCAGGAGGATTTAGTCCGCCCAATATGGTAGTTAAGAGTATAGGAGCCAACAGCCTAGGCTGGGATTTTGGTTTGTCCTCAGTCACATATGATGACCTTGGACAAACTAGATCAAGTTAGTTGCAAGTCTTCTGATCTGTAAAATGGGCATAATACAATTTACAACTCTTGTGAACTAATGCACGTGAAAGTACTAGGCACGATGCCCAGCTCACAGCAGACAATTACAAATGCTGGTTGTGTCCCATGGGTAGGCTGGCTCTGCTCCACAGCCACAGGTTAGGCCAGGCATCCTAGAAATAACACAGGGTCATCAAACAAGAATGCTAGTGGTGACCTTGAAAGTCTCCTGACCCTGAATCGCATATACGGCTGGCAGGGAAACTTGCAGGCTGAGGAGCAAACACTGTAGTGACTCTCGGAGGGGGACGATGACCAGAAGAGACCATGACAGGTGCCTCTGGGATGCTAAACCTTTCTATTTCTTCATCTGGTGACATGCATGAGTTTAGTATGTAATAATTCAAATGCTGTACCCTTAGGATATGTGTATTTTTCTGTATGCATTTTATACTTCCATAAAAAATTTTTTTAAACCTACCTCTACTGCTGATAAAAACAAAAAGTCTACACCCCACTTATAGGCACCAAGGGCAGCCCATAACACTCTATCTAGTCCCTGCCCTGAATGCCACTGGCCTACATCAATCAGCCTAACCACCTGTTGGGAGGGGACACATGCCAGATGCAACGCATTCTCCCACCCATCATTTCCTCACTCATTTCTGAGCCTGGCACCTCTCTGTTGCTTTTCGCATGTTTGAAACTGGGCATTTTTCCCTGCCATATTTCTTCACTTCTAGACTTTGGCTATCATCTGTATGGATACAATCTTCAGATAAAAACACACCTCAGGATACAGAGCTAAAATGAACCTACTGACACCGGAGTCTTTCCATTAACCACCTCTTACCTCAGGCAAGTCATTTAAAATAAGTATCCACATTTAAGATACAACTTTAAAGAAATGACTCCTTAAAAGATTAATTTATTTGTAAGCAACTGAAATGAATGCTAGCAATTTATAGAATTTTCTATTAGGCCTACATCATAGCATAATCAGCCTTAGTAAAATTTATAAATATATGCAAAGTTCTCTTAAAATGGAAAGCACATGGATAAAATAAAGTTCTCTGAAGTTTTGTACAGTCAGTTCTAAAACATCAAAATGACTACTTCTTCGCACCACTATGCATAAGAAAGAGTTTCCTTTTCAAGTAAACACATCCTCAAGAATACTTTAGTCAATAATGCTCCCTCCCACAGCTGGAGCAAAGGGGATTCTTTAGGGCAAAGGAACTACGCAGTCATACTGTAATGGTGGACGTTTGTCCAAACCCAAAGAATGTACAACACATAGAGGGAATGGTAATGTAAATGATACTCATAATTAATAATGTCTCAATATAGCTTCGTCAGTTTTAACGAATGTACCACACTAAGGGAAGATGGTAATAACAGGAAACTAGAGGCAGGGAGAGAGAAGAGAGGGAATATATGGAAACTCTGTACTTTCTTTTTAATTTTTCTATAAACCTGCAACCGCTCTAAGAAATGAAGTCTATTAATGAAAAAAGATAAAATAAAATAAATAACGCTCCCTCCCAGCTTTTAAGATTTTCACATTTCTACCTTGCTGGTTTTTCAGGAAATGCCTCATTTAGAACACAAAAGGAAAGAACAAAAGCTTTCACAGATTTTCAAGGGTTTACAGTTGTACATGCAAACATCTTTCACCCGTTGTTAATGACTATTCAAACACAATTTTTAAAAAATTCACTACAGAGAACGACCATCTTGGGTTTTTTGTACCGGGCTGGCATACTGTTCTTCTGTGTAAGAAAATATAATGCAGAACGTATTCAAATAAAAGCAAGAATAAGGGTCGACTTTAATACCTCAGGGAGAAATCCGATTGATTGGGTCCATAAGAAAAGATGTATGCATTAGGTGCTCCCTAATTACGACTGCTTTGGTGGGCAGCAACGGTGGTGAAACAGATGTTGCAGACCTATTAAGGAAGGGGTTTCAAACATCTGCTTACAATTTTAAGGCAATTGTAAATACAGCAGGGAAGGTCAATTGGGCCAATTAAGGCCAATGTGCAAATCCACCACTGCAGGTTTCTTTTCAAGCTTACGTGGACTTGATTTTTTATGCTTCTATTTTCTTCAACCACAATTTTTTTTTAAGCATGGGAAATGGGTTTAATAAGAACTTTTGTCCACTTTGTGACTTTTTTTTTTTTTAAATAGCAACAAATTTTCTGTTCTAGGCCTTAGCTGTGCACCTTTTTCTTCAGGATGACTCTGTTTTCCTTCCCTTGGCTTTCCCCCCTCATAGCTGCTGCTCAGCTCCTGGCCGAGGGGGTCTGCTGTTACAAGCTCCCAGGGAAGTGAGGGATAAGCAGAATGAACGCGGGCAGGCGTCACTTCCAGAAAAGTCAGCACTGTGACATGCAACTTAGCAGTCTTAGCTCTGCTGACCCTGCAAAGGGGAGCAGTTGCTATTTCTACTGTACGCATCCTCACCAGCCCGAGTTAGAAAACCATCAAGTTTACGACCAGTGAAATGGTGGCAAATGTTACTCTCCCTAATCTAAGTATGCAAAACCTAAAACTGCCCTAGGGTATGAAAAGCTCACGCACCTCAGAGGTAATACTGGGAACGCACTTCTAAGAAATTCTAGGTCAGTGCTCCAAAGGCCAAGACTCCTGTGCTGCTCAACAGCTGGCCCCAGGAGTGGGGCAGGACTCCGAGGGAGCCGCAGGTCAGCAAAGAGGCGGGGTGTCCATCCCAAAACTCTACTAGGTGATTTTTCCTAAAGCTGAAAGTTTAATAGTTTGATTTTTAGTAAAATAGGCTAAATAGGTATAAAAGATAAGCCTAACCCACCTTCTTTCCCATGAGCTCAGAGTGATGGCCACCAGGTACATTTGGCTCATTTTTTTGGGGGGGGTGACCCAGACCACTGAACTGTTCTCTTTATAGAGAAGGAAAAAAAGCAAGATTAGACAAACCTGAATTCAAATTCTGTACATTCTAGCTGAGTGACCTCAAAGTTTGTTTCCTCATCTATAAAATGGGAATACAGCCACCCTCCTGGAGCATTACAAGTTGATACACAATAGGCACTCAATAAATGTCCATCTTCCAAGGCTGTACACAGTAAGCACTCAATAAAATGTTCATCTCCCACGGCTGTACACAGTAAGCATTCAATAAATGTTCATCTCCCACGGCTGTACACAGTAAGCATTCAATAAATGCTGCGTTTCTGCTCTCCTTCTAGGACCTTCAGGACCTCCACCAAGACATCTGTAAGGGACTGGGATGGTTCTCTTGAGTTTCTATTTGTTTGTTTGAGGGGGAGGGTTTATTCCATTTCTTCTGTTATCAGTGTTACTATTATTGTTTGCTTTGTTTTTGATGCAACAAAAAAAGACTGGATAATGAAAACATGAAGTGAGTTCTAAAAAAAGGATCCTTCAGACGGTAGGATGGGAAGAAATGGCATGAAGAACAACAACAAAAAAACGCTGAAGGAAAGTCAGTGTAACGCAGTGAAATCGAAGTTGGGAAAGAACTTTCTCTTATGTTCCCTTTTTACTTTTCAACCTTGAGGCTTGGCTCGCTCAGGTCTGAGCAAGAATAAAGAGTCCCGCTTGTCTAAACAACTGCTAAATCTGAAAGCAAACAGCTCAACTCCGTGGGCTTCTTCAGCAACATTCCTGTCAATAAACCCGTCTTGGCTCAATTGGTCCAACAATGCCGGACTTCGAGCCTCCTGCTCCTCCCGCGGCCAGCAGGCCAGCCCATTTCCACAAGGCCATTCCAAGAACAGCTCTCACGACTTTTGTAGCCTTCTCAAAAACACAAAAATCTCATCCTTTTGGCTCACTGTGTTGGCTATCCAGCTTAAAGTAATTTTAAAATTCCCCCAGCCCCCCCACTTTTAAAACAGTGATAGTTGGAACACCACCATTACCACAATATAAAACAATTGTACTTTTCTCTTTTGCAACAAATTACCACAGTCTTGTAAGTGAGAAGCTTCACGAGGGAACCTCAGGGGTGGGCCAAACTACCTGGGATTCACGGTGTACCAGTGACACTGGATGCTAGGAATCTTTTTAACATCGAAATAAAGATGGCCTTAAAAAAAAAAAAAATCAAGTGTTTAGCACAGGACCTGGTATAAAAAGTGTACTTATAGCTGCACACTAAATTCACGATCATCTGAGCTCCAGTACAGACGTACATCTAGGAATCATTTTTAAAAAAGTCATCGTGCCAACAGCATCAGCACAGAAAGTTCTAGGCAGCGTTAACAGTAGATATAAATATTAGCATCTTACTTACTATCCAAATAATTGGTCTCAATTTGTTAGAACTGCAAATAAGCTAAGTAACTGATACCCAACGTGCCGCGGTAGAAATTCTCAAAAATCATTTTTATTTAGAATATTGCATATGGTAAACTGCAAAACCAAAAATAATATTTGGGTCAAAACTCCAAAGAGCTGGGACATCTCTGAGCTAGAAGGACAAGACCAGCATCTTCCTAATATTCTATATTCCAAAACCCTGGCTCCCCATTTTCCTTCAACAGGATTTATTGTTTTTTCTTCCTGTGTTATATATAGCAACAATATATACTCACAGAAGAAATTTTAGAAAATTCGAAAAATCACAAAGAGGTGGGGATGTCTCTCATAATCCATCAACCAAAGAAAACTGCCTTTAGTACACTCTAGCCAACTTTTCTCATCTTTCAATGCATGCACAGACCTTCTTATTAAGTAACTGGGTCATATTGTGGGTATTGGTCTTTGATCTGTTTTTTATGGTTTTTACCCATTATATGACAGTTACACAGATATAAAATCTAATCTCTTATTCCTAGGCACTGAGACGGTCTCTGTGTTTCTGTTTACTAAAAAGTGGGCCAATGAATGTGCACACATATTTGTGTGCCTACTTCATCTTCTTGGGTTAAATTTGACAAACTGAATCGTCGGGTCAAAATATATGCACATTCTAAGACGTGTGTGACACATGACACACCAGAAAGGCTGTATTAACTCTGCACCAACAGCGTGAAATACCCATTTTCCCACACCTTTGCCCAAACACTTCTTAATCTTCACAGTTTGGCGTGGAAAAATTAAGTATTTGTCCATTTTTACTAATAATGATATTCAGATGTTTTTCCACACTTTTGCTAGTCACCTGATTGCTTCCATTGGAAAGTGACTGTTTTACTTCCTTTACCCATTTTTCAATTGTGGAACATTTTTGTGTACTGAAAACATTAACCCTTTGATTACTTTTTGTGTTCCAAATATGTTTTCTCCATTGGTCACCCACTTGGTAGTGTTATTTCGCATACAGAAATCTATTACCATAGAGAAACCTACCAGCCTTTCCTTTTATCACTTTTTCCTTGGGTTTTTAAGCTTCAAAAGAGCTTTCCTATCCCAAGAGCAAATAAACAATCTGTTTTACATATTGAACTAATATCAGGAGGGCACGGATTTTGATTGCAATGATTGAGAGGGCAAAGCAGAGTTAAGGAAAGAAAGAAGAAATCCCGCAGGAGCGAGAAAGAGGTGAGAAGGCTTCTAAAAATAACATTGGGCAGACATCGACTAAATGCAAGTCTAATTTGCTTCTTAGTTAATGAAGGAGAAACCGGAGGTGGTGAAGGAATGAAAGGCCCATTCTAGAATGGAAATAATAAAATCCCCTCTGAAGACAATAACAACATTCTTGTTATACACGGAAAGCTAATCCTAAAATAATAAAGAATATATTGATATAACAGCACTGTGAATAAATTCCATTTAAGCTATGTTATTTTAACAATGACCCAGAAAATGTTGAATGAAAGTAGTTTGTTACATGCCCAGTTTGGAGAGGATAAAACCCACTTAGAGAACCCCAGGTTCTCAGTAACATACTTGGAAAAGTCCTCTTTGTCTGCAATCAGTTAATCAATAATTGTGTGCCAAGAGGCTCACTTCTTATGTTTATAAAGAGACTATACACAAATAGATGTGCATATACATATAAATTTCACTTATTTCAGAAGGCAAAAGATCTATGAAATGTCATCATTTGACCCAGTTGTTAAACATAATCATAATCTCATCAGGGTCTAACAGAAATGAATGACTTGGGCAGCTTTCAGCCCAACCCCTGCACCTCCTTCCTGTGGGTGGAGGAGCCCCTGGGGGGTGTCTGGGAGGGAGGAGGCCACGGAGGCCAGAGACTTGCTGGCCCAGACTCCATCTGGCTAGAGAGCCCGGACAGCCTGGGCCCTGAGAAGGTGCGGAGAGGAGTGCCCAGCATCCTCCGGCCCTGCCCGAGCTGCTGGACTGTGGCTCAGTCCACCTTTGCTTTTGAACATGCTCTCCCAGCCTCATCCTCCGAACTCCCCCTTGCTTTGGCGAGCTACCCAAGGTCCAGCTTCCAGCCCATTCCTTTTCTGGTCAAGTGACATAAGTCAATTTCCATTGCCTGCAATCACCAACCCTGATTTGTACAAACTCTGAAGTCGTTTCTGACACAAATTAAAACTCACTTTGATGCAAAATGTCCTCAGCCCTGAAGTACACATACTCTACTAAAAAGCTGCCTTGGGGGCACCTGGCTGGCTCAGTGGAGCAGGCGACTCTGGATCTCAGGGTTGTGGGTTTGAACCCCACATTGGGTGTAGTGATTACTTAAATAAATAAACTTAAAAAAAAATAAAATAAAAAGCTACCTTGTTCCAGTTCTTTCTTTCCCCGTACATCTCACAGCGTTTTACAAGTGATTTTGTTCTTGTCACTCTCTTCTCATCATGTTCCACTCCCCTCCCTCAAACGGGTCTGGTGGGAGAGGTGAGGGGGGAGAGCAGAGGCAGAGGAAAACGGGGAAGTTAGTCACTTTCCATTCTTCCTCCTAAGATATGTGTATGGCCGCAGCAGCCTTCCTATAGCTGTCACTGTTAGAGGCCTTACTTCTTTCTTTTCTATAAGTGTATTAAAGAGTGTGTCAGACGTGGATTTACACCTAGATATTGCTGTTGACCTTTCCATACTGCATGCAGTGAAGGACTTGGAACAGAGAGTGGGCAGAAGGCGGACGTGGCAGTGACCCCACAGCATCTCACCATTCTGGCCCCAACACCCCTGTGTAGAGTTTGCTCTCTAGAATTTAGAAGGCTACAGTGGATGCTCAAGACTGTAGGATTTCCACCCTGGTTGGGGAGTTGGGGAAAACGCAGGAGACAAGCCTCTCTGCCCTGCACCTTGGGGCTCCCGTCCCTGCCCAGACTTGCTGGGCAGTCCCAGGGAGCCTGCTCCTGGAGGCCAGCCCCAGATCGGCAGAGAGACTGATCCACTTCCCCCAGGGTAGAAATGTGGGCACATGCCCAGCTGGGGGATGGGGGTAGTCCTCTGGCCACGGGGTGACAGGGTGGGCTAGGAACCATTCAGTCCAAAACCGGTTATATTTTCTCCCAGCAGCTTTTTTGTACACCCCCTCCTGACCCTCCTCCAAAACAAGGCTATGGAGTAAAGCAAGATTTTCAGCAGGTTGAGCTTTCTACATTTCAGAAACATATATTTGAAAATTTTAAATTACAAAGAGTAGAACCCAATTCACCACATGATTGTACTGATTCCTAAGCAAATTTCAAAGAGTTTTTTGTTTTAAGATTTTTTTTTTTATTTGTTTTTGAGAGATTGAGAGAGAGTGAGAGAGAGAAAGCACAAGCAGGGGGAGTGGCAGGCAGAGGGAGAGGGAGAAGCAGGCTCCCCACTGAGCAGGGAGCCTGATGCGGGGCTCAATCCCAGGACCCCAGGATCATGACCTGAGCTGAAGGCAGATGCTCAAATGATTGAGCCACCCAGGCGCCCTCAAAGAGTTTTTTGAAGCTAACATTATATGCTCCGGTGCTAGCGCATGAACCTCCTCATTATTCCTACTGTAAAGATGCTTCTGAGGAGCTGTTCCTTCTCATCAGCATTCTTTTATGGCGATCCGGAAGGAATTCCTGTCTCGTCTCACCTCTAAGAATTCTATGTTCATCTAAGTATGTCTTTACTTTAATCTGTGACATGTTTAACAGACCAGGTTTTGTCCTTTACATTGGCTGTTAGCAAATTCAAAGAAAAAATGTGTAACTCTGATAAGATACCTAGGATTAATGGAAAATTACCCAGGAATTCCCTCTGGGTTACCTCGACAACAAGCCACATGGGACTGGGGGTTCATCCCTTCTTCCAGCTTCCTGTGAGACTGGAGGGCCACAGAAAAGGCCACCCCAGCTTCCTGTGGGCCCCCCAAGTTTCCATGTGCAAGGTAGCTGGACAACCCCTGTAAACAGTTGTCACCTGGGGTCCTGCTGGTTGGTGCCAGGCCATCTGCTGTCCCACTGACAAGGAAACTCTTACTTGTCCCACATGAAACAAGAGCAAGAGGGGAACAGAATCCTTCCCCAGAACGTATGCCCACTTCATTCCAGCACAGTGCCAGTATACCTCTCCCTTAGGGACCAGAAGGATCGGGGACCTGATCCTTGCCTGGTAAGTTTCCCTCTACAACCTGTTTCTTAAGCCAGACCCTGTGGCCTTGAGACCCCACCCACATCCTGGTGCTCAAAAGGCACCTTCTGCAGAGGGACTGACCTGCCTGACAACAACCCTTGGGGACAGAGAGTTGTCGTTATTTTGCCTGTCAGTTTTTACGCATTCCTACCACTGCTGTAGGTATGTTTCCCCAACCGCTGGATGTCTCTACCACTGCCTCTCCTTTTTCCCCTCCCAATTTTTATTCAGGATCTGATAGATTTTAGCATCCTTATAAACTGCCTTAAATAATTCTCAGGAAAGAGCAGAGCAGAAGAAGGGGAGGGAAAGATGGGAAGAGGGAGGAAAAAAAACATGAATTCTCTAACTTCCAAATGCAAGCACAACTTTTTACACATTCTTTGGCTTTCTAGGCCTCAGTGCACACCACAGCTACAAGATTCTCAAGATCAATGAGGATTGAAAATGTTCTAAAATACAGCCATCTTCAAACGGGGCATGAGGCACATCAGCTTTAAGGGAAAATATTCCCAGAGCCCCAACTTGCCGTAAGCATTCTCTCCTAACACAAGTCTATTTCAGAATGGGCTTGGAGTCCAGGTGCACACAAGCTCTACCTTGAAACCTCTTCTTAAACCACTGCCTCCCTCCCATGTGACAAGGAAAGGAATACCTCTCAGCCTCCCCAGGTCTAACCAAGGGGCGCAGCCTGCGATATAAAAACCTCCTAGAGGGGTAACGAAGGGGTAATGCAAAATACTGATGACTGTAAAAAGATCATTTAATCAAACACCACAAACCAGAGACCATTTCTCATCATAGACCCGTTTTGATAAGTGCAAAGTGTGGCATTTAGAAATGAAGTATTTTGATCCGTGCTGCATCGTTCCAGATCGAGGAATGTTCCAGGGTCGGGCAGAGGGAGTGAAGATATCTTGCCTCTTCCATGACCTACCTGCTATTCAAGAATGCTTTACTCCCAGAGAAGTGCCAAAGGGAGCTATTTAAGATAGGGCACCATATTTCATCCAGGGGGCAAACTGCATGCCTCATTTCATCTTCAAATTGGAATGAAGTGAAATGTGGTCACTGAGGCATAAATGCTAACATGTTTACCTGAATTGAAAAAGGAAGGTGGACTTTCTAAAAAGAAGTCTTATTTGGTTAAGTGGTTTGTCAATGAGGATTGGCTTTGCCAATTAGGTTACACGGCAGGTACTTTCCCAAAATTGCAAGAACTAAATCCATAGCTCCAAGGTGTTTATGAAAGTATATTGAAAACATGGGATTTCCCTGAAGCCAAGTGATGTTGAGCACTTTTTCATGTGTCTGTTGGCCATTTGGATGTCTTCTCTGGATAAATGTCTGTACCTGTCTTCTGCCCATTTCTTGATTGGATTATTTGTTCTTTGGGTGTTGAGTTGGATAAGTTCTTTATAGATTTTGGATACTAGCCCTTCATCTGATATGTCATTTGCAAATATCTTCTCCCATTCTGTCGGTTGTCTTTTGGTTTTGTGGACTGTTTCCTTTGCTGTGCAAAAGCTTTTAATCTTGATTAGGTCCCAATAGTTCATTTTTGCCCTTGCTTCCCTTGCCTTCGGCGATGTTTCTAGGAAGAAGTTGCTGTGGCTGAGGTCAAAGAGGTTGCTGCCTGTGTTCTCCTTTAGGATTTTGATGGACTCCTGTCTCACATTGAGGTCTTTCATCCATGTTGAGTCTGTTTTTGTGTGTGGTGTAAGGAAATGGTCCAGTTTCATTCTTCTGCATGTGGCTGTCCAATTTTCCCAACACCATTTGTTGAAGAGACTGTCTTTTTTCCTTTGGACATTCTTTCCTGTTTGTCAAAGATTAGTTGACCATAGAGTTGAGGGTCCATTTCTGGGCTCTCTATTCTGTTCCATTGATCTATGTGTCTGTTTTTTACCAGTACCATATTGTCTTGATGATTGCAGCTTTGAATTAGAGCTTGAAGTCCGGAATTGTGATGCCACTGGCTTTGCTTTTCTTTTTCAACATTCCTCTGGCTATTCGGGGTCTTTTCTGGTTCCATACAAATTTGAGAATTATTTGTTCCATTTCTTTGAAAAAAGTTGATGTTGTCTTTTTTTAATTTATTATGTTATGTTAGTCACCATACTTCATTAGTTTTTGATGTGGTGATCACTCAGCATCAGGGAAATCCAAATCAAAAACCTCAATGAGATACCACCTCACACCAGTCAGAAGGGCTAAAATTAACAAGTCAGGAAACAACAGATGTTGGCAAGGATGCGGAGAAAGGGGAACCCTCCTACACTGTTGGTGGGAATGCGAGCTGATGCAGCCACTCTGGAAAACAGTATGGACATTCCTCAAAAAGGTGAAAATAGAGCTACCCTATGACCCAGGAATTGCACTACTGGGTATTTACCCCAAAGATAAAAATGTAGTGGTCCGAAGGGGCCCACATGCACCCCAATGTTTACAGTAGCAATGTCCAGAATAGCCAAACTATGGAAAGAGCCTAGATTTCCATCGACAGATGAATGGATAAAGAAGAGGTGGTATATATATACAATGGAATACTATGCAGCCATCAAAAAATGACATCTTGCCATTTGCAACAACGTGGATGGAACTAGAGGGTATTATGCTGAGCGAAATAAGTCAATCAGAGAAAGACAAGTATCATATGATCTCACTGATATGAGGAATTTGAGAAACAAGACAGAGTATCATAGGGGAAGGGAGGGAAAAATGAAACAAGACGAAACCAGACAGGGAGACAAACCATAAGAGACTCTTAATCTCAGGAAGCAAACAGGGTGGCTGGAGTGGAGGGGGGTGGGAGGGATGGGGTGGCTGGGGGATGGACATTGGGGAAGGTAAGTACTATGGTGAGCGCTGTGAATTGTGTAAGACTGATGAATCATAGACCTGTACCCCTGAAACAAATATTATATGTTAATTAAAAAATTAAAAAAAAACATGGGGTAAAATAAAAGCATATTGTTTAAAAATATATGTTGTGTTGATGAGGATGTATTAAAATTATTTCAACTTTCTCACTATTGTTAAGTAGATGAAGCGAGGTGTCTCTAAATGAAGCAATAATCAGTATAATTATAACAATTTGGCAAGTGATAGTAGAGTCTCTCAGGTATCTTTGATAAACAGGTGGTTTCCAGTTTTTTGAATTCAACAAAACTGATGGCAGACCTTGAGTTATTAACTGACAGGTAAAACTTACTGAGAAGAGAGAAAATGTAATTTTTAGCATATAACTTGAAAACCTTTCAAAAAGCTGAGTGACAATGCTATACAAGAAGAAGAAAAAAACCCTTCCTATTCCCATCTACGTTTTTATGTGAAGAAAGTTTCTCATTGGCTACATATATAAAAAAAAAAGCTAATGCAGAACAGTCTCATTCTGTCAAAAAGTCATGTCCATCCACAGAAAACGGAATTGAAACCAATGACCTGATCCATTTCATTCAGAACTCTATTTCCAGTAAAAACTTAGTTATGTTTAATAAGCATTTGTCAAAATTTACAGTGTATTTGTTCTTTACATATTGTGTACCATTAATCATTAAAAGGAGAATTCAATCCAGAAGAATTTTTTATCTTTAAAGCCTTATGTTCACAGAAAATTGCACATTGTTGTTGCAGAGAAATATATTAGGCTGAACGATAAAAGACTTTCAAGTATCTAGGTCTATTATATTAGTATAAAATTCTGTGGGGGACCTAGAATGGCAATAGGAGTTCAAGGAGATAAAACGACAACATAAACTTTTGACTAGTAAAGAAGAGCTTCATATAGTTTTTCATGGATGACGACAGGCCTAAAATAGGTATGGCATTTAGATTCATGGATAAATCTCAGAGATTGCTACGCTCTTGAACATCAATATTCATCCTATGTTGAAAATCACATCCTTTGCAATTATTTAAACTTTGGATGAAAATTGTTAGATGTCAAGTGAACCACGTACAAGGGGATTTATAGATTTTCAAAATTATTTTAGGGGGACACAAATGAGAGAGTTTGACAACCACTGTATAACAGTGTCTCATTCGTTCCTCCACCCAAGGCAGTCGGGTCCCGGGCACAGCAAGGGACGCTTAGGAGGATGTCTCCATCAACAGTTGCAGTAAGCATCAAAAGGAGATGCAGACGGCAGGGCTCCTCGGAGCTCTGCAGGTGTGACTTCTTGGTATTGCTCTGACAACACAACATTTCAGAACAGAAGTGGAACTTCAGCAGGATCTTGGGGCAGTCGGGGGCAAGGACAATCAGACCAAGAGTATCCCTGTGCCTGAAGAAGGTACCAGCCTTCCTCCTATTTATAAGAGGATGGCCAATAATTTGAACAGTTCAGGGAGGAAAAAGCTTAATGAGAGGTATTCACTGGTGAAGCCCATGTCACAAAGTAGACCCCAGAGCAGAAGTCCTCAATGGGTGCAGGACTGCCCCCTAGGGGACATTTCAGAATGCTATTTTTGGGGGGTTGTTCCAGTGACTAGAATTTAGTGCTCAGAGGGTTGGGAGACTCCCACTGTCCTGCAGTGCACAATCAGACCCTCCCACCCACTGAAACAAAAATTTAATGTCCTGCTGGTCACTCACATAGGTGAAAACTTGTTCATAACGATCTGCCATGAAAACCTGATTTCATGTTTACCTGTTAACAAAAAGAACTTTCTGTACAGTTTTATCATATTCTTAATTTTCCAAGGATGCTACCACCATGTAAATCAAGGGGAGATGGGTAAAGTCCAAACAAGGTAGAGAGCTGTTTCCCATTATGTAAAATCACATCACCTAAGGCAACACCATTTGTGGTGTCTGAAATGCCCAAGGCCACACGCCCTCACGAGCCCGTCTGCCGCGCGGCCATCATACGCCTGATTTCCATACAGGTGCATCGAACTACCTCACTGTCTTCAACACTCGTCTATGAGCATGTATTAAAATGCACATTACTTTACTTTTTGTCTGTTTTATTATGTTTATATTAATTTCTTTCTTTTTTTTTTTTAAGTAATCTCTACATCCAACGTGGGGCTTGACCTCCCGTTCCCGAGATCAAGAGTCGCACGCTCTACCAATGGAGGCAGCCAGGCGCTCCTAAAGTTAAGTGTGTAGATTGGTTATATAGTCTAAGAATTTAACTTTAAGAGGTTAAATGACTGGGCGCCTGGGTGGCTCAGTCGTTAAGCGTCTGCCTTCGGCTCAGGTCATGATCCCAGGGTCCTGGGATCGAGTCCCGCATCGGGCTCCCTGCTCCTTGGGAGCCTGCTTCTCCCTCTGCCTCTCTCTCTCTCTCTCTCTCTCATGAATAAATAAATAAAATCTTTAAAAAAAAGGTTAAATGACAGCAATACAAAATATTTATTATAAAAAGAGGTATGGACAAGGATGACCCTTTCACTTAGGCTAAGTGAAAGGAGCCAGACACGAAGGGCCAAGTATTTTATGAGTCCATTTGTATGAAACATCCAGATTAGGCAAATCTGTAGGGTTTGCCTAGGGCTCAGAGGATTGCTAATGGGGATGGGGTTTCTCTTTGGGATGAGGAAAATGTTCTCAAATTGACTGTACTGATCATTCCCCATGTGTGAATATAATAAAAAACCACTGAATTGTATACTTTAAATGGTTAAATTGTATAATTCACATCCTATTATCTCAAAACAGCTGGTGGAAAAAAAAACCTTTGGTATGGATCTAATTTGGTTGGCAACCACGACTTTATTTAGAGTTACTCACACAGCAAGGAGCTGCTGGAGACAAGGCAGGCCAGAACACCGTGGTGGGAGTCCTGCCGTGTTAAAACCATGCTTGAACTTACAGAGCATTTCTGGTATTTAGACTGTGGACAGTTTCAGTTTTAAAGGACATGCAAATGGCAATAGTCATAGGTGAGACTTTCTAAAATAGAATCTGTCTCAGATTAGAAGTAAATACCATGACTCCTATGGTTGAGAAAGACATAAATAACACAGACCATACCAATAGCAGTCCTTTGAAACCCTCCAGAGCCAATTAACACTCTGAAAAAGCATTAAAACATAACGTGTTGTAGGAAGTATATCGTCAGGCCATGTAATATAGCCCCCACAGCAACAAAAGGAAAAATAGAAGGGGAAAAAAAACACATGAATGCCCAAATAGCACCCACCACCAATAATCACCTAGTTAAGAGAAAACCACATCTAGGGATCATGTTCCCTCACCTCTAGTTATGAGGTGGGTATGAGCCAGAGCATGAAATGGCTAATGTATTTTGAAATCAGAAAACTAGCTCCAAAGAACTACGATTTACTAGCACGTGAAACCACACAGACACACACATACCATGTACTTTTCCCTGGCGATGTCATACTTTGATTACCAGAAATGTATTTATTTGTTAACACAGGCAGCTCCCCCCTTGCATGCTGCATGTTAGCTGGACCTCAAGCAGAGGGGGAACCGTGTCCCCGCGAACCCCGCAAAAGCAAGGTCACGGCTCTGACGAGCCCAGCTTTCAGCGAACCCAGCTCCAGGCAAAGTAAGTAATGTTTTGTACTGAAACAGGTCCACTGTTGTTTTTAGGTCTTCACTGCTACGGAAATTCGTTTAAAAGCTTGCATTGGGGCATTTATCTCTTGCTCGGCACGGCCACTTCCTAGCCAGGCACCCAAGGCATGCTGGTTCTACGTGAGTTGCTTCAGCAACAAGAAAATGAACAAGCCCTTTGATCCTCTCTCCTTCCCTTTCTTTCTGTCCCACTCTACCCCAAAGCTGGGGATGGGAAGGCAGGAGGGAGGAGTGGGGTCGGAGAAACACACAGAACCTCCAGCTCCGTGCTCTGTCCTCTCATCACTTGTCCTGTTCCAAAGAGGCCCCTACGGATTCATGTTGGCGTTTTGTCCGAGCACATACGTGAGGGGGTCTGGCCCAGCTCTGAGACCAGCCAGTCGGGGCGAGCCCTTGGTAAAACAGCGAGCCATCGTGCCGAGGCCCTGGCATCGACCCCTGCTTTGTTCGCCCACCGCAAACCTCCAGGGCCCTCCCCGGGGCTCTCTAGATGCTCAGAGCTCTGTCCATGTCGGCATCTTAGGGGCCCAGGTTCTGCTTGCTTTGTACAAGCTCCCCTTGTCAAAGCAGGGTAGTCCTCTTTGCCCCACAAAAACCCAGCTCTTAGCTTGCCATCACTGAGCTGGGGGCCCTGTTTCGTTTTTAATTTATTATTATAAACATTTCCACTAAATATTGAAAGTCATTAAAAATTTCTATAAAAATCCCACTGGTTGCCCCATGCTTAATAAACCTCCTGTCTTCATGAGCATGACTAAGTATCCTGTGTATTGTCTTCTCCTTTCTCCTATTTTCATAGTCAATTCTCTAACTCAGCTGGAATCTATTTGGATATATCTCCAAAATACAGAAAACTCCAAAAGTAGCCACTGGCTAAGCGTGACTTGAACTATAAAGTTGGGACTCTCTCCGTCACCACCTTTTTCTAACAGGAGCCACAAGGTTGGTAAAATTGAGGTTGGAAAGATCAATCTCTTACAAAACACAGAGGATTGACGGGCAACCATCCAAACAGCCCTGAGTGTGTTTTCTAAATGCATCCGCTCATTCAACAAACATTGGCCGAGCCCCCGCCTCGCCCAGGCTCCAGGGATCCAGCATGCACAAATCCCCCGACCTTGAGGGCTGTAAGTTCTGGAGGGAGGGAGAGAGAGGGTAAACAAGGGCAGGAGGTTAGAGAGAAGCGTGGACAGGAGCCCCTGGGGTGGGCCGGTGCCTGCTGGGTGGCGTGGGGCATCCGAGCGGAGATCCGCAAGGAGACAGGCAGCCATGCACATGTGTGGGCAGAGCCTTCCAGCGACGGACAGCATACCCACTTCCCAAGTGAATCGGCTCATTAACTCCTCTCCAACCGTCTCCAGGCTCCTATCTGCTGCGGCCAGTTTCCCACGGGGTTGTAATCTTCCCTTAGTTCACCCCTTCTTGGGCTTGAACTTCACCGTCTCCCGCCTCCTTCCTCACCTGACTTGGTTTTTCAACATCTCAGCAAAATGCCCATGAAACTTTCTGGCTTTTCACAGTTTCTGGGTCTGGACTTGCACCCACAACTCCCTGCCGCATGTGCTACAGACACGTGCATGCTCCACAAAAGGAGGGAAGCCAGGGTGACAGCTACCATCTGGCTCTTTTGCTTCAGTGGACTCAAACTTCACATAAGCAGAAGGACCGAGGATTTTTTAATTTTTTTTTAAGATCTTATTTATTTATTTGACAGAGAGAGACACAGCGAGAGAGGGAACACAAGCAGGGGGAGTGGGAGAGGGAGAAGCAGGCTTCCCGCGGAGCAGGGAGCCCGATGTGGAACTCGATCCCAGGATCCTGGGATCATGACCCGAGCCGAAGGCAGATGCTTAACAACTGAGCCACCCAGGCGCCCAGGACTGAGGATTTTTTTTTTTTACTCTCTTAATCTCAACAGTATGTCTCAAAACTACAGCTGGTAGGGCATTACTGCACGGTGCACTCACCTCCCTGTGGAACAGCCTAACACCCTTTGCATTTTATTAACTGCCTTTGATACAGGTTGTCTTGTGTTTAAAGAGCATCCAACTACAAACCCAACATGATCCCTCAGCCTTTTGAATATAGTTTAAACTGAAATTGTAAGGAGGTTGAATAAGGAATATTAAGTAGTATCAAAGTTGGGCTTCGTGAACCTCCCTTCCAGGGTGAGTTCATGTGGAAGCCTCCAGCAGCAATGCCCCTTAACTGCTGGTGTTCTAGCACAGTGTGAGGGAAATGGGGAAGATGGTCTAGGAATCCTCAGTCACGCCATGGAGGCGAATGGCTGCTGTGAGGACAACACTGACCCACACCTCATCCTAGAACTTTCCCTTCCAGGGCACATATTTATTGAACCAGTATTTATCCAGAGCCCAGTATATGGCAGGATTCAGGACAGAATTAGCAGGACAAGAATGCATATGTGTACCTTATATGGAGTACATACTGGGAGAGGGGTTAATTTTCATTGAGCACCTGCTCTGTCCCTGGTATCAAATTCAGTGTTTGATTTCATCTTATCCTGTCTGAGTAGGCATTATTATTTCCGATTCTTCAGATGAGGAGACTAAACAGAGGGAACTCATATAATTTCCCCAAGGTCACCCAGGTAGCACATGGTAGAACCAGACTCCAAGCTGGTTCATCAAGACTCCAAAGCCACGGCCTTCCAGGAAGCCACGCCCCTCGAGGAAGCCACACCCCTCCTGGAAGCCATGCTCCTTCCCCAAACTGGCCGCCTAAGACAAGGTTTGAATGAATGAAGTGGGGAGGGCTAGTCGAACCAATGTGCAGGGAAAACCACTGATGCTCCATTGTTAATAAGACCCCAACCCCAAGTTCTCTTTGGAGACGTTCAAATTTTAACTGAAGCTATTTTTAATTGAGAAAAATAAGCCATAATGCTCATGTTAATTTTTGTGTGTTAAAAAAAAAAAAAAAGCCAAATTACAACTTGAGCTTTATTTTAAAAGGAAAAGTGGCTGAAGAAACAGGCATCAAATAAAAAGGAAACATATTTCTCTTAGAAATTCACCTGATACAGGGATTACCGCATTTTTTAAACCATGTCTACTTTAGACATGGCACGTCTGGTATGATAGATGCTGTGTATGAATGGAAACAAGTTTAGAGTAATAAATGTTTCCCAGTGTTAAAATAAACACCTCAGCAGTTCAGATTTTGGCCAGGCAATTTCTCCACAGTAGGAGAGCACTTATCTACTTTAACACTTTGCTACTTAGAAATTATCACTCAATCAATTACCATCCACACGGGTTTATTTTTACAGAGAGCTTCAATAAAATGAGTGTGAAAATAAGTTAAACACATTCTATTCATTTTCTCAATTTTTCACCTCTCCCAATGGTGGATATGTTGACAGAAAAATTACTTCATTTTATTTCAGCAGACATTTATGGAATGCTGACCAGGTTCTGTGCTAAGGGCTCGGAGACAGGATATGACAAAGAGGAAAGAAATGCAGTCCCCGGTCGTCAAGGAGTGCATACAACCTACCTTTTAACATGCCTGTGTCTCCACTGCCCAACTAGAGGCAAATGCAAGGAATTTCTAGACCCAATAACCTCAACAGCGCCCCCTTTATCCCCACAACCCCAAATCCTCTGCACTCTGCCCAGATAATGGTCACGCTGCTTTCAGATACGGAAATACTTTTTCACCAAGAGATGTGTACTAAATTTTATTTTTAAAGAGTACCTACCTGTTACATCACTTCTGACATACACTTCTGAATTTGTACACCACTTACTTTTATTTACTTTTTTTAAGATTTTTTATTTACTTATTTGACAGAGAGAGACAGCAAGAGAGGGAATATAAGCAGGGGGAGTGGGAGAGGGAGAAGCAGGCTCCCCACCGAGCAGGGAGCCCGACGCTGGGCTCGATCCCAGGACCCTGGGAGTATGACCTGAGCCGAAGGCAGACGCTTAACGACTGAGCCAGCCAGGCACCCCCGCCACTTCCTTTTAAAAAACAGCTTCATTGAGATATAATTCAAATATCATTCATTCACCCTTTTAAAGTGCAAGATTCAGTGGTCTTAATATATTCACAGAGTTGGGTGCCAGGGTGGCTCAGTTGGTTAAGGGTCCGATTCTTGATTTCAGCTCAGGTCATGATCTCAGGGTTGTGAGACTGAGACCCACATCGGGCTCCATACTTAGCGCAGAGTCGGCTTGAGATTCTCTCCCTCTGCCCCCCCCCCTGCTCGTACAAGTGCATGCTCTCTCTAAAATATAGATATAGATAAATTCACAGAATTGTGCAATCAGCACCATTACCTGATTCCAGAACATTCTCATCACCCCAAAAAGAAAACCCCTACCCATTAGGGGTGCTCACCATTCCCCCACCCCATCCCCTGGCAACCACCCATTTACTTTGTATCTCTATGGATTTGTCTGTTCTGGGCATTTCATATAAATAAAACCATACGCAATCTGGTCTTCTGTGTCTGGCTTCTTCTACTTAGCATAATGTTTTCATGGTTCATCCATGTATTGTGTATCACAATCTCATTCTTTGTTATGACTAAATAATATTCCACTATACAGATAGACCACATTTTGTTTATCCATTCATCCACTGATACCAATCTGGGTTGTTGGCTGTTGTGGACAGTGGTGTGTGTGTGCACAAGTTTTTGTGTAGACCTGTTTCATTTCTCTTGATGGATATCTAGGAGTAGACTGGCTGGATCAATGGTAACCCAATGTCTAATCTTTTGAGGCAGCTAGCCTGTCTCCCAGAGGGTCGCCCCACTTTACATTCCCACTAGCAACATACGAGGGTTCCACATTCTCCACCTCCTCACCAATACTTCCGTCTGTCTCTTTTGTTTTAGCTGTCCTAGGAGGGCTGATGGGGCATCCCCCTGTGGGACCACTCGTCTCTAAGGCAGTCACTATTATCACGTCCTGCTGAGGTGGAGGATGGAAGGTCTGTCCTCCTGGAGGTCTCCCTCCAAGCTCCAAAGGCTCATGGCCAGCCTCTCAATGCTGGTCAATTACTGTCCCACCAAAGCCACGCTGTCTCTGCTGGCATAAAGGAATAAAGAAGTGCATGTGTTCAGTTAGGTATTTTAAATAATTTGAAATATTGGTTGTGATCTTCCATGAGGTGAAGACTAAATACCTTGCCCCAGTGCCTCCTATGTAATACTTAAGCTGAGCATGGACAGCATGCCAGGCATTGTTCAGGAGCTTCACATAGCTCATTTAATCCATATGACAGCAGTAAAGTAGATATTCTTTTTTTAAGATTTTATTTATTTATCTGAGAGAGAGGGAGAGAGAGAGCACAAGCAGGGGGAGCGGCAGAGGGAGGAGAAGCAGGCTCCCTGCTGAGCAGAGAGCCCAACACGAGGCTCAATCCCAGGACCCTGGGATCATGACCTGAGCCGAAGGCAGACGCTCAACCAACTGAGTCACCCAGGTGCCCCTACAAAGTAAATATTCTTTCTCTAATTTACAATCCAGAAAATGAAAGAGAGAAGTTAGATACTGCTCACCCTGCCCCGGTCACCCCAGGGAGCGAAGTCGGCTGTCAAACCTAGGCAGCCCAACTCCACAGCCCTGAGGAATGAACGAGCCATTGACTTTCACTGCCAATTCCAGGGGCAGATGCAACTGTACCCGTTCAAGAGCCGGAAACGGGCATGAGGGAGTGAAAATGCAGGATGCACAGAGTGGGGTAATTCTCCAACCCTTTCTTAAGATCCAAAAAGCTCATCTGGTTCAGGACTTGCTTCACAAAATTACTGGATGGAGGCTGGAAAGGGGGTAAGAATACAGATGAAATAAGATCAGCCACAAGAGATCAGTAACTGCTGATGGTGAGTGATAAACACACGGGAGTTCACAAGAATATTCTGTCTGCTTCTGTATACATTGGAGATTTTCTATGCTAAAAAGTAAACTGTAGTCTCAAAATATCTCCCTCGAAATATTCAGCAATCACAAAGGGAAAAACAGTAAGCCTACAGCAGGGATTCCTGGCCGACTCCACCCGAGCCTGGTGGTGAAGGTTAGCATGATGTAACAGACAGACATCATGCACCAAGATGATGTACCAAGAAGAGTCTATCACCTGGGATATTCATCTCCCAATGCACAAGCTCAATCTACTCATGAGAAAACATCAGACAGACCCAAACTGAGAGGCCTTCTACAGAATACTTTTCAAAAGTGTGAAAGTCATGAAAGGTAAGGAACCACAGAGGAATTGTCACAAATTGGAAGGGACCAAGGAGACATGACAAAAAATGCAGGGTGACATCCTGGATTGGATTTCAAACAGAAAAAAGTTATCTGTGGAAAGACCAGTGAAAACCAGTAAGTTCTGCAACAATGGTTACTAGCTGTCCAGAAGGGAGTTAACATAGGACCTTACACTACCCTTAGAAAGGCCTGCTTGCAAGATGGTCTTTGGCTTCTGGGAACTTGGATTTTGGGGATATTCTCACCATTTCCTAACTTATAGGGTGGCCTACTGTGCTGATGCTGTTTGTTCAAACAATGTGGTTTATGCTGAACATTTTCTTTCCTTCTGGGAGTCTAAAATTTTGATGTGAACCAGGAGGAGGGCACATGACCTGCCCCCAATAAACACCCTGAGCACCGTCTCTAATGAGCTTCTCTGGTAGGTAGCATCTTGTATCCGTTGTCCACCGCTCACTGCTGGGGAAATTAAGTGTGTCCTATGTGAACCCGTGGGAGAAGACACTTTGGAAACACCCAGTTTCCTCTGGGGCTTCACCCATACACTTCACCTATACATTTTCCCCTTTCCTGAATTTGCTTTGTATCCTCCCCCTGTAATAAAGGATAGCCATGTGCAGGATTGCATGTCCTGCGGGTTCTCCAAGTAAACTGGCGGGGGCGGTCCTGGGAACCCCCAATACAATAACTTGTGCCAAGGGGAATTTCTTGCTTTTGATACACTTTCTGTGGTTTTGTCAGATCCTAACGTAAGGCGAAGCTATGTAGGTGAAAGCTTTACAGAAATTCTGTTTTTTGCATAATCCATAATGATCTCAAAAAGTTAATTACACTTTTTCTTACTCCGCCAGTAATTCATGTCTGTGGTACAAAATTTGGAAAATACAGGAGAGCATAAAGAATAAAATAAGAATTCCTAAAAACAGTCCCTTTCCAAGAAAAACAGTCAATGATACAAACAACGACTCTTCCCCTAATTGATTTCTCATCCACCAATCGCTCTCCCCAGAAGGCTGTGGAGGAACAATTTGGGGCTGAGATACGACAGTGACAGCTGTGGGGAAGCAGGTTTTAAGAGAACGAAGTCAGACTTGATGGGTCTCACCAGGTGTGGATAAGCTGCCCCTTTACCAATAAAAAATTCTGTCTGAAATTAATGATGGAAAGGTGAAATATAAACCAGCAGAGCATATAAAGATGCCACAGCAAACTGGAATAGGTAGTAACATAAAACAACACTTTTTTTTAAGTTGATTCCTGGGGTGCCTGGGTGGCTCAGTCGGTTAAACATCCAACTCTTGATTTCAGCTTGGGTCATGATCTCAGGGTTGTGAGATCAAGCCCCGTGTCAGGCTCCACATGGGCATGGAGCCTGTTGGGGATTCTTTCTCTCTCTCTCCCTCTGCCCCTCCCCTCCCCTTCTCCTCTCACAAAATAAAAAAAAAAAAAAAGGTTGATTTTTGTGCCAGAAAAGAAGGAATGGTTTGAGGCATGGTGCAGGTCGGTCAAAAGACACAGGAATTATCTTGAAGGGGTGGGCCAATCTGGGACAGTGTGTGCACGAAAATAAAAACACCAAATGCATTATAAGCCCTTGAACAAAACAAAAATCCACACATTTGTACTGACATAAATGAAGAAAGAACAAGAAAAGCTATTTTTTTTAAGATTTTATTTTTAAGTTATCTCTATACCCAACGTGGGGCTCGAGCTTACAACCCCAAGATCAAGAGTCGCACATGCCACTGACTGAGCCAGCCAGGCGCCCCAAGAAAAGCTATTTCTTCCACAGAATGTCAACAACTAAATACCAAAGGCCTAAAAGAGAAACTCGCCATTTTGCCACCCGATTCCTGCAAGAATCATAATAAAAGTATGGGGTGAAAGTCTGGAACAAGCCTCGAAGCATCTCTCCCACAGATTATTTATTTATCACAAAAGAAAAAGGGTGATCTGTGGGTGCCGCCTTCAGCAAGGGATGAAAACAAAGCTCACCGGTGCGAGACAGCTGGTGTCCTGAGCCTCCTACTGGGCTGCTCTGAGGACACGCCGTCACATGGGTTGTGTTCCTGCCCCCAAACGCCTGACTTCGAATCCTGTATTCTTCCCGGTGTCAGTGCCAGGACGACAAAGGAAGGCTGGGGTAATGCTCCAGATCACAGGAGACTCCAGAGATGTGGCCACAGATGCAGTGAGTGATCCTGGAGTAGGGCCAGACGACCACAGAGGGCACAGCTGGGACAACGAGCAATGTGTGAACGTGCACCGTTAGAAAACAGCGCTGTTTTCTAACGGTGGGGCGCCTGGGGGGCTCAGTCGTTGAGCGTCTGCCTTCGGCTCAGGTCAGGATCCTGGGATCCTGGGATCGAGCTCCGCATCCGGCTCCCTGCTCCGCGGGAAGCCTGCTTCTCCCTCTGCCACTCCCCCTGCTGGTGTTCCCTCTCTCACCGCGTCTCTCTCTGTCAAATAAATAAATAAAACCTTAAAAAAAAAAAGAAAACAGCACTGTACCAATGCTAAACGTGCTGAGTTACACGACTGTGCTGTAGTTACGTTAAGAGAAGGTATTGTCCTTAGCATGTCAGGGCAAGAGGGCATGACGGCTCAGGACACACACACACACGCACGCACACAACACGTGTGTATTTATTTAGTCATTGAGTGCAAGAGTGAGAGCAAATGTGGCAAAATATCAGCAACAGGTGAATCCTTATGCTTACCTTGATTTCAAAAGAGAAAGTCTGAAGTATCGCAAAACGGAAATGGAAAGCAAGGAGGTGCTCCAGGAGGTCCCAGCAGACTCTGCAGTCACACTAAAGTCCCCGCACAGGCTCGGAGCCGGACGGGGCTGGAGCCGTGGGTATGACGTGAAGCCACACAATGGAGAATTAAAAGGGTCAAGTACAACTGTATGTTAACTAACTGGAATTTAAAGAAAAACTTAAAAAAAAAAAAGAAAGAAAGAAAGAAAAAACCACTATCAAAGACAAAAGGGATTAGAAGGCATGGGGCTGCCACCCCAGGAGGTCAGCACCAGCTGCTGCCAAAAGCCACAGTGGCCATCCAGGAGAAGGCGTGGACACGGGGAGAAGAGCAGATGACCCCGGCGTTCCACCGGACTAGCAGGGAGGCCCCCGTCCGGAGACTGCTCTGACCGAGACCCCCGTCTCTGGCCGGACTCTGCGCCCTCAGGCGGGAGGGTAGGAGGGAGGGAGGCATGATTACTTGTGAGCGATGAACCTACTGACCTTCTCTGGTCTCGGCTCCCTCATCTGCACGATAAGAGGGAGGGGCAGACCCTGGAAAAGCCCCTTACTACATCAGGGTGCTCAACAAAGGTCTCTTAACCTGCTGACTCCTGCAAAACTGGAAAGTAAGCCAAAAGGGAGGACGCCTTGAGATCCGTGCAAGAGGGGAACCCACAGAAGAGACACAAAGCGCTGTCCCAGGGTGGTGGCAGAGGGGATGTCTCCAAATAACAACGGTGCAGTAGGCCTAGAGGAAGGCTGCAGGAAAGGGAAACGGAAACCAACAAATGCAGTTAAGTATCTGGGAAATAACCTTGGTAAGTTGTGTGAAGTGTTGGGGTGTGTGTGTGCGCGTACATAATTCAGGGGCTTTTAGCACATCCTCAAAGTCAAACAACCACCACCACTATATAATTCCAGAATATTTTTATCAACTACCCCTAAAAATATCCCCATGCCCATTAGCATTCAATCCCTGTATTCCCTCAACTGCCAACCCCTGGCAACTACTAGTCTTACTTTCTGTCTCCATGGAATTGCCTATTCTGGACATTTCATGTAAATGGGATCATACAATGCACAGTCTTCCATGACTGGCTTCCTGTACTCTGCATGATGTTTTCAAGTCCGTCTATGTTTGTACCATGGATGGAGCAGGACTTCCTTCCTTTCTGCCAGAGTATGGCAGAATCATACTCTGTGGTATGGATGGACCATATTTCATGAATGCA
This sequence comes from Eumetopias jubatus, assembly GCF_037043125.1. Classification (NCBI taxonomy): domain Eukaryota; kingdom Metazoa; phylum Chordata; class Mammalia; order Carnivora; family Otariidae; genus Eumetopias; species Eumetopias jubatus. The sequence continues at coordinate 9,255,941 of NW_028274807.1, read as the reverse complement.
TTCATCTACCAATGGGCATTGGGTTGTTTCCACCAGATGGTTACTATGAATAATATTGCTATAAATATCCACGTACAAGTTTTCGTGTGGATGTATGTTTCATTTCTCTTGGGGAGATGCCTAGGAGTCCGGATGCTGGGTCATATGAGAACTCTTATGTTTTTCTTTTAATTTTTTATTGTTATGTTAATCACCATACATTACATCATTAGTTTTTTGATGTAGTGTTCCATGAGTCATTGTTTGTGCCTAACACCCAGTGCTCCACGCAGAACGTGCCCTCTTTAATACCCATCACCAGGCTGACCCATCCCCCCACCCCCCTCCCCTCTAGAACCCTCGGTTTGTTTCTCAGAGTCCATCGTCTCTCATGGCTGGTCTCCCCCTCCGTTTCCCCCCACTTCATTCTTCCCCTCCTGCTATCTTCTTCTTTTTTTTTTCTTAACATATATTGCATTATTTGTTTCAGAGGTACAGATCTGTGATTCAACAGTCTTGCACAATTCACAGGAGAACTCTATGTTTAATCTTTTGAGGAACCGCCAGACTGTTTTGCAAAGCCATCGTCACATTTTCCATTGCCATCAGCCATGTAGGAGGGTTCCAATTTCCCCACACCCTCACCAACACTTGCTACTGTGTATCTCTTTTATTATAGCCATCTCAGTGGGTGTGAGGTGATATCTCCTTGTGGTTTTGATTTGCAGTTCCCTGATGCCTAAGGATGTGGAGCATCTTTTCATGTGCTTATGAACAGGTCTGTTTTCCCTCACACAAGTTTCTAAGATTTTCTGTATTCTTTCACATCTCCCATTCACATCTCCCATTCTGCCCCACCAGCTCAGACACGCTCGCCATCCATGTCTCTCACCCTCCTGTTCTCTGTTTTCTCGCCTCCCAGCCACAGCCAGTGAGCCCTACAGAACCTGCAATCTCAGCTTTCAGACCTGGACAGGGATGAAAGAACCTCTAATCAAGCACTTACAGGTCTGACAGACAAGAGAAGGGAGCAGAGGCGGGGCCGGGTGGCTCGCCAAAGCAAAAGCAACGCAGTGATGGATGAAGTGAAGCCCCAAGGTCTCTGGATGATTCTTTCCACCAAGCCAAGCCACACCCCTAAGTCAACACTTGCCATTTCTTAACTGCCACAAATTCCCCAAATCTCACGAGCCAGAAATGTACATGCAACCATAATACAAGTGCTCCTTAGTCTCCCAGTCCTGATGTGGCACAAACAGAACAGTAATCCTGCCCCTGGGTGTGCACATGGGCGCCAGTGTGATGTGGAGAGGCCTGAGGGTCGAAGGAGAGAGCTACTGATGCAGCCTGGAGACAGGGACGAGGCGTCCAGAGTAGACCGCGGACTGAGCTTGCCCAGTGGGCGTGAATCAGATAGGAAACAGTGCAGAAGACGTTTAGGCAATGGGAATAGCACGTTCAAAGATCCAGTTTCAGGACATAGCAGGTGTTTTAGTGAAACTGAAAGGAGTAGCAGGGTCACGGGCAGGGTCATAGGCAGACCCAGAGCTGAAAAGAAAGAGATCACGGGCAAGACTGCATCCCTGAACATCATATAGATTTTTTTTCAGCAAAGTGATGAGAACCGAAAAGAACTATAAAACAACACCTAAACTCATTCAATATTCCCTTTCTATTATTTCTTCTTGGAGAAGTTTTGCTGCTCAAGACCAAATAGTGCATTTCAACCCCCTAACACAGGGTTAAGAAATACTATGATAACTTGGGGAACTCTGCTATGTGCCCCAAAGCAGTGGTCTTCAAATCTTTAGCTTGCAGAATGGAATTTCTGGCTTAGGGTAGAAATTGACATTTTAAATAAAACTATCATATCACTCTTTTAAATGTATTCCAAGGAATCAAGTACCACAAAAATGGGTTGCCCGCCATCATCTATTTAAAAAGTACATGAACAGGGGTGCCTGGGTTGCTCAGTTGGTTAAGCATCTGCCTTTGGCTCAGGTCATGACGCCAGGGTCCTGGGATTGAGACTTGCATTGGGCCCCTGCTCGGGGGGAAGTCTGCTTCTCCCTCTCCCTCTATACCCACCACCCACCCCCGCCGGCTTGTGATCTCTCTCGCTTGCTCTCTTTCTCAAATAAATAAATAAAATCTAAGTAAGTAAGAATAAAAAGTACATGAACAAACTTCATCGGTCAGAAATTTTTATTCCTTTTTCTCCATCAACAAAATTCCATTTCCCCTCCAGAATCTCATCCTAAGAAAATCTTATGCTTGAAAGTCTTAACCTCCCTGCTTTACCTGTCTACAATAAAGGTATATATGCAAAAATTGACATTTTAATTGTTTTATTTCCTGTGACCATAAACCTCTAAGTATTAAATATTGTTTATTATAGGCTGATTTATACTTATAATTATCAACAGTACAGAACTGATCAAAATATCAATGCTTCAAATTTTGATAAAAACATTACACATAAAAACTTAGAATCCACTGGAAATACATATGTTAAGAAATGAATGGGCCCTTCTTTATTGTAGCCCTGGTTGGAGATTACTTATTGCTTATGAGACAGGAAACAACAGCGAGTCGATCCCTACGTTCCATTTTCATAGATTAAACATTGGGAAACCTTATTCACATACATAAGTATGGGGAAATCGAAGGCATTTCATTACAGCAAAGTCATTCAATTCTTTAAACTCCTTCCAAGGCATTTGCCAAAAATCACACCCTTATCTATCATCAAAGAGTCTTTGTGAATGATGTCAGCTGACAGACAGGTTAGGTTCTCCTTCCATTTGGTCTAAAGAACTGGAAACCACCCCAGGTGCAAAAGGAACCACCACCCAGTGGCTTTCACTTTCTCACCTCAGTATTTCACACTGCGCTTCTCTTTGCCACCCCAGAGGCTGCGGCAGCCTGGGCAAGCCCCCATCCATAACAAAAAGGGTGGGTGAGGGCGTGGGCTGGGGTAAAACACACCTGATGCCCCACCGCAGGCACGGATTTCAGGCAAGAGTCCACACGGAGGCTGAGGGTCTCAAACCTGCACCCGCCCCACACAAAGACCACTGCTCCAAGGCACGTACCTGCAGACCCCTGGTCTACTGCTCTGGTTAACCCTGGAAAGGAGGCTTTGTTCTATCGACATCAAGAACGGACCGGAAAGCAGGGATGAAGCAAGGACAGAAAAGGGTGAAAAGATAAAAAGACCAGGAAGGGCTTTAAAAAAAAAAAAAAGAATTGAGACGGGCTCCACACCGTCAGAATTTTGCGGCCTGCCCCATGGAAAGTACACGGCCCGAAAGCATTCACCTTCCTGGGCTGTCTCCTTGCCAGCCCCGCTTCTCCCTCACGACACCCCAGAATCTCTCCTGTCCTGGCACGTCGGGTTCTGCCGTGGTTGTTCTGAAAGCAAAGGGCCACCACTTCAACCCCAGATTTTCCAAACGAGCAGTAAATGTGATAGAACGTTCTGACCATTCCATCACCACCATTCTGATATGGTCTCCTAACTCAAAATTATTCCCTATCATACGCACATTATATGACATCAGCTACCACACAAGTTTTTAATACACAGTAAGCAGATGGCCCCAGGAACTTCCCTTATACCCCACATCTGGTATTGTACTCCATATAAGGTGCTGAGTCCGATTTTTTAATAAAAACATGGCCTGAGCTTGTAAAAGTTCAAGTAAAATATACCTCTAAAACTGCTGTATTTAATTTCCAGTCATGAAAGTCTAAAATTATTGTAAAATAATACTCCACCTTTTTCATAGATCCGTTCAATGAAGCTTAAAACTACTTTCCTTTCAGAAAGGAAAAGAGCTTCATAACTAACAGCTTCTTGAATTCACATGTGCTATCTTACTTTTGTGAGCCTGAATTGTATAAACTTTATAACCTTTCAATCTGGACAAAATTAGTTTGGTTAGTAGCGCAGAGTAATAACGCACTGAAGTTTCTGGAGAGCGGTCGGGGGACGGGAAAGGCAGAAATGCTGGAAACGAAATCAAGTCAGTCACCTGACACTTGGAAGAAATTAATCTTCCTTTCAAAATGAAATTCAAGAAATTCACGCTAGCAAATACAGACATCAACAGACACACAGGTGACCATAAGCATGATCTTCTGATTAAACCACCATTTTCGGCTGTGTTACCGAACTTTACATGAGGGTGGTGTGTAAGTGTGTCTACCAATCAGCACAGATTTGTGCAAGCTCACAGCTGTGCAGCTGACCGGACGGACCTAAGCGGCTGTGCCCGCCCTGCATCTCCCGCTCTGGTCTATGAAAGGCGCAGTTCTTCTAATTTAGACGACTGTTCTCATGATTTGAGTGGAAACACAGGGATCACATTCCTTCGATCATAAATTCCTCAAAAGCAATCTTGCTTTAAAGGCAGCTGGTTCTAAATCAAAAGGTAACTTTCATTTCCTTTAAATAATTCGGTTTCATCTTTATCATCTTCAACCACAGATTTTTAAACTGTTACTAAATTGGGTAACTAAGTAGAAATAAATGAGTATTAGATGCTGGCTATAAAACAAAGCCAAAAAGTTGAGTAGTTTAAAAAAAAAAAAAAGTGTTCTGCTCTAACCAATCTACTCGGTAATAAATATTTCTCCAAAGAACTTTCATCCCAGTGTTTCATTTTTCTTTTTTTTTTCCTTGGGGGGGTGGGGAGAGGTGCTGTTAACCTCCCTTGTTGTCAGAATTAAAATGCAAGAATCAGCCAACAGGCCACTGTACCAAAACAGGTTCTCTCAAATTCCAAGGGCCATAGTGTAAACTGGCATATCCACTGGGTTTGGTAGGCAGTTTAAGAAAAGACACAGCCCTGATGACCCAGCTCCCACGGGAGAGAAACACTGCACGAGTCCATAACGATCAGTGTGATGCGGTGGGCACTGCAACACCAAATCTAAGAGCAAATGGTAGGAATCAGCTAAGTATGCATTAGTAGGAAACGACTGGACAAAAAAGGGCCTATTCTTGCTGTGGAATATCATGCAGCAGTGAAAAGGAATGGGTTGGGTTGATACACTGTAACAGGTGAGTCTCCAAGATGCCTGGTGAATGACAGAATAATGCAGCAGCACCCAAATCTATTCTCCCTTCTTCCTGACTGCCCGCTGCATCTCCTTTCGGCCAAGCTAACCCGGCCCGGGCTCTTGCCAAAGGACGGTCAGTGCGTGCTACTCCAGTCCTGTTGAAGAGAAAATCTCTGGCCTTCTATATTTCCACCCTTTTGCCACTCCCACCAGCTGGAATAACAACGACCAGACTGACCCAGAAAGCCACATGTTAAAGACACAGAGCCACTGTCAGCCTGGGTCCCCGAATGACTGCAAGGAACACGGCAGCCCAGTGACCTCGGCTACTTATCCTGGACTCTCGCATGAGGCAGAAATAAACGCCTTTCTTTTAAAGCCAATTGTTGTTGGGTATCTCCGGCTATATAGCAACTTAGACTTTTATCTCAATATAGAAGCCAAGAGTCAGACACCTGTTACATAATACTATATAGGAAAGCCCTTGAAAAACACAGATCAGCCTCCCCACAGCGATTATAGAGGCGGGAATGAAGGATGGGAAGCGCCAGGGCAAACGAGAGAAACAAGGATTGAGGTGAGTTTTAACATTAGGTGCAATGCTTAATTTTATGAAAGCAAAATATATTCATGTATGACATCTATCATTTGAAAAATGAACGTAATATTAGTTGCAATGTTTAATTTTATGAAAGCAAAATACATTCGTGTATGACATCTATCATTTGAAAAATGAAAGCAATCTACACAATTTTATGATTTTCAGTACCAATGACACCTTTCCTCTAAATTCTCCACCAAGCTTGTATTTTGATCCCAGTGTAACGCTAGCAAATACATCTTTCCACAAAGCAGAAAGAAAATGACAACCATAATAAAAATTGTAGTGGAGAAAAGCATCAAGAAAAGATTGTTTGCCTGCCACCCACACCTTCGAAAGGGGTGCCCGGCACAAGCAGAGAACTTTGCCCCGATGGAGTGTGGTCCTGCCTGTCTGGGGTTCTCCAGACCCTGGGGGCAGCCCATCCCCCCAGGCCAGGAGTGGCCCGGGGTTGGCCAGGAGCTGGGGCGGAGGCCCGGGGAGGTTCACGGCAGCTTCTCCTCCCGGGAAGCTGCACTCTTCTTCCCATGAAAAATGGAGAGACTGGAGAGATTGTATCTGGGCTCTGACTCCTCGGATTCATGCTTCGGCTGGAATGTTTAAGGGCAAAATTACAACTTTTTTTTTTTTAATGACCTGAGTCCATTTTCTAGGGGAAAGAGGTTTAATTGTAGACAAGTTTCTTCCAGCTATCTCCTGATGTGCCAGAAAAGAGATTTTCATTTTCAAATCTCATTTCTTTGCTACAGATTACCCACGTAAACTGTATTTTGTGTTTTCAAAATCTCCTTTGCCGTTAAAAAGAAAAACAAAAAACAAAAACCACTGAGAGAATGAGACGCCATGCTTAAGAATTTTCATGCTACTCAGAGAAAAACTACCTCCGATCTTCTCTTTACCAGATGCATTTAGTCCCATTAAATCATCCACCCCATAAGAAAGTCTTTTTCTGATACCATAGCCTGATTTTGTTAATCCCTCACTCTAAATTTGCTGACATCCTTAATCTCGTGTTTATATTGGCGGAATTGCAACCACAGGCTGAGAACTTCGGCCCTCCCTCAAAGTAGTACATCAAATCCAATGCCCTTATTTTTAAAAGAAGGGAGGTCATCCCACTTAGAACTATTTTATGAACAGTTAGGGAGTCTGATTTCTGGAGGACCAGAACAGGGAAAGGAGCAGCAGAGACCCACCTTTAAAATAAAAGCTTTGACCCCAGTTGTCTATGGCAACCCCAACCTGCAAGGAATCTGAAGAGTGAAAGCTGCTTGCCGCGATTTTAAAATTAATTCTACACCAAAGCATGTGTGCCATGCATTTAAGGGACTTGGGGAAATTGATGCTGACGGACTGTCAGTGGCAGGATCTTGCTGCTTTCGTTTTGTGAGGAACACAGCCTCTGGCCGCTACCAGCCCGTGCACAAGCTCCATCTGACCACTGAGTCCCCTCGGACATACTTCAGGCTTCTGAATAGCACAGAGGAGCATGGGTGGGGGGATAAAAGAGAAATTTCGGAAAGTTCTTTTTTTTTTTCTTTTCAAGATTTTATTTATTTATTTGACAGAGACACAGCGAGAGAGGGAACATAAGCAGGGGGATTGGGAGAGGGAGAAGCAGGCTTCCCGCGGAGCAGGGAGCCCGATGTGGGGCTCGATCCCGGGACCCTGGGATCATGACCTGAGCCGAAGGCAGATGCTCAACGACTGAGCCCCCCAGGCGCCCCAAATTTCGGAAAGTTCTTATCCATGGGCCTTGTACACGGTCTTGGCAAACAGTCCCTCCTGTGGTTATTAGCCATTTGCTCATTACCTTTATTAGATATTATTTTATTAGTTATTACTCACAGTGATTTCCACCCAAATGAGCACAGTGCTCCTTCCCATTTCCTAAAATGTCTTCCCAGAAAATAGTTCATGAATAACATAAAAACTAGACTATCAAGAGAAAGAAGCTGCATTACTACCTGTGTCATCATTAAATCAGTTGTTGGCAAAGCTGCTCGATTTGGAGCTATAAGGGTTTTCCTCTCAGACCCCTCCCTTTGAAAGTATCCCTCAAAATCTTAAGGTTGGGGGGGTTGCTTCACAACAAAAGATCACATGAGGAAAAATATCTTTTTTCAAAAAAAAAAAGATTTATTTATTTGAGAAAGAGAGCACACGCGAGCTCGAGGAGGGTGAGGGGCAGAGGGAGAGAGAATCTCCAGCTTGACCGCAGAGCCTGACTCGGGGCTCGAACCCACCACCCTGAGATCATGACCTGACCCAAAATCAAGAGCCAGAGGATTCACCAACCGATCCACCCAGGCGCCCCATTAGGAAAAATATCTTAAAGACTAGTTATGAGAAGAATTCCCAGTAACATTATGAGCTAGAGATATCAAAGACCAAAATCCAAACACTAAGAGAAGAAGGCCAACTCCTCCCGGGTCCGCCATGACTGTCTGAAAGGACCTTGGCAGAAGGGTCTGGAAGAAGGGAATTCAGCACCTACCCCCTTCACCCGCCTCCGGCTAGAACCTTGGAGAGGCTGCAGAGCAACTGTGGAGTAAAATTACATCAGAATATACATTAATGAGAATATTTTAAATAACGAGAACGCTGCTAATTATATCTTCTCTTTTTAACATGAGGCTGAACGCTTTACAGCAACCCTGAGACTTGCCGTGTGCCCAGCAGGGTGCCTCCTACTTGGCACACACTTGTAAAGGCCATGACAGCAGGCTAGCCGATACGAGGTGTGAGAAATGAAAACTTTATGTGCAGACAAATTTAGATTTTTAAAATATTTTCACTAGGGGCATAAATAAAGAGAAATTAGGCCCCTGGGATTTCAGAAAACGAGAATACAGACTGTGATTTTTGTTTTAAATTTTAGTACTCAGAATACCCAATGCCTAAGGAGTAAATAATCCAGCACGTCACCAAAAGTAGCACTTCAGTGTTAACTTCAGACTTTTCATATACTTTAAGCTATTTTGTCCAAGGAAGGGGGGGAAATTGTGCACATTTAAGTAAAAGAAGGAAGACAAGGGAGGAAAATGTTTGAATGCAGGAAACAACACGCATTTCCTTTCATGATGAGGCTTTCATACATAACCGGGGATACCCAACGTTTACACAACTCCAATGTTTGTAAATTTGTTTTAAGTATACCCTCGTGACTATTTTTTACAATTCTTCCACAGTGATTCACTTATTACAAAAAATAAGGACACATTACATCAAGGGTAAATTTTGGAGTGAACACTCATGTATGCCCCAGCGATATTCTACCATTACTACTCTATCATACTTGCCTCAGTACATATCTATCAACTAGCCTATGCATCCACTTAACCGCTTTACACATTTCAACATCAATTTCAGATATCCCTCTCTTAAGACTTAAGCCTGCATTTAACTAGAGGTCAATACTTCAGTTTGTATGTAAAACTTACCTGCAGTGATAGTGTAAGATCTGCTGGGTTTTTTTTTTTTAAGATTTTATTTATTTATTTGAGAGAGAGAGAGAGGTGAGGAGTGGGGGGAGGGAGGGAGAGGGAGAGAGTCTGAAGCAGACTCCCCACTGAGCATGGAGCCCAACACAGGGCTCGATCTCATGACCCTGAGATCACGACCTGAGCCAAAACCAAGAGTCGGATGCTTAACAGACTGGCGCCACCAGGTGCCCCAAGATCTCTGCTGGGTTTTGACAAATGTACACACCCTGTTACTAAAAGCTCTACCGAAACAAGAAGCAGTACCATCACTCAAAAGGTTCCTCCTGTCCTTCCTGGTTGAGCTCCACCCCCATTCCCTAGGGACAACCCCTCTTCTGATCTCCTCCCACCACAGACTGGATCTGCCTGCTCTAGAACTTCACAGAACGGAGTCAAACACTACATACTATTTTGTGGAAGGCTTCTTTCACTGTGCGTAGTTTCTGAGATTCATGCAAGTTGATGCATGTATCAGCAGTCCGTCCTTTTTGATTGCTGAGTGATGTTCAAGTGTATGAATATGCTACAATGTATCCATTCATCTGTTCCATGGACATTTGGGTTGTTTCCAGTTTGGGGTTACTAAAAATTAAGCCACTATGAACAATGACATACAAGACATTGTGTAGACATATATTTTCATTCATCCTGGGTGAATAACCAGGAAGGCACAGTCTGAAGGATCAGAAAGGAAGTGCATGTTTACTTTTATAAAAAAACTGCACGTCATTTTTCCAAAGTGGCTGGATCATTATATTCCTGCCAACAACGTGATGTTTAGGAATAGTGGTTGTTTCACATCCTCACCAATATTTGGTGTGACCAGTCTTTTCTATTTTTAGCTAATCTGGTGGGTGTGGTGGGCGTGCAGTGGTATCTCATTCTGGTTTTAATTTACATTTTCCTGAAGACAGAAGATGTTAAGGATCTTTTTCACTTATTTTCCTATAGACTACGTATTAGGTTACACCAGCACCATCTCATTTTTTTTTTTTAAGATTGCATTTTTATTTGACAGAGAGAGTGAGAGGGTACAAGCAGTGGGGAGAGGCAGAGGGAGAGGGAAAAACAGCCCCCGCCCCTGCGCTGGGCAGGGAGCCCGATGGGGGATGGGGGGCCTTGATCCCAGGACCCCAGGATCATGACCTGAGCTGAAGGCAGATACTTAACTGACTGAGCAACCCAGGCACCCCAGCCAGCACCGTTGGACTGCTTTGACACCTATGTCAAAAATCAAATGGTCAATTAAGGGCAGGTCTACTTCTGAAATATTCTGTTCTATTGATCCCTATTTCTTGTTAATGTCACTACCACGTGCTTCAATTACTACAATTTAACAGTATGTCTTTTTTTTTTTTAAAGATTATTTATTTGACAGAGAGAAACACAGCGAGAGAGGGAACACAAGCAGGGGGAGTGGGAGAGGGAGAAGCAGGCTTCCCGCGGAGCAGGGAGCCCGATGTGGGGCTCGATCCCAGGACCCCGGGATCATGACCTGAGCCGAAGGCAGACACTCAATGACTGAGCCACCCAGGTGCCCCCAATTTTACAGTATGTCTTAAGAGTCGGAGAATATGACTTCTCCAACTTTGTTCTTGTTCAAAATTACTTTCTCTACTGTACTGTCCTTGCATTTTAAGAAATTATATGTAAATCTTAGAATCAGCTTATACATTTCTACTGAAACTCCTCCTGTGATTTTTATTAATCTTGCACTGAATCCATAAATCAATTTAAAGCAAACTGGCATCTTAATACTGAGTCTTCACTTCCACAATCATGGTATCTCTATTTCGATATTCCTTAACTTCAAAAAAGTTTCTAATTTCTTTTTTCTTTCTAAGATTTTATTTATTTATTTGTTAGAGAGAGAGAGAGCACAAGCAGGGGAAGTGGCAGGCAGAGGGAGAAGCAGGCTCCCTGCTGAGCAAGGAGCCCGATGCGGGACTCAATCCCAGAACCCTAGGATCATGACCTGAGCCGAAGGCAGACAGTTAACCGACTGAACCACCCAGGCGTCCCAAGTTTCTAATTTCTATTGCAATTTCTTCCTTGGCCCATAGATTATATAGATGTGTGTTGTTTAATTATGAAATATTTGTGATTTTCCTAGATACATTTTTGTACTAACTTCTAATTTGATTCCATCGTGGACAGAGAAAGTACTTGCTCTATGTGATTTCAATCACTTTATTTTTACAGAGACATATTTTATGGCCCAGCATATAATCTACCTTGGTGAATATACCATATGCACTTGAAGAGAATGTGCATTCAGCTGGATGTCGTGTTCCATAAACACCAATTAGGTGATAGGGGTCGATAGTGCTATTCAGATCTTTTACGTTTTTCACTATTTCTGGTTAGTTGTTCCACTACCTGTTAAGAAAGTGGTGTTAAAATCTCCAACTGTGATTGTGGACTTGTCTATTTTTCTCTTTAATTCTGTCATCATTTTTTTCAAGCTCTGTTATCAGGTAAATACACATCTATGATTGTTATGTCTCCTCAATAAACTGAACCTTTTATCATTATGAAATACCCCTCTTTATCTCTAATTCTTTGTCCTGAAGTCTGTTTTATTGGATGTTAATAAGCTTACTATTTGCATGGTATATCTCTTTCCATCCTTTTGCTTTTAACCTCTCTATGTCTTTATAATTAAGTGTGTCTTAACGAGAATATATACTCAGGTTTTGCTTTCTTTTTTTTGTACCCATTCTGACACTCTGGCTTTTAACCACAGTGCTTAGTCAATTATCATTTAGCTGAATTAGGCCTACCATTTTGTTCATTTTTGTTTTTTCCTTCTATTTATCATTCCAATATTATTTTTGCTGCCTTCATCTGGATTATTTGGATATTTTAATTTACCTATTAGCTTTTTAGCTATACCTCTTTGCCTTATGTTTTTAAAGATTTCTTTTAATTAATTTATTTAAAGAGAGAGGAGGGGCAGAGGGAGAGAGAAAGACAGAATCTCAAAAGGAGACTCCCTGCTGAGCCCGGAGCCTGACATGGGACTCGATTTCACGACCCTGAGGATCATGACCTGAGCCGAAATCAAGAGTCAGATACTTCACTGACTGAGCCACCCAGGTGCCCCTCTGCCTTATGTTTTTAGTCCTTACTCCAGGGATTACAATATAAATGCTTAATTTACACACCTATTGAGTTTAGGAGCACCTGAGTGGCTGAGTCGTTAAGCATCTGCCTTCAGCTCAGGTCATGATCCCAGGGTCCTGGGATCAAGCCCTGCATTGGGCTCCCTGTTCAGCAGGGAGTCTGGTTCTCCCTCTACCCCTCCCCCCTGCTTGTGTTCCCTTTCTTGCTGTCTCTCTCTCTAATAAATAAATAAATCTTTAAAAAAAAATTTACACACCTACTGAGTTTATACCATTGCACAACAGATGTAGAAATACTGCCACGATTTACCCCCTTTCTACTGTCCTTTATGCTAGAGTTGTCATATGTACAACATTAGCATACACAAGATTATGCAGGATGATGTTACAATCTTTGCTCTAAACAGTCTTTTTTTTAAGATTTTATTTATTTGAGAGAGAGAGGGAGAGAGAGAGAGCACAAGCAGGGTGAGGGCCACAGAGGGAAGCAGACTCTGCTGAGCAGAGAGCCCATTGCGGGGCTCGATCCCAGGACTCCAGGATCATGACCTGAGCCAAAGGCAGACACTTAACCAACTGAGCCACTCAGGCGCCCCAACAGTCATATATGTCTTAAAGAAATTAAGGGGAGAAAAGAATTTTAAATTTACTCAGATATTTGCCATTCTGTTCCTTCTCAAAGGATCCAAGATCCCCTCTGGTATATTTCCCCTTGCCCTCTGGAACTCCTGTTGGCATTCTATCCAGCAGATCTGCACTATAACAAATTGTCTTAGTGTTCTTTTATCTGGGAATGTATTTTGCCTTCATTGTTGAAGCCTATTTTGCTGGGTGTAGAATTCTGGGTTGACAGGGTTTTTTCTTTGAGCCCTTTAAAAATAGCGTTCCACTCTCTTCAGGCTTCCATGATTTCCAGTGAGAAATCGTGCACATTCAACATATCGTTCCTCTGCCTGTAAAGTGATGTTTTCTTCAGGCTGCTTTCAGTATTTTCCTTATCTTTGTCTTCAGCAGTTTGACTCTGATGTGCCTAGGTGTATTTTCATCAGCTTTACCCTGCTCAGGATTTGCTAACATACTGAACTTGCCAATTCATGTCTTTTACCAATTTGGGAGATCATTTGGCCATTGTTTGCGCAAATATTTCTTTTTGCCTCATTCTGTCTCTCTTCTCATGGGATGTTAATTACTATATATCAGATATTTTTAGATTATCCCACAGGTTCCTGAGGTTTATTTTTTTTTTCCAGTCTTTTTCTCTCTTCTTCAAACTGGGTAATTATTATTATTCTATTTCAAGTTCACAGAACTGGAGAACATGAGGAAGATATAATTAAATTCATATGGCTGATCTTTGAAGGGTTACTGTGAACTAGACAAGCTAAAAGAAACATGCCATTGTAATTTTCAAAGGCAACTGTACTAACTAGAGATGTCCTATCCCTGTTGAAATTCAAGGAAGTAAGGAAATTACTACTACAGAGTACCTAGTCCTACCTGAATACCAGGAAATGAACTGGGACTTTCACATATACTCTTCTATTTAACCTGTATCACAGCCCAGTAAGAGAGGTATTACTGTCCATGTTTCACAGATAATGGTACAGAACAAACAAGTTAAATAAGATGTCCCACTAGTAAGGTCAAGACCTGGGACTTTAACTTATGACTCCCATTATACCCCTTTCCATAAAAAATCTCCTAACAAACAAGAAAATCACCAAGAACTAGATATGTCAGCTAACCTGATTTCCTTTTACAACAAGATTAGCATATACACAGATGTTGGAAAGATGGGGGATATTGTGTATTAGGATTTCAGCAAAAAACCTGTAATAATATAGTATTAGGGGCTAAGAATCTAGGCTCTCAAACAAATCTTTTAAATGCAGTTTCTACCATTTAATTCTTCGTGTGGCTCTAGCCAAGCCATTTCAATCCTCAAAGCAATAGCAACTTCATTTCTTAAAATGGGAACTATGATGGTACCTATCTCCTAGGATTCTGGTAAAGACTGAATGGGAAAAATGCACAATAATGCACAGTACCTGCCACACAGTACATGCCAAAATAATGTTAGCTGTTATTAAAGCATGACATCTCTATGGACAAAAGATGAAATAATGTGAAATAATTGTACAATAGTGATGAAATAATATGAAATATTATAAATAACAACAAGTATTATTGGCCTCATCCTGTTCAACTTCAATCAACATCTGCTTTTGTTTTATAATTTTCCAATTACCTTCTGGAAAAGAACTATTGTAATGGGGTCACTGAAGAATTATACAGAACCTCTGCCTCAAAAAGAAATATGCTTATTATTTAGAATAGAAAAACACTGGAAATGACAGGAGAGCATTCACTGGAGAGTGCTTAAATAAATCACGGTCAAACTGCATATACAGAACAAAAGACGTGTTTTTCGCAGACTAATTGCATGGGAAGTGATTATTTCATAAACAACATAATCACAATCTTACATATTGTGTAGGAGGAAAACAGAATAGAAGAAAATATACCAAAAGATTAATACCATTTATAAGTGGTGTGGTTACAGATGATTTTCACTTCCTTAGTATAAATTATTATATTGTCTTATTTTCTACAATGGCCAAGACTTCTTTTCATAACTAAGAAATATTTTCAGAAAAAAAATAGTTTTATGTACCCTGACTGGCTTTAGGTCAAGGCTTTTGGTCCTTCAGACCTAAAGTTTTTATCTCCCACGTGACGATATAACTAAATGTTCATTACTGGAGATGCTTAGAGGAAAAGTGATATGGGGATTAGAACAGCCAATAACTATCTTCAAATATCTTAAACTATGTGAACTAATTAAGAGATCCTTTAACTATCATTTGGGAGAAAGTTAAAGAAATTTTCTCTACTTGGATCCACGGCCAGATTTCCTTTATGGAATGGGATGGGTTCTGAAGGACCCATCCCAGGAGACAGCACTCACCCTAAGATGCTGGAATGAGCTGCCCAAAGGTATAAACTGCTCGGTAAATATTTGTAAACTGAACAAGGCCAGAAAGTTGCTCATCATCCAGGACTCAGACACATCTGAAACAGTGCAGAGGGTATTCAGACAGCGGAGGGTGACGGGTGACTGGCCTCTCAGGTACCCCCCTCCCCACCAATCTAAGAGACCATGAGAGTTTTGGTACACACTGTTGGTCCGATTTCAGGTTTATGAGATGTCAAATCCTTCATTCTATCCCAACTATGACCACATTGTGCTGAAGAGATTTGGTCTGTTTCATGACAGTTTTCCAGATGTGACAGCAAAAAAGACAACATGCCCCCAATCCTACCATGGGGCTCTACCTCCACTAACCTGCAGAAGAACCCCAAGAAGGCCTCTAATGACCTTCAACAGTTGGGAGGCACCACACTTTGCAACAAAAAGAAGGGAACAGAACAACACCTAAGCTGAAAGCTAGAAGAAGCCTTTTAACTGAGCTCCTAAACAAAAGCAGAAACAGGGGCACCTGGGTGGCTCAGTCGTTAAGCGTCTGCCTTTAGCTCAGGTCATGATCCCAGGGTTCTGGGATTGAGCCCCGTGTCGGGCTCCCTGCTCAGTGGGAAGCCTGCTTCTCCCTCTCCCACTCCCCCTGCTTGTGTTTTCTCTCTTGCTGTCTCTCTGTCAAAAAATAAAAATAAAAATCTTAAAAAAAAAAAAGCAGAAACAATCCTTTGTTAAGAGGAGGTTCGCATCAGAAATTTATAATCCTCACAGGCAACATGCAAGTGTCTCGCGTTACCTTCATGGATAAGACCAGAGTGTTAAAAATCAAATACATTTCATTTTGTAGAAGTTTAGAAAAGAGCAATTGCCATAGGGTATTTTCAGAAGTAAGGAGGTACTGAAAGATTGCAAATAAAAACTCCAGGAAAGCAGGATGAAAGCCCCTTGGATAAATCCTGCACCTCAAACTCTGCACCATCGTTCAAGTACACACGATCATATCGATATCCGATTCCAGGGCAAACTCTATGCTGTGTTCATGAGCCAAGCAAGCTCTAATAAAACTTCAAAATCTGAAATGTTGACCAAGACTTCATAGAAGACAACTATGCACCTGCCCCAACTCCCCTACCCCATTCCCACCACTGCCCTGCCACCCTGCTCCCCTCCCAGAGCACTCCTAAGGGGTTCGGGAACTGAGGAGCACTTTCCACCAAAGCTGAGATCCCCTCGTGGAGTCTGGGTGTCTGAAACCCAAGCTACTCCGGCAGAGATTTCTCCCCTCAGACTTCACTCACCTTTAACTGGAGACATTTGAATAACCACTGGATAATCACCCCGAGACAACAGCTACTTAGCTTCACAGGGGCAGGGGACCCACCCAGGTTTCCCTGTGTTCCAGAGGGGACCACAGTCACTCAGTCCTCATTGTCAGTCTGGGGAAGTCAGGGAACTGAATGGTGTTGAGTTTTATGAACAATATGCATATAACTTTGACATGACATACAATAACAACCAAAGAAACACAGTACAATCCCTTTTGGTCATACAGTTACACCCACAGGAGGAGAAAGAGCTTATCTCATAACAGATAAACTGAAATCCCCATTGCCTTAAATCTTCTTGGAACAAGGCAGGGTATAAAAAGAAACAGTCCAAGGGTGCCCGGGTGGCTCAGTCGGTGAAGCACCTGACTCTTGATTTCGGCTCAGGTCATGATCTCAGGATCATGGGATCGGGCCCTACGTCAGCCTCCACGCTCAGCGCAGACTCTGCTTGAGATTCTCTCTCTCCCTCTCCTCCCGCTCATATTCCCTCTCTCTAAATAAATTAAATATTTTAAATAAATTAATTACTTAAAATTAAAATTCAAAAAGAAAAAAAAGATAGTCTAGCCAAACAGTCAGCCTGCCATTGAGATTTAATTGTCCCAGTCAGCTGGCCCTGAGGGTCCAGGTGGCAGGACCTCGGGCAATTTCTCGGCCAGTTGTCTCCACACCCATGCCCTGAGGAATTTGGGCTCTAGAAGGTTCCCCAGCCCTATCTGTACCAGGTGGGTAGTTCATGTAAAAAAGGGGCTATACTGCTTAAAAAAAAAAAATATATATATATATATATATATATATATATATTTATAAATTAAGCCACAGATCTAGTACAACCCTCTCATTTTACAGATAAGGAAACGGATCCAGAGAATTCAGGTGGTTCACCCAACATCACACAGCTGGTGTGTGAGACCGACACAGATAAAATTACAGCCTAAGTTTCCAAGGTCACTGACGCTGCTGTCCCACTGTGTAGTTTCATTTTTGGGTAACTTCTGCACACACATATTACCCAATTTTAACCTGTGAAAACCACATCAGCATCCAGGTGACCTCTGGAACCAAAGGATAGAAAAAGAGGTAGGGACAGACCTCATCATAATCCCTTCCTCTTCTCTTGTCACCTCTACCCTTCCCATATCCCGAGAAAATACTTCTCTGCCAGGCAATGACTTCATTTTCCTTTTCGCTAATTTGAATACTCTGGTGGGAGAGCCAAACGAAAAATGAAAATGATGAATGACCCCTTGTGCAATGCAGAAAAAATGTGGCGTCTGGGTCTCAGGGTGACGGAATACCCCTCATGCAGAAACAGAACATGCTTCTCTCCAAAACAGAAAGCAGAAACAAGGGCATTTCAGAGCTCCGAGTGTGTTTGGACAAATGGTAGGTGTGTAAAAGATTTTAAAGGGGCAGATGAAAGCAAATCAACCCTCACCTCCAAAGCAGGTAAGTGTTTTTATGAGAAAGAAAAACAGAAGTTTTTCTAAGTGAGTCACAAAGCCATGTCAGGGGAGAAATGGGAATGGGGCAGAGGTATGCAGAACAGGGCGAGGGAAAAAGATGTGCTTGATCACCTAACACATCTTTACTAAAACAAATGTTTTAACCCACAGCTCAGCCTCCACCTCCCTCACGTGTATACAGGTAAGTGGCCATACTTGAATGATCACAAACACCAAATTCTAAGAATATTTAAAACTTTTCCATGTAGAAACTAATGTTAATTCATAAACTGAGTTTCACTTTCTCTTGCACTGAATTTTACTTTTTTTAATTGAAGTATATTTGACATAGAACACTGTGTAAATTTAAGATGTAGATGTTAATTTGATACATTTATATATTGCAATATGATTGCTATTGTGGCAATAAAGGGCACCTCTAATACATTACTTATCATTTCTGGGTGCTTTGTTTTGTTTTGTTTTATTGTTTTAAGTAGGCTCCACGCCCAACGCAGGGCTTAAACTCACAACCTTGAGACCACGAGTCGGACACTCCGCTGACTGAGCCAGCCAGGTGCCCCTCACATTACTTATCCTTTATTTTCAGTGGTTGGAGTAGTTAGGTTCTAGTCGCAAAGCAAGTTTGACGATCACAATATGGTACTGCTGTCTACGTTCACTGTGCTGTGCATTAGGTTGTGCGGATTTATTTGAGAGCTTGAGGGCTTCTCGTTGCAGCTTCGTGCCCTTAAACAACATCTGTTCCAGTCCCCCACCCCTCACCGCCATTCCCTGGTAACCACCATTCTACCTCTGTTCTTAGGAGTCTGGCTTTTTTAGATTCCACATAGGAGTGATATCACACAGTACTTAATCTTTCTCCGTCTGACTTCTCTCACTTAGCAAGACAGACAAGGTCCTGTCCATGTTGTCACAGAACAAAGTTTTTTAAAATGCTGCTTTCTTGTCATACATTTTTTTTCTTGCATGAGAACCTTGGGACACATTCTCCATCTTTATTTTTGCAGTTGCCAAGGAGGCGGCTCTCAGCAGTCTCCATCTGGAGAGAGCACCCATCTCAATGGGGAGACAAGCAGCACTTCCTAATCACCCACTCCATGTCAGAGACCGAGCCAAGGGCTCCCCATTTCACCCCTCCCTCTGACCCTCTCAACATAAGTGCCATTCCTATGAGTGGGCATCACAACAGTTTGCTCATTTTAAGATGAGAAGTCATGGAATTCGCCAACAACGCTCGGGGGACTGAGATGCTGTCAGTATCCCAGGCTACCCTGCCCAGTGAAAGCCAGATTTCTCATCTGCCCACTCTGGGCCCTCCCAGGACACATCGCTAAGAAATCACTCCTCCGCTCTCAATAACTGAGAGTGAAAACATTCCCAACCACCGTAGGACACTGCTCACTTCTAAACTGCAGCTAACCCTCGGCTTTCTCTCTAAGATGCATCTGAACCAGGGAAAAACAAGTTTAGGGAACTGGCTGTCACCTTCTTTACTGAAGACATTTTCCAGCCCCAAACCTTGCTTTATTACCCTTTGTGGTACTTTATTGCTTGTTCAAAATAACAGAGGCATCTGACAAAATGAATATCAAGTGCAGTATACATCTGAGCAATTCTGCAGAGTAGTAAGTATGTAAGCAACTCAAGACCATCATGCAACATCAAACACATGCATTTCCAACCGGTACAAGAGGTTTAGGGGCTCAAGGAAGATGTGGGTGATGCACAAGGCATATCGTGGGACTGATGAAAATGTTCAAAGAGTCAATGTTCTGGCTCTTTCCAAATGACTGTTGTTATCTGTGAAAATGATAAATTGTGAAGATTTAAAAAAAGAATAAATTTGATTAAAAAGGGGGGGTAACTGGCTCCACATATTTTAAGGGTAACACAAACACAAACAACTGACTATGTTTTCTCATCTTTCAAGAAAAGCTGGACTAAAACAACACATTTCTGGCAAAAAAAAAAAAAGTAACTAGTGATGAGCCATCATGCTTCTTGCATGACAAGAAAAAGCTGCCAAAGTCTTCCACAAAAACTCCACCCAAAGAAAACACATATTACAATCTGGGGCGAAGACAATGCTGATTTGTTTCACAGACACTCACAGCACCGCCACTGAAGAGCGCAAAAGAACAAATGAATTACACTGAAGTTTAAATAACAGTGAGAGCCCAGCGGTGCCTGGGTGGCTCAGTTGGTTGGGCAACTGCCTCCGGCTCAGGATCATGATCCCAGAGTCCCGGGATCGAGTTCCACATCGGGCTCCCTGCTCAGCAGGGAGTCTGCTTCTCCCTCTGACCTTCTTCCCTCTCGTGCTCTCTGTCTCTCCTTCTCTCTTTTGCAATAAATAAAATCTTTTAAAAAAAAAAATCTAAAATAAATAAATAAATAAATAACAGCGAGAGCCCAGTCAATATGAGCTCTGTGCTGAGAGCTTTGCAGACGAGTCTCAGTACATCCTCTCTGGATCCTGGGGTGGATGCAGGCTTCTGGAAGGAAGGTCTCATGTGTCTGTTGCCCTTCCCCACCGGGTCCCAGAGCCTGCGGCAAAGGCCTGCACATGGCAGGTGCTGAAGAGAAATTAGTTGAGCAAATGAATTTAAGAAGAAAAAATGAAGAGGAAAGCAGAGACTATGACCAGCGACATTGCACAGATAAGGAAACACTTGCATGGTTTCTGATTTACCCAAGGTCACTCATGTAGTAAAAGGTGGAACTGGAATTCCAACCCAGGACAGGAATAACCTGTTCGCGAGATCTAAGCCCCTAGGGTCAAACCAAGAGTCTATCCTTAGTTATTAGAAATGAGTGAACCATGGGGAACTAGGTGTTTCTGCAAATACTTCCCACAATGGATACCTTACCATCATGTCTAGGGTTTTGTTTTTGGTTTTGTTTGGTTTTTTCCTAGGGGTCTGGTGTACCCTCAAAAGATTAAAGAACCACCATCAAGAACATGAAAAGACTGTGCTGTGTGTTTGGAAGAAGGCTCCAGAGGAAGAGCTTCTACTGTGGCGGGCGGGGGGGGGGGGGTGTGGGGGGAGGGCCCGGCAGAAACACCACCATGGCTGGGCAGCCCATATTGCGTGCCCCTGGAGCCAATGATGTTCACCGTTCACATGGCATCGCTGGGTGGTGACCTTCTCCCTCACTCTTCTGAACCGTAAAACCTGGGACGCTTCAGGCTGTCCAACAGTTAAATGTCGCTTAATGATGAGAGAGAGACAAAGAAGGTCCAATTTTCATGAAACTGCCATCTAGACAGCACACACTATAGCCACCACAAAATGGCACACTGCACAATGAGTTTACCCTACTTTAAAAAAAGTCAGCTAGAAAACGTGAAAGCAAACATCCTAAAACACTAAAAATTAATGTGGAGGCATCTCTGGAAAATAATGGGCCACTTCATAATTCAATTCCAGGAGCATGGCATGTGAAAGGTTAACTTATTCAGGTGTTGAATTGGGGCAAAAAAAAGCATTTGATGGAGAACTTGCCAGAATAGCCAGCCCTTCAGTTGTGACCTCTAGAGTCAAAGGCTGGAGTTATATTCTAAACCTTAATTTAGAAGTAAACATTCAAATGAAGGTTTCTTTAAAATTCTCCAATAATTTTCATTTTAAAAGTACCAAATTGGCTCATAAAAAAAGCTCACGCTAATTATTCCAAAGCAATCAACTTCTTAAAAACCCTTTATTTCACAATTACACCAATATCCCATTAATCTGGGACACTTACCCATGTATTTATTCTTTGCTCATTACCTATGTGCACATTAAGAGTACACCAATAACACAATACAGGCATTAATATGTAAAACATCAACAAAAGCCATCTGGAAAGCTAATGAATAATCAAGGGATTTCAAATTAAACTACAGAATTTTCCCTTAGAATCTTTAGGACAACACTGTCAAGTTCAATCTATTCACTTCGCCTCCAGAATCAATTTTTCAAACCTTATGACAGGTCTAATCGCTTCCACCTGTGTCTCTAGCTTGACTCTTGACTGGCATGCTACCAGCCAGGGTGGAAATGTAGACAAAGACCCCTATTAGGATCCGGCTGTTTCTCTACTGTGAGGTCACTCAGCCATTAAATTAGTTCCAGCCCAATTTCTGTCTCTCAGGCCTCGACTTCAGGGGAGGAGGGTGTGCAGGAGAGCGAGTTAGGGGAGCTGAACCAGAAGAGCAAAAAAGGGGAAAGAGATGTTTGGGACTGAATGGACACACACGCAGAGAGGCGAAAAGCTAGCGTTGGCCCCAGATTCTGAAACAAAAATACTCTTTATCAAATGATGGTGGCCATTCACCCCAATGTTTCCCCAAAATGTTTTCAAAAACCGTGTTCTGGGACTGTTTTTCCTTTTCATTTCTTTTGCTCGCAGGAAGTCTACTGTCTCCCATGCAAAGTGAGCCTAATTCCCAAAACCATTTCAGCCCTCTAGAGGTGCTGGGGAAAGGTTGGCTGGTAAAAGAGGCAGACTTGGGAAGATCACCCCATCAAGGGAGTGTCCAGCGCCCCAGATCTCACAGCTAAGGAGAGCAAGGCCCAGGGGAGGGAGACAGAGCCA
Organism: Eumetopias jubatus; assembly: GCF_037043125.1. Lineage (NCBI taxonomy): Eukaryota > Metazoa > Chordata > Mammalia > Carnivora > Otariidae > Eumetopias > Eumetopias jubatus. The sequence continues at coordinate 9,233,329 of NW_028274807.1, read as the reverse complement.
GATGGTGATAAAATTTTCAGTTCCAGCATTTTCCCTACCAGAGCCGGGGATTTGTGGCATCAGGAATGATGCCTGACACATAGTAACTGCTCAAAAAAAATTCATTGATCAGTCTACTTCCTTTCCTATATCACATTATCTACTGCACCCACTTCTCTCTGCCCAAACCCCTCGCACTCAGAACAAGAAGGGTGCACACAACGTGTATGAGCTGAATGTGCACTGCAATCTGATTCTTCCAATGCACTGTAAGGCTGGGGTAGTACCTTCTCCATCATTCTCCCTCAAGAGCCTAACACAGTGCCTGGCATACAGAAGGCATGCCATAAATGCTTATTCTATGGATGAAGGCAAACTTAAGCCTGAAAAATCAAGGGACTTAAACAATATTAAGAAAATAAACTTATTTAATAAGGAAATCTATATTATTCTTTACAAATAAAAAAGAATCCATCCTTGGTCAGTTTACTGAGGATATATAAGTATGCTAAGGAAATCAGTATAAACAAGTTTGTGGTCAACTGGCTCACCACAAACTGTGGCTTCACACGTGAGTTATTTCAGTATCTGACAGCGACTCGGTAAAAGTTATCAAAAAAGATGATATGAGTCAAAACCTAATAAGGGACAATTCCACAATTATCACAACTCAGTTACTCCCAAGCTCTGTGCTCCATGGTCTGGCCTTAATGTCTTCCCCACAGCAGAAACTAATCACAAGATGAGACAGAATGTGGTAACCCAAGCATGCCACGTGGAGGTGTTTCTCTCAGTGGTGGTGATGGATGGTTCTAATCCATCGCCAACACCAGTGTAGACCCCACCACCACCAATAGCTCACATTTGCAAATGGCTTCTGGGGTGCACATATGTAGGACGTGACTGTGGGACACAGTAATGTTCACTGGTCCAGACACAGTGTGGAGCCCATGCCCTTGGGACTCTATCCAACTAGCAGAGCTCACTGGTCACAGGAAAACCTACCAGGAAATAGGGCAGAAAGAAAAAGAAAGGTGTCTAAAGGCAATCAAATCCAGCATCACGTCCAAAAGGTTACCCTGATAACAGAGTAGAAAACACATTTCAGGGTCAGAAACACGTGCCAGGGAACATGACTGGAGCAGGAAACAGAAGGTGAAATTACCTGTCCTAGTCAGACTGGTGGGTAGCTGAGCCAAGTACGACTATTGGGGGACTATCACTCACTGACATGACTTTTACTTTTTATGTTTGGAGAGGGGAGCCCACAGGCCCTTCAACTGCCTCGATTTAGTTGCTAGCAAGAAGCTCCCTTATCTCCCCTGGTCACTCCCTTCCCCAGAGCTCCTTCCCCTCTACTGGATCACTAACACACCCTTAACATTCACAGGTCAGGGGCAGGAGGGGAAGGTGGTGGTGGTGCATGGCTCTGGCACCTGCCTGCTTTCATACTTTGAGATCAAATGAAAGCTTTCAACGTCTGTCTCAGGGCCGCAGTAGTTCAGCTGAGTTTGTAGCCAGAGAAGAAAAGATGGTAGCCCTCCAAACTATTTGTCAGAGGAGCAATTTCCAAATTACCTCTGATGGTACTGAGGTGAGACAGAATTAGTGTGAGTATTCAAATAACTATTTTCACCCATGATTTTAAATCTTGTAGGCCCTGGGGCTATCATTCCGTGTATACTATTTAAAGGCCTCCAGCTGTTTTTCTTAATAGTCTGACTAATAAAAAGTACATGCTTGGGAAAAAGACTTCTAATTCTCCTCCAATATCTGTTCTCCACTCCTCCCTAGTGCTCGGCCCCCGATTTTCAATGGATTCATGGATGCTGAGTATACAGACCACGTTTATTTCCTAGCCTTCTTTGTGGGTCGATACGGTCCTGTGCGTAGATCCTAGCTCTAGAATATAAACAAAAAAGTCACGAGCGATTTCTGGAAAGAGTCCATAAGAGTGGAGGCACACCCTTCTCACCCCCTCCTCCTGCGTACTGGCTAAGACGAGAACATAAATGCCGTGCCTCCCAGACCACTTGCTGAGGGTGGCAAAGCAACTCAACTGCATCCCTGATGCAGTGGGCCGCACGCTGGCGGACCCTGGGCTGCCCATCTCGGCCTCTCTCATTTACGGGACAGAGAAATGAACCCAAATCTCAATCCTGTTTGAAACACTTTAATTTGGGGATACCTGTCTAATCCTAATTGACCTAGAAGCTGGTACCTGAATGGGGTGTGCAGAGGCTTCGATCTCACGCATATCACAAGAAATGCGACCTGAGAGAGAGGGAGGGTCATCGGGGCAGGGAACAGTGGAGACCGCCCCCGTCAAACAGCAGCAAAGCATTTGCTAGAAGCCTGGCTTTCTATAGTTTGGGAGGAAGACCATGCAACTGTTAGAAGGGTGTTATAGTCAAGACCCTCCCAAAAGGCAAAGCCATGACCCCAAGGACACCAGGCCAGATGCATGACCAGGAAACCTACCTACCGCCTGTGCAGGGAGTCCTTCCCTGCCCCGGAGGATTCCATGGTCCCCATCTCACCCCCGTAGCTGGTGGCAGAGAACACGTCTGTTTTAACTAGCAGACTGCCAGACCTCAGTGAGCCACGTCCAGCCCTGAGAGAGAAGGTTCCTTCCCCAGAGATCCTGAATCTGCTCGAGAGGAAGCAGACTAGTAGGGCTACCTTCCTGGAGGAGGGGGTGAGAGTTTTAGATGGGGCGGGGGGAGGAGGGTCATACAACACAGGTATTTGGGACTGAGGCAGAAATTGCTGGCTGTTCCCCACCATGGGTGTCCCCCTCCTTTCTTAGGAAGGAAACTTCCAATTTTTAGCTGCAACAAGTCCCTGCGGGTGGGGGGGGGGGGGAAGGGCAGAGAAAAAAGATTTTAGAAACCTTATAATAAAGATCTATTATCTAACTTAAATTTTACTTCTATTCCAGACCCTGAGGAAAGAGCCACAGAAGTGACAGATTTAAAGAGAGAAACATGCATGGAATTCAAAGCCAGGCCACACTTTTGAAAATTCTTCTTGCTCTGCATAATAGACCTATGCATGTGGTCGGTCCACAGGAACAATTCCATATATGGTAAATTCTGATACGCAGCTTTCTACATGCTGGTATTATACTAGAGTTTGACCCTGATGACCCTAGGCACTAAAAGATACCATATGAAACTGGTCGATACATGTATGTAAAGTACATTGAAGCAGTGTCTGAAAGATAAAAGCTTTCAATACATTAGGTATTATTATTATTATGACCACAATAGACTCTGCTTCCATGAGGAGAGCCCATGTGGGATCAAATATAATATTAGCTATAGACATGGTTTTGGTCTGGGGCACATGGGTGGCTCAGTCAGTTAAGAGTCTGACTTTTGATCTCGGCTCAGGTCATGATCGCAGGGTCGTGGGATCGAGCCCCGCATCGTGCTCCCCACTCAGTGTGGAGTCTCCTAAAGAGTCTCTCTCTCTCCCTCTGCCCCTCCGCTCCTGCTCTCACACTCTCTCTCCCTCTCTCTCAAATAAATAAATCTTTAAAAAAAAAAAAAAGAAAAATGGTTTTGGTCTTACTCTTAGAAAGGAATAAGCCATATTTATCCATCTCATGGTCCCTTTGTGGACAACTGTGAGTTTTCGGCATCAAGGTGACCTCAAGCTCCTTCTCCTAAAAAAGGCTACAACCCATCCACCCCACCCCACCCCACCCCCAGGAACTTCTCAGCAGGCTTGATGACTCACGAGGCTGCAGTGAGTAACTGTATCTCACAGTGTTCGGAAGGAAGCCATGCGAGCCATGCAACAGGACATCTGTATGTTATGGTGAGCAGCCACTATTTATTAACGTGGGATCTGCTCTGTGCCAAGCAGAGGGATTAATCATTAATCATCAAAGCTATTTTATTCTCTGTCCTCTACAGAGACCAGGCAAGAAGAGAAACAAAGACACTTCCTAAATGCCCTTGGAAAAGCCAAAATATTTTTCTCTTCTGTAAAAATAAAAACTCGTAATCCTACAGAAGGTTCTGACTCTGCTATTGTCCTGCTCAGCTACACACTTTTCCAGACTCAAGTTGCTTAAGAAAGAATGTAAAAAAAAAAAAAAAAAAAAAAAAAAGTTCAGTATCAAAAAGGAACTTACCAGTAATCAAGGGTACTAAAGCAGTGTATTTACACGGCATTTTCTTTCTATCCTAAAACACGTGCTCACCAGGATGTAAGGAAACCCAATCATCTGATTACACAGGAGATGGGTCATCCACTCTAGACGGCTTGCAGCCCTCTTAGTAATCACTGCCCACTACACGAGCTCAGAGCCCGTAATTCCAGTGGTTCAAGATCATCCCAACATAAAATATTCTTCACTTGGGGCGCCTGCGTGGCTCAGTCGTTAAGCGTCTGTCTTCGGCTCAGGTCATGATCCCGTGGCTCAGTCATTAAGCGTCTGCCTTCGGCTCAGGTCATGATCCCAGGGTCCTGGGATCGAGCCCCGCATCGGGCTCCCTGCTCTTCGGGAAGCCTGCTTCTCCCTCTCCCACTCCCCCTGCTTGTGTTCCCTCTCTCGCTGTGTCTCTCTCTCTGTCAAATAAATAAAATCTTTAAAAAAAAAAAAATATTCTTCACTTACTGCCCAACAAAAATGGAGAAGTGCCAGTGTTTTGTTTTTTTTTTAAGATTTTATTTATTTGAGAGAGAGAGAGCACGAGCAGGAGGAGGGACAGAGGGAGAGAGAGAGAAGCAGACTTGCCACTGAGCAGGGAGCCCGACGCGGGGCTCGATCCCAGGACCCTGAGATCACGACCTGAGCCAAAGGCAGATGCCTCACCGACCGAGCCACACAGGCACCCCATAAAGTGCCAATGTTTTTCTATCTAAATTTAATCTCCCAAAATCCTATGTCAAATGCCGTGTCTGATTTTTTATTTGGAAAATACGATGATAATAGGTCACCTTTTCAATATAAATAGTGTGCTCTTGAGTAACAGAGGGTTATCGCAGAGTTTGCGCAAGCAAGTAACAATTGTTCCATATACAAACACAGGCTTTTTCCTTCTCATCGGAGGGCACGGGACTGGGTAGGAGGGGAGGCAGGAAACGGAAGAGAACACTGAAAAAAAGTACCTGTGACAACACAAAATAACCCAGCAAATAACTGTTCACGGTCATGACTCATACCCCCTCGTGCTACACCCACCTCACTCTACTGATTCCGCTCCACAAACGCTTTCTCTACACACTATTCACACAAAACCGCCAATTCCATGGCTTTGACGATGACAGTCAAGAAAATTCTAAGGTTATCTCATCATTTTATAACAACATATTATCAAATTCCAGAAATTATTAAGAAAGACCAACATATTCCCCTATGGTGAATTATGCATCTAATTGTGCAGTCCCATGAGTGAAAATGCCCAGAAACTGTGAATCCAGTGGGGTGTTTGGTTTTTGTTTTTTAGTTTTACAGTCCTGAAATTTTAGTCCCATGGTGAAGGAAGATGCCTTTCTTATTCACTCCCTCTGTAAGCCTACTTTTTAAACTATCTCAATATAAGAATATTAATACTAATTTAAGAGTTAAAAAAATTCCTTTCATCTGTTTGTCATTTTTTAAACTTTAACCAAAGTCCATGAAACAGAAGAAATAAGAAAGAAAACTCTGTAAGAATAAATCTCAAACATCTAAATGGGATTAGAGAGCGCCTGCAAAATGTACTGAACAGGGAACATATCAAAATGGGTTTCCAAAAGTACGAAGTTTCCAATTCATTTCAACTGAACACAGCTCATATGTCGTTCAAATGTGCTGTCCTGGCCCCCCCACAAAACATCTTCTGGTTACAACAACACAAAAATAAAATAATGGCTTGAGTAATAACACCACTGGGTAAAGATATTTTTCCATCAAGTTTTTTCCGAGGATCATCTGAAAGGTCAACCACTAAGGGAAGGAAGAGAGTCACAATACACAAAATCCCCTTGCTTTCAAATATAAACCTGTGATCAAGGAACATTTTTAAACTTTTCTTCCTACATTTTACCTCTTCTAGGACCACCTTGCTTTGCTAATGGGCTTATTGAGAGTTCGCCTTCGTTTCTACCCCTTCTCCCCCAACACTGGTCCGACAGGAGACTCCTCTGGACTCCTCTGAGCAGCTGCACAAAGTCTGGCCAGAACTTACCCATCCAGAAGGTTCATCGTGGTAGGCGTCACTTCGGCAAACAGAATTACTTTTCCAAGTCGCTTTGTCTGCAGATTCTGTCGGTAGATGTCTAAGTTAAAATTTTCTGAAGAGAAGGCCTCCACGTCAGTCACCACAGGTAGGGCAGATGGATTGATTTCTATTTCAGACGTGTAGGATGAAAGAAACTTAAGGGAGAGCTTGCTGGATTTTATGACTCCTTCAGGATCCACATGCTTCCCCAGCCACCGCATAAGAGGATCCCAGATTTCCTGTGTTATAAAGAAAGAAATGAAAAGGTCGTAATTTGGCATTACATGAGGTGATGGTAGCCTTTCCCTAAAATGCCACTTTGGTAATATAAGTACTTCCTAATTCATGACCAGTAAGAGCTAGAGTAACATATTCCAAACATCTGTGCCATCATACAGTAGACAATAAGTATAGGAAATATGCTTATACCATAAAAATACACTTGACCCTTGAACAATGCAGGTTTGAACTGGGAAGGTCCACTTATGCTCGGGCTTTTTTCGATAAATACAGTACAGTGCTGTAAATGTATTTTCTCTTCCTTACGCTTTTCTTAATAATGTTTTCTCTTCTCTAGCTTACTTTCTTGTAAGGAGACTGTATATAATACACATAGCACACAAAGTACGTGTTAAGGGGCGCCTGGGTGGCTCAGTCGTTAAGCATCTGCCTTCGGCTCAGGTCGTGATCCTAGGGTCCTGGGATCGAGCCCCATGTCGGGCTCCCTGCTCCACGGGAAGCCTGCTTCTCCCTCTCCTGCTCCCCCTGCTTGTGTTCCCTCTCTTGCTGTGTCTCTCTGTCAAATAAATAAATAAGATCTAAAAAAAAAAACAAACAAAATACGTGTTAATCGACTGACTGTTTATGCCATTGGTAAGGTTTTCAGTCAACAGTATGCCATTGCCATTTAAGTTTTTGGGGAGTCAAAGTTATATGCTGTGGATTTTCGACCTCCCTAGCAGGGAGTGGGGTGGAGGGGGGAATTCTCCTAATTTTCCCACACTGTTTGAGGATCAACTGTAAACTGTTCAGAAGCCAGGATCCAAAGAAATAAATGCACCTTATTAAACTTTCTATCCTACATTATATCCTAAATCCTTAAAAGTCTTCTCCGGCTCTAAAGTTCATTAGTAATTCTCTAAGTCTGTGCCTTTTGCAGGAAATTTACAGCTTTAAACTTTCACCCCTCAAGGAAATTCATTATCCTATCTGGGGAAATACTGTAAAATGCCAGAACAGGAGTCACAGAACACAAGGCACTAAGATAAGAGCATTCGCTCTCCCCCTCTAGAGGACCTCTACCCCCTCTCCTAGACAAGCTGACCCCCACCAGCCACTGACAGGCCACCAGCAGGGGGAACATGACTTTTACATTGAGGAAATAATGGGGAACCCAACAGCTGCCTCCACTTTGTCCAAATGTGGGTCCAGGGGGGGTTGGGAGGGAGGCAGAACCTACCAGAAACCTTGCCTGATCCAGAACAGAGCTCTCTATTCCAATCCCTACAACAAGAAGGGGTCTTGGAGCCTCCAGCAGGCTGCAACTTTCTCTCAGGCCGTGGACGCCCCACCCCGGAGGGACCTCCCTCCGGGGTGGGGTAGGACGTGGGGCACCAGGGAACTACGGGATCAGGGGAGTCATCACCCTGAGAGGCCAACACCAAATGTATTAAGATCAGAGAGTCACAGTAAACACAGACCTAGGCTCTTAGGCCACCTTCATGCAAATGCTGGGCCTTTCGAAAGAGGAAAGGTGCCCTTCTGTTAACACAGGGTATGCCCCAAAGCTGCATGTGGCCGCAGAGAAGCAGCTTCAAAGATGAAATTTCACTGAACTAAATTCAACTAATGGACCATTAAAATGCACCTCCACTTGATGAAAAATATAGAGGACAGAAGAACAAGTTAAATAACCTCAGGAGGAAGGAAATCAGAAGAAATCGAGGAGGTGAGATATTTCACAAAACAAGAATTGGCAAGTCAATGTCACAGGGGCCCCAAAGGCAGAAGGGGGAAGAGAGGGTGAAACCCCGTCTGGATGAGGAGAGACGTGAAAGACACGATCAAATACAGTGAGTGGCTCTTCACCGCATTCTGGTCTGAACAACTGAGCTGGAAGAGACATTTTGAAAGAATTAGGAAATTTGAATCTGGAGAGTATGGATCAGACAACAAAGATTCACTGTCAGGTCCAGTAGGCATGATAACGGTACCATGGTGATGTAGAAACACGGCCTTAATGGTAGAAATGTGTATGTGTCATGGTATCTGTAGTTTACTCCCAAAACAGATGAAGCAAATAAGGCAAAACGCTAATAACTGTTAAATTTAGACCATGTGTATTTGGGGTATCTGTCACACTATTCTCTCTATTCTTCTCTAGATTTTAAAACTATCATAATTAAAAGTAAAACAAAATGGGGGCGGTTGGGTGGCTCAGGCGGTTAAGCGACCGACTCTTGGTTTCGGCTCACATCACTATCTCAGGGTCGTGAGAGCAAGCCCCGTGTCGGGCTCTGTACTCGGCGCGGAGTCTGCTGGTCCCTCTCCCTCCCCTTTTTCCCCTCTCCCCTCTCACACACACACACTCTTTCTCTCAAATAAATAAATAAAATCTTTTAAAAAAGTAAAAAAAAAAGATAAAACACACACACAAATGGTAAAATAAACACTAACTATTATAAAAATATCAGATTCAACTAAAATGTTTTGTCAATCCATTCATGCGACAAATATTATGATATTATGGGGTGCCTACCACCATATGGTAGACTTTCTCATAGGTTCTGGACATTCAGTAGTGAACAAAGGAGCCAAAGTTCCCATCTTCAAAAGGCTTATATCCTAGCATGGGAGTCAGATCATTTTTATAAAAATTCATCAGCACAAGACATAGAATGTTAGTCATAAAGTGCCAAGGAAGAGACGATAAGCAGAGAAGAGAGATAAGAAGTGTTGGAGGTAGGCCATCGTGGGGAGGGCATATGAACCCTGGGGGGAGGGAAGAAAGGAGGGTGGGACAATGTAACCCACACAAGCCCATGGCTCTTCTCTATTTACATAGAGGATTCCAAGGAGGAGCAGAGGCCCAAAGGGAAGCATGAGGGAGGGAAGTGCCCAGAACGCAGAGCAAGCCAGGAGGAGGCCAAGGAGCCCAGAGGAGGGAGGTAAAGGGGCACCCACACTGTGCAAGGCCTGAAGGGCCACAGCGGGGACTGGGACTTTCACTCTGGGGGCAATGAGGAGCCCTGGAGGCTTTGGGAAAGGGAGTATGGTGACCTCCTGGTCACAGTCACCGCAGGATCACTCGCTCAGCAAACTGCCCTGAGCACAGATTAAGGGGCAGCAAACACAAGGAAGCAGACACCAGTCAGGAAGCCTCTGAAGATCCCAGGAGGGAGATGCTAACGCCTGGACAGGTGTCACGGTGGCCATGCGACTGACGTAGAGGCCGCAAGATACGCTGACAGATCACCCTTGGGATGTCAGAGGGAATGGGGAGTCAAAAATGAGCCCAAGCAACCAATTCAGCCAACCTTATGTGTAAGACAAGGAAATAAAGGCTTACTTCTCTTAAAAAAAAAAAAAAAAATGAGGCCAACACTTCTGGCCTAAGCACCTGGAAGGATGGAGCTGCCCCCGGAAATACTGAGGGGAAAGGGAAGGAACAGGTGTGAACCGGAAGAGCCGGTTCTGGGCACATCACACATTAGACACGGGTTAGAAACGCACGGAGGCAGCGAATAAGCAGTAGGACACGTGAGTCAGGGGTCTAGGGGAGAGGTCCACACCGAGGACATAAATTTGGGAATCTCCAGACTGCAGATGATAATCTGAAGGCAGGAGACAGGCTGAGAGCAATGAGGGAGTGACTGTAGATGAAAAGAGGGGTTACACCGGTTTCCTGGGGCTGCCACTACAAAGTGCCGCAAACTGCGGGGCTTAGACAGCAGAAATCTACCATCCCACAGTTCCGGAGGCTGGAAGTCCAAGATCAAGGTGTCGGCAGGGCCGCGCTCCCTCTGAAGGCTCTAGGAGAGAATCTGTTCTAGGCTCCTCTCCTGGCTTCTGGTGTTGCTGGCCATCCTTGGCTCCCTTCCCTGTGCCTGTGTCTCGTGTCCTCTTCTTCAAAGGACACTAGCCATATCGGATCAGGGCCAGCCCTAGCGACCTCATCTTAACTGGATTATGTCTGCAAAGACCTTATATCCAAATAAGGACACCTTCACAGGTTCTGGAGATTAGGACTTCAGTGTACGTTCTGGGGGGACAAAATTCAACCCACAACGGGTGTCAATGCTTAGATGTCAGGGAGATGAGCAGGAGTCTGCAAAGGACACTGAGAAGGCAAAGGAAAATCAAGTGTGCGTGCATAGGGTGTGGGAGCTCCCTGGGAATTCTGGGGTCCAAGTTCACAGGCAGCAAGAAAGTAGGAAGATGGTGGTAGGGCAGCAGGAAGAGGGCTGAGCAGTAACCACTGGATTCTGCAAGGCAGAGCCCATCGGGCGCAGGCAAGTCTAATGTTATTAAGGGAAGGAAAGAAACCACAGACTCCAAGAACAAAACTTTGGCAAGGAGTTTCCTCTTGAGGAAAAAAAGATGGGGGCAGTGGCTACAGGGAGGAAGGGAGTCCTCCAAACAGGTACGGTTTGGTTAAATGAGAGAAATAACAGCATGTGTTTTAATGATGATGTGAATTGTCCAATCCAGAAAGGTAACAGGTGAACAGGTGAGGACTGGATCCCGATGCTCAAGCAAAGAGGTCAGCTTCAGGAGCAGAGCCCTCCAGCACTGGGATGGACAGGGTTCCACATCCCCGCTGGAGACCCTAGCCTGCTTCCCCACTGGGTTGCAGCCCTCCCTCACCCCTGCTGGCCGCACAACCATCCAGGACAGCCCTGGGAACTCATCTATGCTACCATTATTCTGCTCCCAGGCTGACAGGGAGGTAGGAAGGAGCCCCGGGCCGAAGGCTGCTGACATCATCTTCGGATTCCTTCTGTTTTTCCTCAATAAATAAACAGCAAGATCACCAACTAAGAGTGAAAAGGAAGAAAGAGGTTTGAGAAGGCAGAGTGAGAAAATGAGGAAAGCAGGGAAAATAGAAGGAGCAAGTGGAAGTGTTCAGGGTCCACTCCAGGTTAGTGTTTCTGAATTCAGAGTGAGCAGGTGACCCAATGTTGTGCTTTTATCCAGCCACACTCAGCTACAGAGCTACATGGAATAGGCTCAGAGGAAGCTGAGGGGGTACATGAAGCAGCAAAGTAGCTGACCTACTGCAAAGGAGGCCCTGATGGAGATATAAAGATAAATAATAGGATAAGCCTGGCCTAGAAGCTCACAACTCAGTGGGAAGGACAGCAAGAGGAGAGGACAGTTCCAGAGGGAAAAGCAAAGTGCCCAGGAGGAGTGCAAAACAGGAAATGCTTCTGTTTGAATAAGCACCAGAAGTTGTCAGAAGTGAGCTGAAGTGAGTTACCGGAAGCTACAGCCCTAACTTTCCATCTTTGCAGGAAGAACTAAGATAAATTTTATTTTTTAAGATTTTATTTATTTATTTATTTATTTATCTGAGAGAGAGAGCACATAAGCAGGGGGTAGCGGCAGAGGGAGAAGCAGGCTCCCTGCCAAGTGGGGAGCCCGATGATGCAGGGCTTGATCCCAGGACCCCAGGATCATGACCTGAGCCCAAGGCAGCTGCCTAACCGACTGAGCCACCCAGGCAACCAACTGAGTCACACAGGTGCCCCTCAAGATAAATTTTAAACCAAATAATCCCTGTTCACTGTTATTTCTTTGATATAAATTCTACTGGAGGAAGAAGACAAAATGAATAAATAACATATAAAAGTAGCCCTCTGTTATGGACTGAACATTTGTGTGCCCCCCCACACCCCGAATTCACATTGAAATTGAAATCCCCAAGGTGATGGCATTAGGAGGTGGGTGGAGCCCTCCTGAATGGGATGTGGGAATGGCCCTTATAAAAGCAACTCCAGAAAGATCCTTCACCCTCTCCACCAAGCAGGGGCACAGCAAAAAGAGAGCTCTCTCACCCCAACAGAGGGTTCTCACCAGAACCAAACATGGCAGCAACCTTGATCTCAGATGTGGAGACTCCAGAAGTGTGAGAAATAAATGTCTGTTGTTTATAAATCACCTGGATCTATGCTATTCTGTTTTAGCAACCTGAACTAAGATACCTCCAAACCTCACATCTGGCCATTAGTTATAACCAATGCCTTCAACTTTGGTCAATGCCCTTAAGGTATAAAGTGAACAGATCTGAATTGCCTTTATCAAGTTCCCCAGGACAGTTAGAGGTCACAAAGGCATCACAAAGGCTAATGACCCATATCGGTGAATAGGTTAAATCACAAAAATAAAGGGAAAATAATCCAGATAACAAGTATTTCTTAACTAACTGCAGTTTTCATTAACTCAAGCAGAGAGTTAAAGGGTTATTCAGCAGCTGCAGGCAATGTATATTTCCATTCCAAGTCAATGAGACGAAAAAGAAAGAGCTAGCACCAGGTAACACTTTCAGAACGGGAATAAAGCAAGGAATCTCCTCTGGAGTGAATTATCCAACTGGCCACCTATACGTCATTCATCTAAGAAATACATACGGAGCACCCAGTATGTCTCAAAAATAGTACCACAGCATAAAGCGGGGCAGAAGGACAGGTATGTACACATACGACTACCAGTTAGTGTGACACGTGCTTAAAAAAGGCATTCAAGCTAGTTAAATATACACATCCTTTGGCAAAGTGGGTCAGCCTGACCCATCAAATGTAACCACTTAGTCTTATTTGCATACAAGTTAGGAGCCAGATTCTCAAGGAATTACATTATCACTTTGTATCTACTAATCACTAAAGTAATATCCCCAATTACTTGTTTTTGAAAGCAATACTTAAGAAATGCACAAACATGCAAAATAAAATCGATGAAAGCAAGGCACAGGGGGTTTTGTTCTTAACACCTCTTTCACATAAATCTCTCAAGACGTACCCAGAGCCAACGAAATTACTCAAAACAAAGATAATCTAAAAGATATAAAATGAGACCTGGAACCTCTTAAGAGGGATAACTGTAACCACCTATAATTCTCTGAAGTATTTATATTCACTGAAGTGAAATACAACTTTAAGTCATCAGGTAAAACCGAGTACACAAGGCACACTTAGGCTCCTCCTTCCATCATCCCTGGACAACGGAATAAAATTCTGGTTGCAAGACATATCAAAATTACTACCTGTTTGATGCCAATCTGCCTGATAGGTCGTCTCAGATGCACTCAGGTTACAATGACTCACTACAGAAGTAGCTGCTAACATATGTAGGAAAAAAGAATTCATTCATGATTCTTGGCTTAACTCTACTAATGACAACCAATGCCGTATGGAAATGCCACTCCCAAATCTACCTAATTTTTTTTAATTCAAATACCGGACTGTAGCAAAAATGTCACTTCTTTAGGGAAGACTTCTCTGACCCACAACCCTCCCAATCTACATTAGAACTCTTATTCATAAACAGTGACTTTACAGCACTTATCAAATTGCAATTCTATAATTTATATGACCATTTATTCAATGTCCCACTGTCTTGCTAGAATGTAAGCTCCATAAAGACAGCATATACACATTTCTGTCTTGCTCCCAACTGTATCCATGGCAGCCAGCACCAGACCTGGCAAATAGCCCATGCTTAATAAGCATTCATTATACAAATGCACATTAAATTCCTTCTGAAGAAAAACTCCACCAGTTACATATATATATATCTGTATTCCAAGAGGTAAAATGCAAAAAAGGCACCGATAAGCAATGGTCTTGATATGGATACATAAGCCTCAAAAAGAAATCTGAAATCTTTGAAAGCCGCTGCAGTCCTACTGAAAACAAAACAACTGCTATCAAATTTCACCACAATGAAATTCATAAAAACCTTCTAATTCATGTTATTTTGTTAACATTTAAACCACAAGAACTTGTATTTACCTTTCTCTAAGATTTCAAGCTTACTGAATACAATTCAGGTGCAACCAAAAACTGAATGTTTTATAGTCACATAAATGCTGGCCCTTTGAATTGGCCACAGCAGTAGGGTAACACTAGCCAATCTCAAAAAAGGTGAATATGGCTTTATTTCTTATTGGGACATGTTGCATACAACAGGAAAACCCCAAGGAATCCACATACAAAAAAGCACTTGACTAGGAAGCGAGCTTAGCAAGGTTGCAAAATACAAGGTCAATATACAAAAATTGGGTGTCTTTCTACATACCAGCAATGAATACTTGGGAGTTTGAAATTTTTTTTTAAATCCCGTTTTCAATGGCGTCGACAGATCTGAAACATTTAGGGATAAATTAAACAAAATGTGTCAGACCTGTACACTTAAAACTACAAAACACTCATGAATTAAAAATTTTAAAAGCCCTAAATAATTGAAGAGATATGCCATGTTCAGAATCAGGAAACACAATACTGTTAAGATGTCAATTCTTCTCCAAATTGATTTATGGATTCAGTGCAATCCCAATCAAAATCCCAGGCATTTTTTGTAGAAATTGGTAAGCTGATTTTAAAACTTGCACAGAAAGGGAAAAGACCTTGAATGGCCAAGCAATTTTGGGAAGAAAAGTGTTGGAAGTCTTACAAAATCTGATTTCAAGACTTATCCTAAAACTGCAGCAATCAAGACAGTATCATATTAGTATACAGATACAGACTACTGAAATGGAAGAGAAGCCAGAAATAGAGCCACACATACATATCCAGTTGATTTTTGACAAAAGCATCAGGGCAATTCACTTGATAAAGGACCATCTTTCTTTCTTTCTTTAATATTTTATTTATTCATTTGTCAGAGAGAGAGCACACAAGCAGGGGGATCAGCAAGCAGAGAGAGAAGCAGGCTCCCCACTGAGCAAGGAGCCCAATGCAGGACTAATCCCAGGACCCCGGGATCATGACCTGAGCTGATGGCAGACACTTAACCGACTGAGCCACCCAGGTGTCCCAGGATCATCTTTCAAAACACGGTGCTGAAACAACTGAACATCCATATGCAAAAAACAAAACAAGACATAACAAAGGTGACCCTTACACCTTCTAGGTACACAAAACTTGAAATGAACTGCAGACCCAACTATGAAACTTCCAAAATAAAATAAATGAAAGAAACTTTCTGACCTTGGGACAGGTAAAGTCCTTCTCAGATAAATCAAAAGCATGAACTAGAGAAGAAGAAAATAATAAGCCGGATTTCATTAAAATTAAGAATCGCTGCTCACTGGGGCACCTGGTGGCTCAGTTCGTTAAGCATCTGCCTTTAGCTCAGGTCATGATCTCAGGGTCCTGGGATGGAGCCCCGCGTAGGGCTCCTTGCTCAGCGGGGAGCCGGCTTCTCCCTCTGCCTGCCGCACCCCTTGCTTATGCTCTCTCTTTCTCTGCCAAATAAATAAATAAAATCTTTAAAAAAAAATTGCTGCTCATCAACAGATAATGTTAAGAAAAATGAAAAGACAACAGACTGAGAGAAACTATTCTCAATACATATATCTGGCAAAAGATTTGAATCCGTAACATAAGAAGAACTCTTAAATCAGAATTATAAGAAAACCAACAATTCAACATAGAACATCAGTGAAAAGATTTGAACAGACACCGCCCAAAAGAAAACATCAGCTGGCCAACGAGCACATGAAAAACTGCTTAGCATCATTTATCACCAGGGAAATGCAAATTAAAACTACAATGAGCTACCACGACACACCCACTAGAATGGATTAAATTTTAAATTCGGACAATATCTAGTTTTGGCAAAGAAGTGATAACTGGAACTTTTGAAGATTACTGATGTCAATATAAAATGGTACAAGGAGGGGTGCCTGCATGGCTCAGCCAGGTGAGCGTCTGACTCTTGATTTTGGCTTAGGTCACAATCTCAGGGTCGTGAGGTGGAGCCCCATATCGGGCTCCACACTCAGCGGGGAGTCTTCTTCTCTCTCTCTCCCTCTCTCTCTTTGCCCCTCTCCCTGCTCATGCTCTCTTTCTCTCCCTCTCTCTCTCAAATAAATAAATAAATCTTTTTAAAAATGGTACAGTGATTCTGGAAAACAAGTTGGCAGTTTCTTATCAAATTAAACACACACTTACCATATGACCCAGAAATTCTATTCCTAAGTATTTACCCAAGAGAAATAAAAACACACATCCACACAAAGACTTGTACATGAATGGTCATAGCATAACTTTACTCACAATAGCCAAAAATTACAAACAACCCAAATGTCCACTAACAGGTGAATGGGTAAATAAGTTATGGCTTATCCATATGAGGCAAACACTATGTGGCAATAAAAAGGAATGAACTACTCATCTATGCAACAACATGGATGAATCTCAAAATCATAATGCTGGTTTTTAAAAAAAGAGAAAACGAAGAGTATATACGGTATGATTTAATTCAGATGAAACTTCAAAAAAGACAAACAATGAATCATGGAACACCACATCAAAAACTAATGAGGTACTATATGGTGACTAACATAACACAGTAAAAAAAAAAAAAAGACCAATTTAATCTATATAGTGATAGAAAGCAGATCCAAGACTGCTGACGCTGGCCATGGGGGTGCAGAGTGGATGATGGCTGACTGAGGAAAAGAAGGAGGGAATCTTGTAGGATACTGGAATGTTCTATATCTTGTTTGTAATGGTGGTTATTCAGACATATACATTATCAAACCCTACACTGAAATGGGTGCATTTTCTTGACTATAAATCATATTTAAGTTGATTTTTTTGAAAAAAATGTAAATAATAACAAGCTCCTACAACACTAAATGATAACTAAAGTCCATGAGACTCCATAGTCACTCACGCCCCAAAAAACACCAGTATCCCAACTTCTGAAGAAATGAATGCTTACTTTTACACTGAGTGCAAATACACAGGAGTGGCTACTCTAAGGTTAGTTAACATATTGTAACCTCTGCTACAGGCAGTGCAAGTAAGATCAGAGGCATACAATATTCTGTGTCACATCACACTAGAGCATTTCAACCCATCTCTTGTCCTATCTGCTACGTCCACCCATCTAGCAAGATCCACTGGGTGAAATGCAACCACACCTCTTAACTCAGCGATGGATTCAAAATATTTATTGCCATCTGTTTGTGTGTGGGTGCTCCTTTTTCCAAGAAACACCAAATAACTGATCTTAACCAATAAAGGTTTTCTATCTCAGAGAACATTTGCCTCATTGTAAATAATCGAATTAGTTGTGCTTCACTCATAACAGTGCCCATTGCTAGGCAACCAGAAGTAGGCAAATCAGAAAATGAATCCACAGAGACATGGAACACAAGCTCTTTTTATGGGTGTCTCATGCTTTGTTAAATACTCTCAGGGAAACAGGAGCAGATATTCTTCTACTCTCACAGAATTTATATGAAGCAACCCAATTCTTGGTATTAGTATTTTCCAAACAAATATTCACAGCCAATTTCACATTGACTCAGTGTCTTCACGCAAGTGACCAAGGCACACAGCGTAGCGGATCTTTATAATCAAAAGATGTCCCTCCTGGAAGAGCAGGACGTTTTTTGGTCCTGACCTCATTTAAGGCAGGGATTGCTCATTTGGCAGCTTCAGGGTGGACTTTCATTCTGAGCACCAATACCAAGCAGAGCGGGGTCTGAGATGTGTTCTCCTCACCTGACTGGTCCCCTATGCAGATGCTTCTGTCCCAGCCCCACTGACCCCAATGCAGTCTGATCATCCCTCGCCTAACTTGTCCAGATTCCTCTTTGGATAGCACTGCATCCCAGTCTGGGTTCCCAAGACCCCTGCCTTCCTGTGTCCCCAGATATGCTCAGGCACCAGTCCCAAGCACTGTTACCCCAGAATGAATGGATTGGACCTGGAGGGGCTTGTAGCTTTAGTGACACACTGCTGAAACCAATCCATCCCCCGCATCCCCACAAGCATCCAGGTCACCCACTGCCAAAAGACACCCACAGGCCAAAATGAACCCACAGGAGATGTGTTTTATTTGGGCCACACATTTTGAACCAGTTGCTAACTCTCAAAAACCATGACATTTCACATCAAATATCCTGTTGCTTTGGAATAAATGGAAACTCTTTCCCACATGGCAGTAACTGGTTGGGGCCAAGCGGCACGGCCCTCATTACTTGGGGACACACTCTCCTGCTGGACTCTCAGATGCCACCTCTTCTGCCCCACAGGCATTTGGGTTGGAGACCACTCATCTTGGTCCTATATCAAGTCTGGCATCAATGAAGCAGGATCTCCCACGGGGCCCTCGATGATGTTTCTTTCTAGTTATGTCCATCTTAATTCCTCAGAGTGAGTCTAGTGATACTGAGTCTCAAGATAGAAGGAGTCCAATTTGACGGGTCCTCAAAAGTAAACAGTATTAACACATGGTCCAGATATTCCATTCCCAGATGTATACCCAAAAGAAGTGAAAGCAGGGACACAAACAGATACTTGAACACCAATGTTCACAGTAACATTGTTCACAATAGCCAAGTAGAAATAATCCAAGTGTCGACAGCCAAATCAACAGACAAATGGACAAATGAAGTGTGGTTTATACATACAATGGAGTATTAATTAAACCACACAAAGGAATGAAGTTCTGATAGATGCCATGTCATGAATGGACCTTAAAAACATGATGCTAAGTCAAATAAGCCAGATGCAAAAGGACAAATACCATGATTCTATTTATGTGAAATATCTAGCACAGGCAAATTCACAGAAACAGAGTAGAAGAGAGGTTATCAGGAGCTGAGGCGAGAAAGGAATGGGGAGTTACTGATTAATGGGTACAGAGTTCCTGTTTGGTGTGATGACAGTTTTGGAAATAGACAGCGGTAATGTTTACACAACCTTGTGAAAGAAATTAATGCCACTGGGCCCCTGGGTGGCTCAGTTGGTTGAGCAGCTGCCTTTGGCTCAGGTCATGATCCTGGAGTCCCTGGATCGAGTCCCGCATCGGGCTCCCTGCTCGGTGGGGAGTCTGCTTCTCCCTCTGACCCTCCCCCCTCTCATGTGCTCTCTCTCATTCTCTCTCTCTCTCTCAAAATAAATAAATAAAATCTAAAAAAAAAAAGAAATTAATGCCACTAAATTCTACACTTAAAAATGGTTAATAGCACATTTGATGTTTCAATTATTTTAGCACAGTAAGAAAAGAAGAGGGGTCAAGGTCTCAACCTTTTGCTCTGCCCCCATCGATCTGCCCGGCATACGGAGAGGACGCGAAGGGGCAACCTGTGTGCCACCCAAGCCCTCAGCATTAGTAACACCCAAACCATACAGGCAGTAAGTCAGAGCTGGATTTGAACCCAAGAAGCCCAGTCTGCCTCGTTCCCAAATCCCTGCGCTAATTCCTATCTCATAGTCCCCAGCAAGAGGACCTAACCCAAAGTAAAGCAACATAGGACCAGCTTATTTACGTAAGCAAAATGTTGAGGGCGTCACAAAGAAAGACACAAATTCAATATAACATGCAACTGTGAAATAGTGATAAAATATGTATATGTGGCTTGGAGCCAGAGTGCATGGGAGAGAGTAGAATGTTCGGCAGTAGAAACTTAAATCTGGGGGCGCCTGGGTGGCTCAGTCGGTTAAGCGTCTGTCTTTGGCTCAGGTCATGATCTCAGGGTCCTGGAATAGAGCCCTGAGTCAGGCTCCCTGCTCAGCGGGGAGTCCGCTCCTCCCTCTCCCTCTGTGCTCACTCTCTCTCAAATAAATAAATAAATACAATCTTGGGAAAAAAAAACCTTAAATTTGAAGCTTGGGTCTACCATTAATTAACTCTGTCTACTTAGGCAGTCCTAGACCAGGACATTTTCACGAAGAAACAAAGTTTTATCATTTAAGTGTGTTATCACTCACTACCCTCCGCGTTCCACTGGAAAGAGTGTATCCGGAAGGCTTCCCCTGAAGGGCTACTTAGGGAACTGTGGGCAGTTAAGAGAAGCAAAGAGCTAAGAGATGGAGAAGCACCTGGGCCAGCGATGGGCCTGAAGGAGGAAAAGGCCAGAGCTGCCCACAAGGGCCGGAAGCCGAGAGGGAGGAGGAAATCTGTCCACTTGCTCACCTCCCGCCCGCGCAGCCTTGGAGCCAAAAGCCACCAGAGCCCGGGAAGGGGCAGGCAACAGGGGGTCAGGGTAAACTGGGCAGGGGCCAACACACCTGCTGAGGGAGACCCCAGAGCTGCTCGGAAACGGTTTGGAGTGGGGGAGGCCTCTCTCTGAAGTGAGTGCCTCTCACAGATGGGCCCTGAGGCCCAGCGGAAAGATGAATTTCAACACATGCCGATCCTTCACTAGTGTCGAGACCACACCTGGGATGGTAACCCAGCAACGCCAAAGGACTCAGGACAGAGGGCATCAGGTACCTAAATCCACCGGACAGGAGTACCTCGGGAGCTGGACCTGTCGCAGTCATTCTAGGTCCCCACGCCTGGGACACAGTAGACACTCCATAAATGTCTGTTGAACTGTATTCCTTTTATTAGGTAACGGTATCGCTCCGGCTTGGGCTCTGAAAGGCCACAGATTTACTGCATTTTTTGTTACCTGCCAACTAGTGAAGACCACAAAAGGATCGGGCGGAGCAGTAAAACAGAGGTAATGAATCCGGCATTTCTAACAAGGCTGCTTTTAATAGGCATCACACCTCGACGGGGCCAAATGGGCTCGTTTGGGAGGTGAAATCCATTCTGCAAGCGCGCAGAGCAGAAGCCGGCCGTGGACGGCGCTAAAAGAAAGGGAGGCGCTCCGGGTCGGGGCTCAGGCACCGCTTCCCCGCGAGACGCGCTGACTTGCCCTGACAGGGCTCGCGGCTTGGGGCTCTACATCCGCACAAGTCTCCGGGGCCTTCATTAAGCCTGCCTGCGCGAACCGCCCGCCCTTTGTCCTGGTCCAACACAAACAGGCTCCTGACTGAGCGGGGCCGCGGGGGGGTGGGGGGGGCAGGAAAGCTCGGTGCTGGGGGCCCCGCGCGAGTGATAGGGGGGAGCCAGGAAAGCTCGGTGCTGGGGGCCCCGCGCGAGTGATGGGGGAGCCAGGAAAGCTCGGTGCTGGGGGCCCCGCGCGAGTGGGGACACCCGTGGCGGCCTGTCCTGCGCACATGCCCCCAGCCGCGAACGATGCCGGGCCAGGCGCAGGCCGACGTCGAGGACCCATCTCGAACCATCCGCGCAGCACCTGCGGCCCGGCCTCAAGCCCCCCAGCGCGCGGCACGTGGAAGCAGCAGAAACCCCCCGCCCCTCAACACAGAATCAGGTCAACAGCTGTCCGCACCGCCTGCTCCGGGCCTCTGTTTCTTCATCTTTAAATCAAGAAACCTGGAACATCCAGGACTCAGCTTCAAGATTCGATGTGTAGTCGCCAAGGTTTAATGCTCCATTAAAACCGCGCCATCATCCGCAGAATTCCAATAGGAAGTGCCACATGGTACCTGGCAAGGAGAGATGGAGCCGGCCGGAGGTGCCTTCAGGGAAGGCCGAGCGCCTCCTACTCCAGGCCACTCATTTTAAGCAAAGGTTCATCTCTCTGTTGGACGGGCTGTCACCGGGACACCCTGGAAAGCTCAGAGAATCCCAGGGCACGGCACGCTGTGGGGGCCGGCGAGGGGCACAGGACACCGGCCTCGGTGCCTTCAGAGGGAAGGTACTCGTAGTTCACGGCAAGGAGCCGCGGGCCGACCGGCACAAACCCGGCAGTTTCTAGATGGGAAAGCACGTTAATAACAGATTAAACCTTTCTGCCTTTCTCCTACACTCCTAAACGCCACCTGGTCAGTGTTCCTCGACAGCGGATTCTTTTAAACTGTTTAACATGGTTGTTTATGAAATCCCCATCATACCTGAATAAACAGTGACAGAACTAGATTGGAGGGGCAGCCAGTCCGAGCTGGGTGGGCTCTTTGCTGCCAGCCTGTCTCCCAAGGCCCCTCGGGTGTCCCAGACAGAGCAGCAGGGAAGCGTTTCACGATCCGTTAGTGGGAAAAGCCAAAACGCTTCCTAAGTGTTCAAACAAAACGCTCTTACTAAATGCCTACTATAGGCCAAATACTGGGAAGGGGCATAAAGATTAACAACATATGGTCCTTGCTTTCAAATGATCTTGTATTACAGCTTAATGGGGCAGACAGATAGTCACATGAATAATACAACAGCGTTTGTACACTACTTACAGTTTACCTCTCCCCCCCAAAAAAAAGTTCTTATGGAAGCAAGCAATCAGATCTAAAGTTCCCAAGTCACAATACTTGGGTTAGAAAGTTGAAAGAAAAATTGTAAATCCTATACTCATGACGTGGTCATCAGTGGAATTTCCCTAGATCGGGGGTAGAAACCCTTTGTTGGGCATAAAAGATCAACTAGTTGCCCTCCTAACACGTGGCTCCAAGATGTTTTATGTTCTGTAATTCGGAATTTTTAAGATATAAGAATTTTAGACATGCTGGCTGATGTGAAGATGGGATGTGCCCACAGCACAGCCCAGTAGGGGGATGACCAGCCATCCAGAACCACTACAAACCAGTAGGCTTTACTTCAAATAAAGAAAACAAGCCCAAGGCCAAGCACAAACTAACACCACTCTCTTGCCAACTCCCTAGAAGCAACGCTACCAAAGCCTCATGCTCCCATAAATAACTTATAAGTTGTATGCTTTGTGTTTTACTTAAAGGCAGTAAAGTATACATCTTCCAAAAAACAAAACAAAAAAAAAAAACGCCAAACCCTCTTTGTCAAGAAAACGTAGCAAAATGTTAACAAGGGTGAACCAAGGTGATGGAGCTACATACGGTTTATGTACTATTCTTTCATACTTTTTTAGGTTTCCTTTTTTTTTTTTTTTTTAATAAAAAGTTGAAGTCAAAACGAAGGGATTTGCTCCTTGAGGCTCTAAGGCCCCTCCAGCTCCAACATTCGCTGTGTATTTTGTTCTGCCATCAATCCTGGAATCATCAAAGACACAGCCTTTGTAACAAAAAACTAAAAATCAAAAAAACAAAACCACCACCAAGAACACCTTCTAGCATTTCACATTTTAGTTGAATCAGCATGACCCCTGCATTGGGGCAGGGATGCTAAGGCCACTCCGGGTAAGAACACCTCCCCAAAAATCCAGATTGCCATCGTCATGGGCCCTTCCTCCCCAGAGGTCTGGATCTGGAACAGTCCAAACGCAGGACCTACTCTTCCCTGAACACAAACCCCAGTACATTTGTGAAGCTTTTCAGTCTATGTGGAATCAGTGTATTAATAACAGCTTATTGGCACTGAATGAGAAACACACAAGTCTTCATCTTGGGTCTTGAATTGGGTCCAGGTCCTACGTAATACCTGGCTGGAAGGGGTACAGCTGTAAGCATGCTTGGTGACTGGAGGCCATGTCGTGAGACCTGAGGTTTGAAACCAGGATTGGTAGCTTAACAAAATTTACTGGTTGTAGAAAAAGTAAACTTGCCTCTAGGGAGGTGAGCTCAGACTCACCATTCTGACAGCAGCCCCTGGTGACCAGTTTAGTGAAAAGTGTTGGCTCTGATGCTTGAAAGCTCCGACCTTGCCTTAATGAAGGTTGCTGCAAGCAGAAAATCCACTCTAGGTGACAGCTGGGGGGTGGGGAGGTGAGGTGATTAGGGAAGCAGCAAAAATTCAAACTACGGTGCACCTTTGGGTCACATAAATTGCCAAGTCATTAGGTTACCTGTTGCTTGCATTTAAAAAAAAAATGTAGTACTGTCTTGCAAAAGTAGAAAAAAAAAATGACAATTCATTTTGAAAGGGCAAGATAATAATACCAGGCAGGTAATACTGACCTTAGTTTGAAAGTTAACCTCATTCCTTAACTGTGTAGAAAACCTGTGAATCGTCAAGGAGCACCGACTCCTATACAAAATAAAGCGTGTTCTGTCTACTTCCCGACACAGCACCACCCTAATTTCCACATACCGAATACTGGGAATTCTTACTGGAATATAAGGAATCATTCCGTGTGGCAGAAACTTCTAGAAAATGCTATCATTCCTTCAGAGAATAAAATAAAATTAGATTGTAAGGGAGGCCTGATTTCTAGTGCTGCAGATTCACCGATTTACTGGATGCAACTAGGAGAATGTTCAGAGGCCGACAGTTGGCTTCAAAGGGGGAGACCTATAAGAAGTGGAAGCCACAAGCTCCAAGCCGAGTTCTTCGTAAGGTGCACTCTGTCCTCAGCCAGGAGAGAACAATCTGGAAACAATCTGGTGGGCAGCTGCTCTCATCAACAAACTGTTTATTGTAAGAAAGTGGCTGGGTCAAAGGCTAAACATCAACCTGAACCGAAAGCATACGGAGCAAAAATCCATACCGTCCCCGCTGAAGAAACCAGGACTTCTTGTGCAGAAAAGAGAGGGAGAGAAACTCCTGCCTCGCTCTGAACGGGCAAGTGCCACACAGATCTGCTGCA
Source organism: Eumetopias jubatus (assembly GCF_037043125.1). NCBI lineage: Eukaryota > Metazoa > Chordata > Mammalia > Carnivora > Otariidae > Eumetopias > Eumetopias jubatus. The sequence goes on along the minus strand of NW_028274807.1, from coordinate 9,208,615 downwards.
TTTCTACGCACGGTTGTTTTGCATGCTATTACAAATGATTTTCTGCTGCTATTTTCAGAACGGCCTCATAACAAGGGCTAAAATACGGCATTTCAAGAGACACAGAAATCTACTTTCTAAAACACGTCCCCCAAAAAGTTATACTGGTTTCTACCTGGTTGCTTCCTTCTTGCATTTGTTGTATAAAGAGGGGAACCAACATGCCTGTACACAATGCACGGATGATAGGGCCCATCTTTAAGTATGTCTCATCCGAAAATGGAACACCAACTGGGTATGAGATTATACAAAGGAACAGATTTATTTTAGGTGCATCAGTGGTATTCTGGTTATGATTTTAAACAGAGCTCTCATATTTTAGAAACACTAAAATATTTACAGATGAAAAATCTGATATAAATATCTGGGATTTGCTTCAAAATAATATGGAGGAGTGGACAGAATTAGATGAAATAAGACTGGCCAGAATAAAAATCTGTGACGCAGAGTTCATGAGTTCATTTTCTGTTTCCTTTTGTACATTTGAAATTTTCTACAAAACGTTTCCTTTGATGTGTGGATACAGTTTAACAGTTACTATGAAAAAGAAAAAAGAAACCATTTTCTTAAATATGAGAAAAGTATTAACCTACCAACACAAATGCAATGATTCCCAGTAAGGACACATATGCACCGCGGTGTTACTAGGGGTCCAACCGGACTGTTTCAGAGACGTCTGAAACAGGGCTGTTGTATTCCGAGTCAAACCCTGGAGAGGTAGAAAGAGATGTCCTGTGTGTTCCCAGTGTGTTCAGGATCCAGCAGGTCAGCATCGGACATCAACAGCACCACAAGATGGTATTTAATTGCATTAGGGAAGCATGAGGACATAAGTGAGCTGGTAAGGAAACCCAACTGACATAAATAACCACATTTTAAAACAGCCCATTTAGCACACAAATTTTGAAACCATAACTTGAGTGCAAATTTGAGGCTCCTGTATATTGCATTGGTAATTCTTAAATTAACAGGAAAATCAATTTGAGAAAGAACCTGAAGTAAATAAAGCAGAGAGCAAAACAGTCTTTCACTGTGCTTAAATTAACTGTGCAAAGGCACCTACCAATGATTTCAAATTGTTCCAGTATAAAGATGAAAATGGTAATAACCACAAATTCTTACCAAAAAAAATGCATCCAAAGGAACTATTTAAAAGTTTAATTTTTTTTTTTTTTTTTTTTTTTGCATCTGATTGCTTTGCTGGGACCAGCATTAATACCGGAGTCCTGGAAAGAATGTGAAAGGCCATCTCATCTACCCTCCCACAACAGAACAGAGAAGATTTGGTCATGAGAATCTGGTGACAGTGGGCTGTCCTTTAAAAAGCCACCTTGCAGGGCGCTTGGGTGGCTCAGTCGTTAAGCGTCTGCCTTCGGCTCAGGTCAAGATCTCAGGGTCCTGGGATCAAGCCCCACATCGGGCTCTCTGCTCAGTGGGGAACCTGCTTCTCCCTCTCCAACTCCCCCTGCTTATGTTCCCTCTACTGCTGTGTCTCTCTCTGTCAAATAAATAAAATCTTTAAAAAAAATTAAAAATTAAAAAGCCACCTTGCACAACAAACTCTTTTGGCCAGTCTGAGACATCACACGTAATCCCATCATCACCGAAACAAAATACATGCAAAGGAGGAGAATCTTCAAAATTACAGACCTTTGACTTGTAAGGCCCTCGACAGACTAAAAAAGCCAGAGGAAAAACCTCAATATTCATGCCTGTGGAAAGCACTAGAGTAATAATCTAGACAATTCTAAGGCAGAAAGAGTCTGGACATTCCCCATTCCCCCATCCCTCAAAAAAATGGAGCATTGGGGCACCTGGGTGGCTCAGTCAGTGAAGCGTCTTCCTTCGACTCAGGTCATGATCCCGGGGTCCTGGGATCGAGCTCCATGTAAGGCTCCCTGCTCAGCAAGGAGTCTGCTTCTCCCTCTCCCTCTGCACGTCTCCCTAGCTTGTGCTCGCATGCTCCCTCTCTCTCAAATAAATAAAATCTTAAAAAAAAAAAAAAAACAGAGCATCATTTTTTAATTTATAGAACCACAATTTGGTGTTTTCTTTTTAAAGCCCCATTTCCAGGGCACCTGGGTGGCTCAGTCGTTGGGCGTCTGCCTTCGGCTCAGGTCATGATCCCAGGGTCCTGGGATTGAGTCCCATGTTGGGCTCCCTGCACAGCGGGAAGCCTGCTTCTCCCTCTCCCACTCCCCCTGCTTGTGTTCCCTCTCTCTCTGTCTCTCTGTCAAATAAAAAAAAAAAAAAAACACCTTAAAAACAAAAGCCCCATTTCCTTATTTACTGAGAATAAAAACAGGAAGGGGGATTAGTGGTGCCATCATCCAATTACTGACTAATAAACTGCTGTATGGAGGATTCGTTTCTGCTCAAAGACAAGAAAACAACTTGTCAAATACTTTCCTATGGCATTAAAAAAGGAAAACTTTACAAGTTTTCTTAGAAGAATACTCACTTCTAATTTTCATTTTAATTGTCAAACTTTTACTTTGCCTATGGGAGGCAAGCAGGTTTAACTACATGTTTTCACAGTTCAGGGCGCAGGAAAGACTCGCAGCTTCTGACACCAACGAACAGCCCAGCAAGGCACCCATTCAGAATCGGGTGATCCTGCTGGCTGGGGATGGCCGGTCCGCCTTTGCAAGATACTCTATTTAGAATTTGAATTTAAACCTAGGAGGTGCAAGAGCCAAGTGTCAACACAATCCTTCTCTTTACCCAGAAGCCCTATCTCCCCACACCTGGACACACACACAGGAGACACACGAGAGAACTTACACCCACACCACAAGATTATGTTGTACATACATCTCCTTGTGCCGATGCGAAAGTATGTTTCCTTTTTAGCAGGAATCTAGATATTTCACCTAAATCTTCTCTCATCCTCAGGGAAAAAGACCTCTCTGCAAAGGAAGGTTCTATTTCAGCAATCTCATAAGCATTTTCTAGAAGTTTTAGTTAAACAAAGGAATATATGCATATATTCAATTTATTCATTCGTTTATAATTTATTTATTTATAGGTTAATTCACATGCTAAAGTTGTAAAGACTCAAATACCACTAAAAAATATCCATTAAAACAAATATTCTAAAGGCTCTAAAATGTTTTCATTCAAAGCCATGTTCCTCAAGTCACCCAATGGGGTCTGACCTCTAGAATTTTTTATGAGGGGCAGGATGTCCAACAATCAATAAGAACCAAAATTACAGTCTATACTCCAGTATTTCTTCTACTGATTATATGATTAAACCAAAGCCAGAAAACGTTTTAAGAAAGAAAAATACAACAGAAGCAGGAGGATAATAGAGAGTTTTTCTAGAAACATCCAGTATCTGGAAAGCTGTGTGAGGCCACACTTGGTGCAACAGCACCTGGAAAAATGCACCCACTCGTAGGCAGCTCCGGGGAGCCAGAACGAGAACACCCTGAGAGTGATTACAGCGCTGTCTGATCTCCAAGAGAAAGAGACAGACAGACAGACTAACCTTAGCCGAGTCCTCCTGCCACCACGCTGGCCGGCTTTCGCAAGGAAGCCAGCGAGATCTTGGCCTGGATGGCCCCAGCCAGCCTCCCTGCGGAGGTCCAGGAACACCACCACCCTGGCACCCGGGGCTGTCTCTACCCTCCCGCTCAGGCAGGGGAAACAAGATCACACACCATCCGGGGCCACAAATGGCCTGTCAGTTCTAAAACCCTGAAACGTGACCAACATTTTTTCAAGACAGCACAATTCCCGGAGCGACATTCTGGAATTCTTAGCATGAATGGAAACAGAACGTGCTCCCCGCCTGTCATTCCCACGCCCGAAAACTGCAGGAGGATGGTCATCCATGGAGCTCAGGTCTCAGTGCTGGACAGAACCAGCCTCAGCACTAGGTGGCCACCACGGGAACCCTTGGCCGTGCCCTCCCGCCCAGGGCCAGTGTGGGCTCATCCCTTGGGATGTACTTTGTAGGCCTGGGAGACAAAAATTCTGCTCCTAAGAATGTTGCAAGACTTCTAGAGACAGCTTCAGTCGACTTCCCCAGGAGGCAAGGCCATAATCTGTACCCGTTCACACATGGCAGCTATTAGGGAGCTGGTGTGGGAGACAGAAAGCATTTGGTCTTGGAGGACTTTTTATTCCAAAAGGGCCTGTTTCCCATCCACAGATCTGTGACTGCATAAGCGGTGGATATAAATAGTGTGAGGAAATAAAAGCGCCCTTCCTGGGTAGGGTACTACCCGCAGAAGGAAAGGGTAGGAAGAGATGCTCCCTCTCACCTAACCCTCTCCCCCGGGCTGGCCGGCAGGAACTGAACTAGAACAGCACCCACTCCAAGTGGAAAACAACCGAAGCGGCATCCGCCTGGGTCTCCCACAAGCACCTTATCGGTCCCTGCCTGGGCTGCAACCCAGACGTTATTTACTCTGCAGGAGTCTCTTGGAAACATTCTCGTGAAAGTAAGATGCAAATAACAATTTGGTCTATAAGATAGCTGAAAAGCCTCTCCGCACAAAAGACAGACTTAAATAAAAAGGCAGCTAAGGAAAACACCCCATGTATTATCTCTTTTGCATTTCAACGTCAAAACCCATCATGTCACCTTTGCCATAGGTATTATGTGCGTTAACAGGAAGTCAGTTAAAATGAACAAAGCATTTCCAGTTTAGGTGAAGGAAGAAAGAAAGGAGAGAAAGGTATATGAAAGACCCCTAAACATTCATAGCTATAAAAGCTTTTAAATGTCTGCTTTAATCTGCTAGCTGCTCGTTAGCTCGGTACGTATTATAAAATAGCTACCCCACCACCGCGTTAGCCACGTGTCAGGCGCTATTCAGGGCGCACCTGGAATTCTGACTTTCTCTCTAATTTGGATCTCTAAAAATTATTTTCTAAGCTGTGTTTTAAAGGAACACTGGAAGTTTCCATCTCACCGTACTTACTTGAGATTCAGAACTAAGATTAAAGGTGGAGAGAGGGAGGATGCCATGCCAAATACTAAGCTAAAACATGGAAAGCAAGAGTTGTTTTTTTTTTAATTAGAGAATTTCAATTAACTCAGAAAAACACATGAGATGCTTCACTGCTCCACAACCCGGCTTGCTCTCCCGAGGATAAGGACCCCTGCCCTGGCTTCCCACCTGTCAGGGCCACCGTGAGATCCAGATGAGGCCGAGACACCTGGGGAGGCACCTGGTTACCTATACCGCATGCCACAAGACGAGAATGTGTCTGGATTCCAGAAACTTCCACAGAAAGGTCTCACGCATAGTAGGCACTCAGATGTTTGCTAAACGAAGAGATCATTTAAGAGAAGGAAGAATAAGAACCATGTGGTATGATTTAGTCTCGGTTTCTTCCTAAAGCAACCAACATCAGAAAAGCAGCTCCCCGAGTGGAAGGGACGACACTAGGAAATTTTAATACTTTTACAGATATTGAAACTACTCCTACCTGCTTTTTTGGTGGGGGAGGAGGCATTCCACGGCAAATGATTTGGGGTTGAATCAAAATGAAATGTGATACTAGTTTTTGTTCTAAAGCATAGAGGACCCATCCCACAACACCCACACTACCGAAATGACACACAACATGACAATTTCTGCCGGGTTGCTTTAAAAACAACCCCCATTGTCACTTCTTGTTACGGTTACGTCACAACCCCGAGGCAAAGGAACCGCATACCCTCTCTCTGGCAGGACTCCTGCCAACGTCCTGCCTGCCTCCGTCTTAGGACGCCTCCATACCATCAGCTACCAGCCACAAGGAACGCCCAAAAGAATGCCAGGTTTGTAATTTCAGAAAGCCCCAGACCCCCGCAATGCTGTCCCAGGGTAGGGGAGCATGCCAAGCAGGCTGTGCGCAGTCCCATCCTCTCCCCCACCTCCCCTGGTCCGGCTGGGGGGTCGAAAGGGACCCACTGAGCTCCCATCCCGGCTTGTGCCAATCAACCAGCTGCCCCTCCAAGCACAAACCCCTCGGGCTCGCTTCACACCCTCCCCCCCGGCAGAGACAAACATGGAAACAGAGCCCAGATAAATGGAAACGGGAGGGTGAGTTTTTCCGTGGTTCTGCAGGGGAACGAGCTGTGTTTTTCTATCAAATTGGACACACACACTCACACACACACACACACACACACACACACACACACACACGGGTCCCCCAGAGGAAAGGGGTATTCCTGCTAACTTGCCGGCAGCACCAACAGCAGCACCAGGGGCACGAGGTCAGTGTGGTGGCCACCCAGTAATCTGGGGTCAGCCGCATGTCCTCTGAGCCCCTCTCTCTACTCACACCTCTGGGAAGGAAGTTATCTGTTTGAAAGGGCTCCCTGGGTAGACATCAGCACAGCTGTGGTCTTCTCTGAGAAATAGTTCGAAGGGTTCCATCGAGAAACATCCAAGCAGGGGTGGGGGCACTTGAATTACAAGCTTCCGCCAGGACCCCCAGAAGCAGGCGTGAATGCACTGCTGAGGCCCGGGGGCACCCGCCGGGAAGGTGAGAGCCATGATTAAACCCAGCAGCGTAGCTATCACTGGCCACTCACCAGAGTCAAGTCGTTACTAACAAAGCTAACGCTGTTAAAGTAACTAATATAGACGTCAAATATTAAATAAACTATCAATATCTACACAAGAGTCCTTAATTTTCAACACTCAAGTTGTGACCGTTTCTGGGATGCCTTCAAAGTCCAGTAAGAGTAATTTGTGTGCATTTTTAATAACTGGTTTTGCTCCTTATAAAAATAATACATGTACGTTACAGAAAATTTAGGACATACAAAAGTTTAGTATCATCACCCTGAAGCCCACCACCCAGAAATATACCCTAGATTTCTGTATTTCCCTCCAGTCTTTTTTTCTGTAGACACATTGGTGGGGTACACGTGCTTGTGTGTTTTGTTTGGACAGAGCAATAATTTTGCTGAGGCCTGAATTTCAATCCTGCCCCATGGGAGTTTCGATTAAACAAGAAGTCCCCGGTCACCCAGAGGCTGCACCTCAGCCAAGCCCTGCTTCCTCGTGGTGTCATGCATGGTGACGCATACGAGGCCATACATGAGTGGATTTTATAGGGGAAATCACATGCTGCTGGGGCGCGTGGGTGCCGGGAAAGGTCTCAGAACACATCTCCAGCAAACACCAAGAATCAACTGTTCTTTGGGTGAGTGTTTTTTTCTACCTGGATCACCCTGCTATTCTTTTCCATTTGTATCGGAGTGATGTGGAAGCTCATAGGTACCTCGTAAGTCTTCTGTACCGTTTGCTATACAGAGCAAGGGCCTAGGCACCAAACTCTGTAAACACAGCTGGTAACTAGTGTGTTTACTCTGTTCTTTCATATCCCCTCCTCGAACAGTACCTAGTACACAGCAAGACCCTTAATGAAAGATGAATATTAACCGTGACGCTGAAATAATTCCTACAGATCCAAAAGGAAGTGCCGCCAATATAATGGAAAACTACTAAAGTATGTGGAGCTGGTGCAGAGAGAAAAAAAAAAAAAAGTCTCTGAGCTGTTTCCACAGTCCAGGGAGTCTGTTCACAGGCAGCCTAGCTCAGCAGCGACACCATGTGGTGAGAGGTGGTTGATTCCCAACGGCACAGAGTACCCCGGAGCCCGAAGCAAGCGCAGGCATGGAATCTACTACATACAGGGCAGGTGATGAATCTAAGGATGGGCCATGTAGTACAGATGCTGGGATGACAACATCCTCTCCACGTGCCTTAATTCCATGGGGATCTATGAGATCTAGTAAGAAGGCTGCAGAAAAGAAAACCAAAAAGAATGTACGACGCAGCTCTCTTCCCAATCTGTCAGCCCCAACTATCTGTAAACGCTGAGCCACCTGCACAGTGACTAGAAGATGCTCCTAGACGTCTCCACCTCGGCATTAGAAGACCCCGAGGAATTATGCAGCTGCCTGCAGAAAGACCAGCAAGGTGTGGATCAGTCTACCTTCACATTCATTTGCATGATAATCCTTTAAAGAATTTGTATTTCAGGAAAGCATACTCTAACACCCTGAGTTCTTATATTTCCTTTAACTGCAGATTCAAAGTCTTCTAGGAGTCGATAAAACTAAGAAATGAAGATATACACAACAACCACAAGCTCACACACTCGGGTTCCTCGGGCTCCCCAAGTAAAAAGGAATTTGGAGAAAAGCAGTCGGGAGAAAAAGCAATCCACAGTATAGAGATCCAAGACCAACCAGACCAATTGGGAGACCCAAACTGAGAAGAGAACGTTTCTGAAAACTGCTCTTTCCCAAACTTATTACATAAAGAGGGACTTCGTAGCCTTGGAGTCTGCGTGGGGTAGACATACAGAACGTCTGCATACAGACGTCTGCATACAGAAGGAATACTGGCTTTAATCTTGTTCAAGCACTTCATTCCCAAGGTTTGTGAATCAGGGTCACCAACCAGTAGGGGAAATGCATCCCCCGCCACACGCAATTTAAAAGAACGGAAAGGACAAAACCATGACTTATCTACTGGGTACATTGATATAAGCAGACACGCAATACAAAGCCTCTGCTTAGGTGTTTCAGGTTAAAGAACCACGGGAAGTGCCCAGAGTTCGAACCTTGAGAACACAGCTTCTTCTTCACTGATACATCCAGGAGTCCAGAGGGGCAAGTCCCAAGACCAGTGCAGTCAGAACTCCCAGGAAAGGTCAAGGAGCACTGCCCCTGGTCTATCTCACTCGGTGACCTCAGAACAAGCAGGCATTTCCTCACATATCCGGTCTCAGCCCTCAATGACCAGGAAAGGAGGGAGTGAGAAGATTTAGGAGAGCGACAGTCACAACTCCCCTGGGACCAGTAACCCTTACCTACGAGGCTCTGCCCCATCCCTCCAAAGTGGGAGGGCAATGGGTGGGCCGTCTATAGGAGGGGAAGCTCTGAGGACCCACTTTATTTTAATATAAGTCACAAGTTGGATCTGATGCTTTTTCTTCTATTAACTGAACATTTAAAATAGAGACAAAGATGTGGAATTTTGAAGTCCCAAGATAAAGGCACAAACCAAAGTCATACCATGAATCCCCGAAAGCAGCCATTTAAAAGAGTCTGGGGCACCTGGCTGGCTCAGTCAGAAGAGCATGGGACTCTTGATCTTGGGGTTATAAGTTCGAGCCCCATGTTGGGTACAGAGATTACGAAAATAAATAAACTTTTAAAATAATTTTTTTAAATAAAAAAGTTAAAAGAGTACAAACTGGCTAAAAACCACAATGAAAATGAAATAAAAGAATGTTTCTTAAATGGAAAAAAAAATCCATTGCAATATCTTTCATTTTTAAAATTTAAAACATCACCTGACGTCTTTTTAGACTAGATACCAGGCACTAGGTACATTATACACACGTAACTTATTAAAACTCCAAACTAATAATAATAATATTAATAACTGGACTGTCTTTTAAATAATATAATTTACACAAAACTTTCACATATATTATTTCTTGCAAACCCCATATAATCCTATAACGTACCCTAATCTTATACGCACATGGAGTTTAGAGCTGTCTTCTCCAAGTGAGCACATCCCATCCAGATGGCCCACGGCTCCGCTCTCCTCCGACAACGAAGTTTGCCAAGGGATAGAGTATAACCCAAAAGGGAGTACCTTCTCTTTTAAAAATGTTGAGGTAGGAGGTATACGTTGCTCTTTTCAAGGGAAAGCAGGTAAGTTTGGTGTTCAGAGTCACCTGGACCATCAGGCATTTGCTGAAACTGCAGGGTTATATCACTAAACTCACAAATTTCCCTATGTAGGGGAGACAGGAAAAAGACCTCCAAATAACTTGCCACAATCAATAAGAGATTGACAGCTTGGCAAAGCAAAGGAGTTAGTAGGAGACACCCCTAAGAATCTGGCAACCAGCCCAAACCAGGTAACAACCACAGGCAGCAGAGGCAGACAGAAGCCCAGGAAAATTCCTGAATACATTCCCAGCTCCGCGGGCATTTCCCTTTTAGACACAACTAGAGGACAGAAACTGAACTCGGAGCCCCTTCTGCCACAAGATGGCAGACATCAGCACAAATGAATTTTTCCTGTCCAAAAATTCCCTGAAAAAGGCCCGGATCAAAACAAAGGTCTTTAATCCCAAATGAATAAATTGTGGTTTCCAAATACACTCTTGACACATAAAAGAGTGACCCTCTGCCCCCTAAAGTGGATAGGCCGTGACCCTTAAGATACAACGCCTTCTAAACCCCAACAGTCTTCTCTCCTGCCCTTACCTACAAACACCACAAGTATCAGTTATACTTGGATATCTTTAAGACGGTTCCCAAACTTGAAGGCAAAATAAAAACAGAAATCAAAATCAAGACCACTGAGGAAGAGCAGGGTCGCCGTCTGGAAGAAAGGCAACCAAGGGGTCGTCCCCTTCCCGCCTGAGCACACACTCACCTCAGTCGCAGGCAGTAAATAAAGAGGGGTTAAGGCAGGAACGTGTTTGATGTCACAGTTTAGGCCGAGCGTTGTCAGGATCTCCCTAAGGACTTCATATCTTCTAATATTGCTTGATTTGAGCAGATCAAAATCTTCTTGGGCTTGCACCACTGAAGAACTGGGAGGTAGTTCTAAGTGCACCTGCGGGAAAAAGACACTGCTTCGTAAATCGTGAATTGTGAATCCGGGGCACTTGCCGACCTTAGGAGGAACAGTGTCTTTACCAGAGTTTCTGAAAACCTCAACAGAAATCCTTCAGATCTTCAACAGTATGTAAACATTGCACTTGACCATGTGGAGAGTCACGACAAAGCAATAAAAAGATTCAAAGGAGCCGACTGAAATTTGGGCAGTCGGGTGGAAAGGTGGTGCTGGACACAAGCCTGGATAGTATTCAGACTCTGCCTGGGTCCCGACTTGTATCACTAACCAGTCGGGGGACCTCGGCAAGTTGCTTAACTTGATTACTCTACCAAAACACTTAGAAATAGGATTGTACTGAGAAGCCAACTAAGGTTGCTACTGAACTCCAGGAGGCTCAATGGGTGGTGTGCAAACTCTCACTCCACCTGTAGTCATAACCACCAGGAAACAACACCACGAAGGAGAGGAGCCTCATTCACCATTATAAGAGTGTGTGCAGGCATTCAAATAGAAGATGTGGGGCTTGGGGGACCCCAGAAAGGCCCGCCCCACCACCTTCCTTCACCTGGATTGAATTTAAGATTCTGGACTTCTATCTAGTTCAGGCTTTGTTGTCCACTTAAAATTAAAACCCCACCTAGGGGCACCTGGGTGGCTCAGTCAGTTAAACGTCTGCCTTTGGCTCAGGTCATGGTCTCAGTTTCTGGGACCAAGCCCCACATCGGTCTCCCTGCTCAGTGGGAGTCTGCTTCTCTCTCTGCCCCTCCCCCTGCTCATGCTCGCTCTAATAAACAAATAAAATCTTTTTAAATAAATAAATAAAACAGCCCCACCAATCAACAAATGGTCTGTGTCTTGGTCTGAAGGAACATGCTAGAACTTCTAGCTCCCTTCAGCTAGAACTTTCCAATCAGTGGTGTGTGCTTTGGTGTAAAGGAACAGACTAGAACTTCTGGTCCTCTTGAGATCAGATTTTAACGGCCATGGAGGGTGCCAGAATATTGAGCAAGCTAAGCATGTTTGCTTTATTTTATTTTGCCTTTGCCAGGAATCAGCTGTGGATTTCTGTTGTATGCAGAGCTCCTGACCTGATACTATTAGCAGCATGATGAAAATAAAAAGCCAGGTGCCCACAGCCTTCAGGCAATGTAATATCTCTCAATTCCCACCTAAGACTTAACCAAGTCAAAAATACTGTCCCAATATCCTGTCCAAAGCGGTCCGACCGTGCAGCTGATGCCAGTCTTAAAGGTTTGGAGAGACAGGCCAGCACGGCCCTACGCGAGGGCAGGCCAGCCGAGGGCTGCTCCTGCCGGCCAGGAGTGAGTCCGTCCAAACAGCCGTGGAGAGAGGCAGAGAAGTGAAATCCTTCAAGGTATCCGAATCCGAGTCTCCTTCTTCCCTGCGTTCTCTCCCTAACTGTGGCCTCTCCTCTCTAGTGGACAAAGGCAGTGGCTCTCCTGGAGGTGACCCCTTACAGGTGGCAGAAATAAAATGAGCGACATTCTCGCCCCACCTGGGCCCAGAGGAGAGGGCGTGAGCATGATGCCTGGCACACACACAGCCCAGGCTGAGTGAATACACAGAAGATCCAAGAAGCACCCGCAGTGGGGTGTGCTGAACTCAAAGTCACACATGAGCGAGGCCAAGGAGGAAAAGACGGGCTCACGCCCCACGAGCAGGCCTCCAGGGCTCCAGGAGGTAAGAGAGAGGACAGCCACGGACATTGTGCGAGGAGTGCTTTCGTGGGCTTTAACAGTAGCTGCTTCGACAACGGACGCGGGAAGAGAGACCTCCTTGGTCTCTAAACCTCAATTCACAGGACAGACAGCGTGTGCTTCTGGATTTGCGCTCCTGGTCCTCCATGGGACCCAACACATGTCTCATCCTCTGGCTGTCATACTGTTACCATACTGATGGGCCCGTTTCTATACCTTGGCTTCTTCTAAAATTAAGGCTTTTTGACCTAAAACGTCTTCAGTCACAAATGCAGGGGGTGGAGGGTGGTTTGCTACCTGTGCGTAGTATCTAGTGGGTAGCGCACAGCTGACACCCTACAGAGCACGGGACAGGACAACTCCACAACAAAGCAGGATCTACCTGAAACGTCAACAGTGCCGGGGTTGAGAAACCCTGCTCGAAAGGCCAGGCCACACTGCCATGCGCTACGCTAAATAAGGGAATAAAATATTTTTAAGTCCATCGGGGCAACCTCATGCCAAAGTCCTGGTCCATCCGATAATCCAATGTCAGCATTAATCCACAGCCTTAAATTTCCCTTGCAAACCTGCTCGTCACAGCAAGCACATGAAAACGTCCTTTTTCCTCGTGATGAGCAGTAAAGGCGTTCACATGCAGCGCCTTGGCTGTGAGACCACCATCCACTGCGCGGCTGTGGTTTGCCCTTGAAGTGCTCTGCCCCCTCTTACTGGGTTACATCATTACTCGATTTATTAGAGATGAAGACTATGAAACTGACCAGGGAAAGAGGAAACTAACCAGCCCTCGATAATAACATTTATTGGCTGCTCTTGGCGGCAAGGTATTGTAGTGACGCAGGTCTGAGCAGAAAGCAGTGACCCTGTCACAGAGACTGGAAGTCATTTAAAATCAAAAATGACATTCTAATCCTCTGAATCTGATTTTTGAAGCTGCATCGTATTGCCTTTTTTTTTTCCTAGAGCAATGCATGCAGTATCAAATTTTATGACAGTAACGGGGTCAATTTAAATGGTGCAGCAAGCGGAGTTGCCATGTCACTCAGAGAAATGGATCGCAGCAGTGCCGAATCAATTTTCTAGTACAAGTCTGTGCACAGGGGTGGTAAAAGTCACCATTCAAACCTGAAATACAGCTCTAGGAACTCGGGTTTTTAAGTGGATTTTCTGAGAATACACAGTTGCTATAGTTACCATCTTTGCAGAGAAAAAGATAAGAGGAACATTTATTAGGCCTCCAAACTAATTCTTGTGCTTTGCAACCTACGTGAAACCTGCTTGGCTTGTATGCATTCATCTGTCCTGATGGCCAGATTTTTAAATTATATGCATCTTTGACTGAGCATTATCTTAAGAACAAACGAATGGGCTTTGGAATAGTAAAGAAACAAATTTATGACCCCTTGAAGAATGTTTGTGGTCAGAAAAGCCAAGAGATTTAGCTCTGAGGACAGCATATGAAATGAAAATAAACGATAAAAAAAAGGAAACGATTCTCCAACTCAACAAAAAGATCCCTGTAATAAAACAAAATCTGTTACACTCATCCTGGGAACTATTCTGGGCAAAATATTCTACATCTACTTAACTTTCTCATGAGATAACAAATCCTTAGGGACAAGAGTTCCTCTAACTCTAATAAAAACTTTCTGCCCTGAGGTGTTAAAAAAGTTTGTAGTCAATGATCAGGAATTTGGAAACCGTCTGTCCTGCTTCCATCTGCTTAAACAAACCAAAAAGGAAAAGGAAAAAGAAAGTGAGGGGAAAAAAAAAAACAGCAGATGAGCCAAAGGATTTGGGAAGGGAGCGGGAGGGAAGTATCACGTCCCTTCTTCTCCCTTCCCACTTCTCCCTTACCTATATAAAGCTGACCCTTGAACAATGTGGGGGGTGAGGGGGCCAACCTCACCATGCAGTGGAAAATCTGCATATAACTTTCAACTCTCCAAAAACTTAACTCTAACAGCCTAGTGTTGATCGGAAGCCTTACCGATAACATAGTCAATTAACACATATTTTGTATATTACACATATTATATACTCTATCCTTACACTAAAGTAAGCTGCAGAAAAGGAAACTATTACTAAGAAAATCATAAGGAACAGAGAACACATTTACAGTACTATACTGTATTTAGCCAAGAAATTCCACACAAGTGGACCCACGCAGTTCAAAGCCATGTTATTCAAGGGTCAATCGTATTAATGTGCCATAAATAGAAATCGCTTCAAAATTCTATCTGAAATTTTTCTCAGCACTTAGATTTTAAGAGTGACAAAAATCATAAAAGAACTGAGGATTTGAGAAGTTTTCAACACTCACTACCCCAGCAGTTGGTACGCATTCACGCAATCCCTGATATCAACCACAATGTTGTAATGTGAGGGTTATGAACCCTGAAAATCACCAGCCCAAGGCACTCAACTCCCTATGCGAACGAACAGGTTCGATTATACTGACCACAGCGTGGTTTGAGACAAGCGAGTAGACCAGTGTATTTTGGAAAGAGGCTTACCAGCACAGAGCAAAACAAGAGAGAATTTTCTGACTCATCTTCGGTCAACCAGCAGTCTTTAATCAGCATGACACCTTCTGCTTCGTCCCTCCGTCCTGAGTATTTTGGTGAAATGCAATATTCATGCGACAGGAAAGCCCTCATCTAAACCTACTCAGCATCAGCAAAAAAGTCCCAGCCAAGGATCAGAAGTACCCCACGGAGCTCAGACTCTTGACCCTTTTGGCGTTCAGCCTTAAAGGGCGTACTGAGAGGTCCCCCAAGATCCCTACACGGATAACAGCTCCATACCTGGCAAAGAACAGCTTCTCCTCCGCGAGTTCCAAAAGGCACCTGCACTATCAGCCTGTCCTTGTTCCCATTCTCCAGGTGACCCTGCAGCTTGCCCAGGGTGCAGCGCTCCCCAGGGCTTTCCTCATAAACGTAGCCACTGCTCAGGACGCTGAGCTTCACCTGGGTCTGGTCAGCCTTGGAGAAAACCAAGTTCTGGACGGTTTCCTCGAGCACGCTCTTGCTCGTCACCCGGAAGCCAGCAAATGTGAAGGACGAACACAGGCCTAACACTTTCCCTCCCTGAGAAAGGTAGGCCATGAACTTCTGGGAAAGGTCTTCAGGAATAGCCTCCTGGGTGGCAATGACCAACAACAGACAGTTGTCTGACCACGGGTCTCTGAGAGCACTTTCCCTTGACAGGTGGTAGAGCGTATAGCTGTCGGTGTCCACGCAGTCCGCCAGGACGGACCGGACCTCCTGGAACCTGCCCAGGGATTTCTGGGGGGCAGAGCCCACGTAGAAGAGGATGTTGGGGGCCTTTCCCGTGATGTTGACTCTCCTCCATTCTCTCTCCAAGCGGATATCATCAGCAACATCCTCCAAACTGCCACTGTGATCATAGGGAAGATCTGGAATGTTCTCTGCAGATGCAAACTTGACAGATTCAATGGTACTGTTCTCAAGCTCCAGACACTCATGGCAACTAGACAGATGGAGGGGACAGTGCTTGACAGAGCCTACTCCTCTGTCACCCTCCCCGGCAGGCTCACTGCCAGAGGCATCCCCTGTCCCCAGTGTGGGTTGTGCACCAAGAACCTCGGGATCGTCTCTACCAATGCACTCCATAACGTCCGGCTCAGGCTTACTCTCAGCGGAAGGTTCAGGATTCTGTTGTAGGGCCTGGGCTTGCTTGTTTGAGGCTTGATCCTCAAGTGCCTTCAGAGTACAGTCCTGCAAGTGCACTGCTAAAACACGAACAGAAAAGACAATCATCAGCCCTTCTGGCCTGTCACGCGGCTCAGTTCAAAACCTCATGGCGCTCTCCGCATTCCGCCCACTGGCTCCCACCTGCATCCCTACCGCAAGTCTTCGGCATCCACTGGAACCGGGCACTGCTCCCACCTGCTGGGAGGGTGCGCCCGACCTTCCCGAGAGTGAAATCCCAAATCCCACATTTCCACAACACCTTTGCCTTGTGAATCGGGAAGCCCCAGATCCCCTTACTGGCTGGTGAACAAAGTGGGATTCAGAGAGGTAAATTCTGTGCCCACTTACTTACAGAAGCGATTTCTTGGGTGTCAGTCTCCTATAAGAAAATGAAACTGAGAAACAAAAAAGGCACATATCTGGTGTACCCAGCATACCCCACGTAGAAGGTGCTCTCAGGACACTTCATAGGATCAGTGGGGGAAAAGGGTCTTTCCAGTATCTTATCTCAGGACTGGAATAGAAGTTTACAATCACTGATTCAGAAAACATTCATGGAGCACTTCCTATGCACCTGACATTGTATTGGGCACATGCACATGCCAAATGGGGAAATTAAATGATTTACAAGGATTTCCAGAGCTGGGAACACTCCTTTGCTCAAGATACAAATGAAGGGGCACCTGGGTGGCTCAGTCGTTAAGCGTCTGCCTTCGGCTCAGGTCATGATCCCAGGGTCCTGGGATCGAGCCCCATGTCAGGCTCCCTGCTCCGTGGGAAGCCTGCTTCTCCCTCTGCCACTCCCCCTGCTTGTGTTCCCTCTCTCACTGTCTCTCTCTCTCTGTCAAATAAATAAAATCTTAAAAAAAAAAAAAGATACAAATGAAGACTTTCATGGACACAGAAACTCAATTTTTAAAACCTAATTAAGAAAGAACATTTTGCATGTTTCCTGAAAAAAAGATGTATCCCAAAATACTGTGATATATATTTTTTAAGTAAAACACTGTTAGAATTAGAACTTTGTAGTAATACTGGCTATGCTTTCCATCCAGTCGAACTATAGTCTAGAAACTTGTTATATTTTTTAGATGGTGGGAAACAATTATTATATGGGTTCTACATTTGCACGCCATCTCGTGGATAATGCAATTATGGGAAATCCTTGTTAAAGAATCTTAAAAGCACTTGGGGCACCTGGGTGGCTTGATTGGTTAAGGGTCTGACTCTTGATCTCAGTTCAGGTCTTGATCTCAGGGTCCTGAGTTCAAGCCCCATGTTGGGCCCAGCATGGAGCCCACTTAAAAAGAAATAATTTAAAAAGCACTATCGATATACTTTGGGATAAGCATCTCAAAAAAAACTAACACATGTATTATTCTCATACTGTTACAATTATATCCACCTGTTGACTGCATTAAACTGAAGATAAGCATTAGCCTTAAGCCACACCGAACAAGAGGGTGCAACAGTCCTTAAGCTAATAACCAAGGGTCTCCTGCTATGCTAGAAATATTTTTTTAACTTTTTATTTATTTAAGTAATCTCTACACCCACCGTGGGGCTCCAACTCACGACCCAGAGATCACGAGTTGTCTGCTCTTCTGACTGAGCCAGCCAGGTGCCCCTGATGGAAACATTTCTGAGGTCACTTACAAACAATCTTTTGAGGTACCAATCCATCAGCCATCTGGAGTCTATCTTCCATGAACGCCACCCCCAGCTTACTGAAGTCATCCACGCTTGCTTCAGCGATTAATTGATAAGGATCCCCAGGTCTGCAAGCTAATGGCAAACAGCAGTCGGACCACTTCACAATCTGAGAAAACATGGATGAGGGAAGAGGAAGAAGAAGACGGTGAGGTTGTTCTTCTCTAAACTAAGCAGATACTTTTCCCTTCAGCTCCCACCCCTCAGTTACAGTCAAACATAATGAGTTAGTTACTGGATACTGCATTTTCTTAACATCAAAGTTGTTCTGGCTCTAACATTCTTGTTTCTACCTGACAACAGGGCTTCCAAAGCACTAAATACAACCCTCTCTTTTATTTATTTTTTATTTTTTATTTAGCCAACATATAGTACATCATTTGTTTCAGATGCAGTGTTCAATAATTCATCAGTTGCGTGTAACACCCAGTGCTCATCACCTCACGTGCCCTCCCTAGTGCCCATCACCCTGTTACCCCATCCCTCTCTTTTAAAAGCAAGCAATTGAAGTCTCCACCGCTTTTCAAGGAGCTGAAAGGGGAAAGGGCCATTTTCCAGACATGGAAATACATCAGTGTGTCCTTTAGTAACAGGAAATAGGAGAAAGCAACAGGTCCGCAATATCCAGTGATTTATAATGTAACCTGTAGACCAGCTTTGCTCTGGTGCAGCCTGAGACCGAATGCACCAGAACTCCCCAGGCGCGTGTGAGCACTTCCCTTCCTGGGCACCGCACTCTCTGGTGCTCCCGATGCTCTGCAGCCCAGGAATCAGAGAAGTTCTCCATGGGGCTCCTCCTTGAGTCCTACAACTGGGAAAACAACTGTCAAGGACCGTCCTGTCTGGAGAGCTCCTGCCTGTCCTGGCTCGAATTCCCACCACAAGGGAAAATGAGCACAGAAAAAACCCAGTCCTTGACACGTTCTGGTTTTTCTAAGAGAAGAATGTGAACCCTGGAGGAGGAGAAGGGGAGCCCTGGGCCTGGCGGGGGGGAGGGGGGGGTGGCGGGCAGCGGGGTCGCAGGTTAGGAGCCTGGCTCTGGAGTCGAGAACCTGGGCCTGGGTCAAACTGGGCTCATCTTCGCTGTGTGTCCTCGGGCAAGTCTCAGAACATCTGGAGTCCCAGCTTCCTCATTCATAAAACAGGAACAATGCTATGAATATCAGTCATCTTATAGGTTTGTTGTATTAATGAGATTCAAGAGCACATCTGAATCCCGGAAAGCCTGGGACAGCAAAGTACTCAAGTGATGAAAGCCACGATTATTAGCTGTTATGAATCTGGCTTTACAAGCAAGTAGATAGAGTGGTACTTTTTTAAGATGCCATGAAGAATTTCCCTACTTCCCAAAACAAATCATCTCAGGGATACACTGCCCCAAATTTCATAATCAGAGATAAATAATTTTGAATTCCGTTTTTTATATTGATAGGTTAGGTTTTTAGAACTAATTCTTGCTGAAAACAATGAGAAAGTGCTGGATAACATCAATACAACATCATCTTGAAAGCACTGAAGAAACGACTAAATAATGAAACATACTAGGCCCAACACTGGGGTAAATCCCGAACCTACAGAGGGAAGGGGGAATTCCCACAAGCCAAGCCACCTCTGCCTTGAGGGAATTTGCTCACCCAGGAAACGTGGGGTTCAAAAGTTCAAAACTCAAGGTCCAATTGGCATAAGGACAGATCTACAGATCAATGGAATAGAACTGAGAGCACAGAAATAAACACATAGATAACTGATTTGGGACAAGGTTGCCAAGACAATTCAACAGGGAAAGAACAATTTTTTTCAACAGACGGTGCTGGTACAATGGGATATCTATATGCAAAAGAATGAAAATAGACCCCCTACCTCATGCCATTTACACCAGGTACAAAAATCAACTCAAACTGGGTCAAATCCTCCATATACGAGCTAAAACTACAAAATTCTTAGAAGAAAACAGGTGTAAATTGTCATGACCTCGGACAAGGCAATGGTTTCACAAATAGGACACCAAAAGTACAAGCAACAAAAGAGAAAAACAGATAAATGGGTCTTCATCAAAATCTTTGTGCTTCAAAGAATAGCTTCAAGGGGCGCCTGGGTGGCTCAGTCGTTAAGCGTCTGCCTTCGGCTCGGGTCATGATCCCAGGGTGCTGGGATCGAGCCCCACATCGGGCTCCCTGCTCGGCGGGAGGCCTGCTTCTCCCTCTCCCACTGCCCCTGCTTGTGTTCCCTCTCTCGCTGTGTCTCTCTCTGTGTCAAATAAATAAATAAAATATTAAAAAAAAAAAAGAATAGCTTCAAGACAGTGGAAAGACAATCCACAAAATGGGAGGAAATATTTGCAAATCACATATCTGATAAAAGACTTGTATCCACAATGTATAAAAATATAGAAAGAAAGAACTCCTACAACAATAAAGACAAAATGCCCAATTTAAAAATGGACAAAGAGTGGGGGGTGCCTGGGTGGCTCAGTCAGTTCAGCGTCTGCCTTCAGCTCAGGTCATGATCTCAGAGTCCTAGGCTTGAGCCCTGCAGCAGGGAGCCTGCTTCTCCCTCTCTCTCTGCCCAAGCCCCCTGCTGATGCTCTCTCTCTCTCTCTCTCTCTCAAATAAATGAATAAAATCTTTTTAAAAATGGACAAAGGATCTGAATAGACATTTCTCCAAAGAAAATATACAAATGGCAATAAGCACTTGAAAAGATGCACAACATCCTTGATCAGTCATTAGGGAAACACAAATCAACACCACAATAAGATACTTCACCTCTACTGGGATGGAATATAATCAAGAGGATGGATGCTAACAAGTGTTGTTGAGGATGCTGAGAAATCAGAACCCTACTACATTGCTGGTGGAAATATAAAATGGTGCAGCCTCTTTGCAAAAGAGTTTGATAGTTCTTCAAAAATTAAACACAGGGGCACCTGGGGGGCTCGATCGGTTGAGCATCTGACTCTTGGTTTCGGCTCATGTCATGATCTCAGGGTCATGGGATCAAGCCCCCTGTTGGGCTCTGTGTTCAGCATGGAGTCTGCTGATTCCTCTCCCTCTGCTCCTACCCCACCCCCGCTCACGCTCTATTTCTAAAATAAATAAATAAAATCTTTAAAAAAAAAAAGTTAAACACAGAATTACCAAATGACCCAGCAACTGCACTCCTAGGCATATAACTAAAAAACTGAAAATATATGTACACACACAAAAGTTGTATATAGATGTTCATAGCAGCATTATTCATAATAACCAAAGAGTGGAAACAACCCAAAAGTCTATCAACAGATGAAGGGATTAAAAACATGTATATAACCATACAATGGAGTATTTTTCAGCTGTGAAAAAGAGTGAAATACTGATTCATGTCACAACGCAGATGATCTTGAATACATTATGCTAAGTGAAGGAAACCAAGAAAGAAAGGTCATATATTACATGATTCTACTTATATGAAATATCAAAAACAGACAAATCTAAAGAGGTAGCGAGTAGATTAGCAGTTGCCAGGCCAGGGAGTAGGGGAGTGGAAAGTGGCCACTGATGGATACGTGTTTCTTTTTGGGGCAATGAAAATGGCATTAGGTAGTGGTGACTGCATAACCACTGAATTGTAACTGGATCCTTCAAAAGGATGAGGTTTATGGTATATGAATTATAGGTCAATTTTAAAAAGGGAAAAGAAAAGAATCAAGGCATTTTGCTTATTCCTACACTGCACCAGGACAGCCTAGACAGTGGGAGGACTCCAGAGCCCAGCTCCCTGAATTGAGTCCCGGCTCCTCTGGCCAATAGCTGAGGGACCCAAGCAAGTCACTCAAATTCCCTATGCTTGGGTTTCCCGTCTGTAACGTGGAAATGGCAAGGTTACCCACCTCACAGGGTTACTTGCGAGAGCCAAGTGGGAGTGATGCGCAAAATCCCTGATCCATAGAGGGGCACTTACTATTCTACACATGTCCTCAAAGCAGGTATTCTCAGTGGGGACCTTCTCCCCCCTGAGCGGGCAAAAACTGGTTTGAGGGTGAGGGAGGGGGCTTGGGGGGGGGAGATGAAAAAAGTTCTAGGTATCACAAGGGTTTGCGGCCCTTCCAGGGTGAACCCAACCCCACAAAATCTTATTCCTTACGATCTCATTCCTCTCCTGAGACAGAATTCAAATTGAATCTAATGTTCCTCATTCAAGAAGCCATTTAAAAAGCTGGGAAACACTCAATAATTGCAAGTCTTTATGGTCAAAAGGTTGAAACCCACTAATGGGTCTAGAATATTTGGAGAAAGAGAACCCTCGTAATTTTCTTTTAGCTCTACGGGGAGCCTTCCCTCCACCTGATCACCGACTTCTCCACCTCCCTCCAGACAGGTAGCCAGAGTGAGCCGGATTCCCCTGACCAGCATTTCAGTGGGACTCCGCATTTCACATCCAACACCTCTGATCCAGGATGAGAACAGAGGCTGACAATTCGCACAAATATTTAGCTGATTCCAGCTTTGAGAACGGAGGAAGGATGTCAGCTCAGGAGGAAGAGAAGATAAACTCTGGCCTCGGCAGGCAAGAGCTGACTTTGCAGAGGAGGGTGAACGGGAAACGTGCAAAGGAACAGCGCAACCGACCTCCCACGCGAAGCTAACAGCATCTTCGTCCTCGGGGCTATTGCTGGCAATGCACGCATGAGGAGAAATACTCAGCCAGGGGAGACCCAGCCCCGGGTTCAGTTGTTCAAACGCTGATTTAGCACCCTGCTGGAGAGGGCACGGGTGTGGAGCAAGGCCTCAGAGTAAGCATTTAGTGTAAAAGGAACCAATACTTAAATTCTCAGACAGCCCTGAAGGAGGAGAGATAAACGAAGCATGGGGAAGGACAGGAAGCGGCCAGGGAACAATACACACAAACCCCTGATCAGGTTTCTCCACTCAGCCAGCTGTTCCCTCACCTAAGTGCATTTCCTCTTTGTAGATATGGGGTCTATGAGCCACAGACCATGCAAACTCCCCAAGCTGCGCTGTGTCCTCCATCAAAGCAAAGCCAGGCTGTCACCCATGCATCCAGCGGTGTTTGTCTAAAAGCAAACAGGGTGCTTCCAGTTTGCACATCAGGGTGGAAACAAAGGGATGGAGATAGAAAGGGGAAGTCACACCAAAGGCTTACTCCGGAAGATCAAAGCGGAAGAAGCCCCGGTCAGCCCTAAACAAAGGGACTTCCTGGCAGAAATCCCTTCCATAACCAAAGCTTGTGACTTGCAGTTACCTTGATGACAGGAGGCAGTGGTGGACCTGCTCTACTCAACACACGTCCACAAGGAAGGCCCAGGGCCAAGGGGCACTACATTCCATGCCCGGGGGTGGCTCCTCAGTGAATTGTCCTTCCCAGGGCTGCCTGCAGCATTGGCGGGGGGGGGGGGAAGGGGGCAGTGCTGAAGTTCTCCCACAACTCGGCTAGGCCACGGTACCCAGATCTGCCGCCAAATTTCAGTCCAGATGTGACCCTGAAGGTATTTTTTAGATGGGATTAACATCTTTTTTTAAAGAGAGGGAGGGGGGCAAGGGGCAGAGGGAGAGAGAGCATTCCCTGACACAGGGCTCCATCTCACAAGCCGGAGATCATGATCTGAGCCAAAATCAAGAGTTGGAGGCCCAACCGACTGAGCCACCCAGGTGCCCCTACATGTGATTAATTGATTGGATGAGGCCCACCCACATTATGGCAGATAATCTGCTTTACTTAAAGTCCACTGATTTGTTTATTTGTTTATAAAAGATTTATTTATTTGAGAGAGAGAGAGAGAAGGCACACATGAGCAGGGGGAGGGGCAGAGGGAGACAGAGAATCTCAAGCAGACTCCCCACTAAGCACAGGGCCTGATGCGGGGCTTGATCCCAGGACCCCAAGATTATGACCTGAACCAAAAATCAGGAGTTGGACGTGCAACAGACTGAGCCACCCAGGAGACACCAAAGTCCACTGATTTAAATGTTAAAGACCTTCTGAGAAAAAGACTGAGGTCCCCCAAGGAAGAAGGAATTCTGCCCCCCCAGATAACCCCCTGACTCAAGCAGCCACACCTACTCTTCCCTGGGTGCCCCACCTCTTGGCCGGCCCTGCAAATTCAGGACCTGCAAACTCCACAATCAGGTGAGCCAATTCCTTAAAATAAATGTCTCTGTCTCTCTCTCCTTGCCACCTCCCCCCCATGTATGTATATTTATATATACACGTATATGTAGAGGGGCGTGCATGCGCCATGCACACACGCGTGCACACACACACACACACACACACACCCCTACTCCTGCTGGCTCGGCTTCTCTGAAGAACCCAGACTGAAACAAGTTCAGTTTAAACTGAAACAATCTGTTCTGCGGAGTCACATACTTGATGTTGCTAATGTGTCCGGCTCTTATTCCTTTCTTCCAAACCAACTTAATTACACGCTAGGTTTTTAAAATTTCTAGCGATAAACTGGATGAAGGAGGGTGAGACACGCAGACATGGGAGGAATGTGAAGCTCAGAGAGCGAAGGAAGGCGGTTATCCCTGGACCTTCAGGTTTGGAAACACAGAGAACAAAGGATGGGTACAAACTTCATTCTCACGCTCTATTATTTGGAAAAGATAATATGCCCTATGGCGCTTTCAGGAGAAGGGTGTTGGAAAATCAAGTGACAGTATAAAGGACATCATGACTACATAGCTAGCAGGAGCTGACACAACAAGCTTGCAGGTGAAACCACGTGGGGCTACAAACCCAGGACTGACCAGACACCCCAGGAAGAGGGGGGGCCCAGGGACCTTAATTTTCTGAGTACCTGAGAGTCAGTCAGAAAATAAGAGAAATACCCTTGTTGTCACAGCCTTTTTACTTTCCTTGTGTCCTGGAAGAGTCCCATAAGCCCCTGAGCCCCCCGTCTAAGTTGTACTGCATTAGCCTCCCCAACCGCTCACTGCCCACTTCCCATGCCCATCCCACTGATGCTGGCAAGCTGAGGAAGAGCTAAAGTCTTAAAAGACATCCCCAGTGTGGAGCGCCTGGGTGGTTCAGTCGGTTGGGCATCAGGGTCCTGGGATCGAGCCCCACATCGGGCTCCCTGCTCAGCAGGGAGCCTGCTTCTCCCTCTCTTTCTGCCCCTCCCCCAGCTTGTGCGCACATGTGCTCTCTCTCTCTCAAGTAAGTAAACAAATAAATAAAAAAAAAGACATCCCAAGTGTTCTCGTTACCCATTGCGGAGTAACAAAGCACCCCAAAATGCAGTGGCTTAAGTTACTCATTTATTTTGCTCAGTCTCAAATGTGGGCAGGGCTTGGCAGGGACAGTTCCACTCTGCTCCATGAGACTAGGGTGCCTCAACTGGGCCCGGATGATCTACTTCCAGGACGGCTCCCTCACATAGCTGGCAAGTTAGAGCTGCCCACCAGCTGGAGTGTCCTTCCTTGGCAGCAAGGGAACTGAGTTCCAAGAGCCCAGGCAGAAGCTGCCAAGGGTCTTAGGATCTCTCCTTGGAAGTCCCATCGCACAGGACAATCTACTACGCTGAGTCCCTGCCAGTTCCTATCCCTCCACTCAGTGCGTGAATGGCACGTCCCCAGACAGACATGCTCCCTCAGCCCGGGGCCCTGCACGAGAAGGATGCATGGAGCAGAGCCTGGAGCAGAATCATAGCTTGAAACAGCAACAGCGAACCTGCTGAGCCTACACCTAAGCTGAGCAAGAAACCAAGATTTGTTGTTAGAAACCAGTGAGATGCTAGGGTCCTCTGTTATTTCAGCAGAGCTGACCAAAACAATGCACAAAACTGCATTCCTTACAGCAACCCCTCCACCAGTCCTTCCTGCCGTATTCCCAATCTGCACGAATGATCCACTATCCACCAAAAACTACCGTCTCTAGGATAAAGCCCCAAGTTTTTAATGAGTGCACTTAAAGCTTCTGTGACCTGTGCATTAGGTGCATTTGCTGTACTAGTGAAGAATGTTCAGCTCTGCTACATAGAGACCAGGAAAAACGAACAGGGAGGCCAGGGAGGCCGCCACTCATCAAGTTAGTAACTTACAAGACATGCTGAAGATCAATGACATCAATGGAACATACATGTAATGAACACAGATAAGAAGGAAAGAAGAAAAGGGAGTATTACCCCTAGTCAGAGAGTCGTGGACAGACCAAGTAAATGTTAAGTATCATCGAGACACGAATCATGCCACCTCCGGATTGACAGTTCTGTCATCCCTGAGTCAGCCACCCAGTTGGGCCCCATGTGTGTAGTTTGCCTAGAAACAGACGAAAATCACAACTGGCACACAGCTCTTCCAGGCATACAGGTCCTGAGTCTCCCCAACAGAACAAGTGTCCATCTGCTGAGCCCCCTGCTTTAACCTCCTCTCGGACCCTTGTAACTACACTCTCGGCAGGGAAGCCTGATAACAGCAGAGAGCAGGACGTGTAAACACGGCAGAGCCCAGGATCCGGGGATGCAGTCCTTCCCCCCTGCAGGCACCTAATCCTAAGCATTAGCTAACCCCATATCTCTCCACGTGCTTCTTGTTGCATGTTTTGAAATGATTTAATGAACTGTGTGATTCATGTATCTTAACTTGGGCTGCAAGCTTCTCTGCTCTGGTACTGCTGGGAGAGCCTGCCCGGTCAGGCTCTGTTTTTTTTCTTTTTTTGAAGATTTTATTTTTAAGTAATCTCTACACCCAATGTGGGGCTCAAACTCACAAGCCCAAGATAAAGAGTTGCATGCTCTAGCGACGTAGCCAGCCAGGCGTCCCTGTTTCTTAGAAGCTACTGCTGCATCTAGATAATTTCCCACACAACAGTCCAGCCCCATCATTCTCCTCTGGCCTTACCTTGGGCCACTCCCCCAACTCATGTTACTGTAGATGCAACAGTACTGAACCAGTCCCTAGGTGTAAACCTCTGTGTCCTTCTGCACCTGCCGTTCTGCTGGGAAGCCCTTCCCTCCTCTGCACCAAATTCCTGTTTTTCCGTTAAAACTCAGATATTACCTCCCCCGGAAAGTCCTTCCTGACCTCACCCCTATCTAGATAGGTTGCCCACCACCACCACCACCCCATCCATGCCCTCCCATTGTACTTGTCCTGGTGAATTGTAATTGTTCATCGACTTAGCTGTCTTCCCTCCCACACTGTGAGCTCCTTAAGTTGACGGGGACCATCGTCTCTGAATGCACCTTGCATCTCCATAGGACACATAACCCCAGCCCTGGCACACAAGCTGGCATATAATAGGCACTTGATAAACCCTGGATGAATGAATGAATGAATGTCTTGATAGCAAGTACAAGGAACATAAGTGAATTTTTGGCAACAAAAGAGTTATGTATGGGGGCACCTGGGTGGCTCAGTTGGTTGGGCAGCTGCCTTCGGCTCAGGTCATGATCCCAGGGTCCTGGGATTGAGTCCGGCATCGGGCTCCCTGTTCAGCGGGGAGCCTGCTTCTCCCTCTCCCTCTGCCTGTCTTTCTGCCTACTTGTGCTCTCTATCTCTCTGGCAAATAAATAAATAAAATCTTTAAAAAAAAAAAAGAATTATGTATGACTTTTGGGTCATCGATTCTTACTAAACAAGACTGCCAATGTCATTACAGAAGATACTGAAAATTGAGCTGAATCTACCATGCTCCACTGGTATTTGTTATGGCACCTTAGCAAAATAATTGGAACAGAGTAGATGTTCAATAAATATGTTAATGAATGACTTAGTGAAAATATGAATAAATGAATGCTACATTTTTTTTAACAACTGAATTCCTAAGATTCATTTATTTGTTGTTGGGGTCTATACAATGACCACAAATGAAAGCCATTTGAGGGGTGCCTGGGTGGCTCAGTCAGTTAAGCGTCCAACTCTTGGTTTTGGCTCAGGTCATGATCTCAGGGTCCTGAGACTGAGCCCCGTGTTGGGCTCCCTGCTCAGCAGGGAGTCTGCTTCTCTTTCGCCTGCTACCCCTCGCCCTCTTGTGCTTTCTCTCTCTCTCTCTAATAAGTCAATAAAATATTTTTTTGATTTTTTTAAAAAAGAAAGCCATTTGAGATATCCAAAATTCAAAAAGATATTTTAAATATCTGTAAGAGTTCCATAATACTAGAAATATGAAAGAATGTTGACATCTCATCAAGTTCAAAAGTCTTTCTTACACATATATTTTCAATTTAATATCTTAGGGTCCTGTTAAACTCAAATGACTATTTTTTTTTTTAAAGATTTTATTTATTTATTTGACAGACACAACGAGAGAAGGAACACAAGCAGGGGGAGTGGGAGAGGGAGAAGCAGGCTTCCTGCAGAGCAGCAGGGAGCAGGATGCAGGGCTCGATCCCAGGACCCCAGGATCACGACCTGAGCCGAAGGCAGCTGCTTAACAACTGAGCCACCCAGGCACCCCAACTCAAATAACTTTAGAGTTAAGTGCAAAATACAGATTCATAGAAGCCCCCCAAAATGCAAAATCCCATTAAGCAATCAACCCAAATGAGAACTGCAGTTAGTGAGCTATGAGATCAATTTCTTTTTTCTTTTTTATTTTTATTTTTTATTGTTATGTTAATAACAATACATTACATCATTAGTTTTTGATGTAGTGTTCCATGATTCATTGTTTGTGCATAACACCCAGTGCTCCACGCAGAACGTGCCCTCTTTAATACCCATCACCAGGCTAATGCATCCCCCCACCCTCCTCCCCTCTAGAACCCTCAGATTGTTTTTCAGAGTCCATCGTATCTCATGGTTCGTCTCCCCCTCCGACTTACTCCCCTTCATTCTTCCCCTCCTGCTATCTTCTTCTTTTTTTTTTCTTAACATATATTGCATTATTTGTTTCAGGACACATCTGTGATTCAACAGTCTTGCACAATTCACAGCGCTCACCATAGCACATACCCTCCCCACTGCCTATCACCCAGCCACCCCATCCCTCCCACACCCCACCACTCCAGCAACCCTCAGTTTGTTTCCTGAGGTTAAAAATTCCTCATATCAGCGAGGTCATATGATACATGTCTTTCTCTGATTGACTTATTTCACTCAGCATAACACCCTCCAGTTCCATCCACGTCGTTGCAAATGGCAAGATCTCATTCCTTTTGATGGCTGCATAATATTCCATTGTGTATATATACCAAACCTTCTTTATCCATTCATCTGTTGATGGACATCTTGGCTCTTTCCACAGTTTGGCTATTGTGGACATTGCTGCTATAAACATTGGGGAGCACATACCCCTTCGGATCCCTACATTTGTATCTTTGGGGTAAATACCCAGTAGTGCAATCGCTAGATCGTATGGTAGCTCTATTTTCAACTGTTTGAGGAACCTCCATACCGTTTTCCAGAGTGGTTGCACCAGCTTGCATTCCCACCAACAGTGTAGGAGGGTTCCCCTTTCTCCACAGCCCCGCCAACGTCTGTCGTTTCCGGACTTGTTAATTCTAGCCATTCTGACGGGTGTGAGGTGGTATCTCATTGAGGTTTTGATTTGGATTTCCCTGATGCCGAGCGATGTTGAGCACTTTTTCATGTGTCTGTTGGCCATTTGGATGTCTTCTTTGGAAAAATGTCTGTTCATGTCTTCTGCCCATTTCTTGATTGGATTCTTTGTTCTTTGGGTGTTGAGTTTGATAAGTTCTTTATAGATTTTGGATACTAGCCCTTTATCTGATATGTCATTTGCAAATATTTTCTTCCATTCTGTCGGTTGTCTTTTGGTTTTGTGGACTGTTTCTTTTGCTGTGCAAAAGCTTTTCATCTTGATGAAATCCCAATAGTTCATTTTTGTCCTTGCTTCCCTTTCCTTTGGCGATGTTTCTAGGAAGAAGTTGCTGCAGCTGAGGTCGAAGAGGTTGCTACCTGTGTTCTCCTTTAGGATTTTGATGGACTCCTGTCTCACGTTTAGGTCTTTCAACCATTTGGAGTCTATTTTTGTGTGTGGTGTAAGGAAATGGTCCAGTTTCATTCTTCTGCATGTGGCTGTCCAATTTTCCCAATACCATTTGTTGAAGAGACTGTCTTTATTCCATTGGACATTCTTTCCTGCTTTGTCAAAGATTAGTTGACCATAGAGTTGAGGGTCCATTTCTGGGCTCTCGATTCTGTTCCATTGATCTCTGTGTCTGTTTTTGTGCCAGTACCATACTGTCTTGATGATGACAGCTTTGTAATAGAGCTGGAAGTCCGGAATTGTGATGCCACCAGCTTTGCTTTTCTTTTTCAACATTCCTCTGGCTATTCGGGGTCTCTTCTGGTTCCATACAAATTTTAGGATTATCTGTTCCATTTCTTTGAAAAAAGTGGATGGTATTTTGATGGGGATTGCATTGAATGTGTAGATTGCTCTAGGTAGCATTGACATCTTCACAATGTTTGTTCTTCCAATCCATGAGCATGGAACGTTTTTCCATTTCTTTGTGTCTTCTTCAATTTCTTTCATGAGTATTTTATAGTTTTCTGAGTACAGATCCTTTGCCTCTTTGCTTAAATTTATTCCTAGTATCTTATGGTTTTGGGTGCAATTGTAAATGGGATCGACTCCTTGATTTGTCTCTCTTCTCTCTTATTGTTGGTGTATAGGAATGCCACTGATTTCTGTGCATTGATTTTATATCCTGCTACCTTACTGAATTCCGGTATGAGTTCTAGCAGTTTGGGGGTGGAGTATTTTGGGTTTTCCACATAAAGTATCATATCATCTGCAAAGAGTGAGAGTTTGACTTCTTTGCTGATTTGGATGCCTTTGATTTCTTTTTGTTGTCTGATTGCTGTGGCTAGGACTTCTAATACTATGTTGAATAGCAGTGGTGAGAGTGGACATCCCTGACGCGTTCCTGACCTTAGGGGAAAAGCTCTCAGCTTTTCCCCATTCAGAATGATATTCGCTGTAGGTTTTCCACAGATGTCTTTTATGATATTGAGGTATGTACCCTCTATCCCTATACTCTGAAGAGTTTTGATCAAGAAAGGATGCTGTACTTTGTCAAATACTTTTTCTGCATCTATTGAGAGGATCATATGACTCTTATTCTTTCTTTTGTTAATGTATTGTATCACGTTGATTGATTTGCAGATGTTGAACCAGCCTTGCAGCCCAGGGATAAATCTCACTTGGTCATGGTGAATAATCCTTTTAATGTACTGTTGGATCCTGTTGGCTAGTATTTTGGTGAGAATTTTTGCATCCATGTTCATCAAGGATATTGGTCTGTAATTCTCCTCTTTGATGGGGTCTTTGTCTGGTTTTGGGATCAAGGTAATGGTGGCCTCATAAAATGAGTTTGGACATTTTCCTTCCATTTCTATTTTTTGGAACAGTTTCAGGAGAATAGGTATTAATTCTTCTTTAAATGTCTGATAGAATTCCCCTGGGAAGCCATCTGGCCCTGGGCTTTTGTTTGTTGGGAGATTTTTGATGACTGCTTCAATTTCCTTAGTGGTTATAGGTCTGTTCAGGTTTTCTATTTCTTCCTGGTTCAGTTTTGGTAGTTGATACATCTCTAGAAATGCACCCATTTCTTCTAGGTTATCTAATTTGCTGGCATAGAGTTGCTCATAATATGTTCTTATAATTGTTTGTACTTCTTTGGTGTGGTTGTAATCTCTCCTCTTTGATTCATGATTTTGTTGATTTGGGTCATTTCTCTTTTCTTTTTGATAAGTCTGACCAGGGGTTTCTCAATCTTGTTAATTCTTTCAAAGAGCCAGCTCCTAGTTTCGTAGATCTCTTCAACTGTTCTTTTGGTTTCTAGTTCATTGATTTCTGCTCTGATCTTTATGATTTCTCTTCTCCTGCTGGGTTTAGGCTTTATTTGCTGTTCTTCCTCTAGCTCCTTTAGGTGTAGGGTTAGGTTGTGTATTGGAGACCTTTCTTGTTTCTTGAGAAAGGCTTGTATTGCTATATACTTCCCTCTTAGGACTGCCTTTGCTGTATCCAAAAGATTTTGAACAGTTGTGTTTTCATTTTCATTGGTATCCATGAATTTTTTTACCTCTTCTTTAATTTCCTGGTTGACCCATTCATTCTTTAGTAGGATGCTCTTTAGCCTCCATGTATTTGAGTTCTTTCCGACTTTCCTCTTGTGATTGAGTTCTAGTTTCAAACCATTGTGGTCTGAAAATATGCAGGTAATAATCCCAGTCTTTTGGTACCGGTGGAGACCTGATTTGTGACCTAGGATGTGATGAATTCTGGAGAATGTTCCATGGGCACTAGAGAAGAATGTGTATTCCGTTGCTTTGGGATGGAATGTTCTGAATATGTCTGTGAAGTCCATTTGGTCCAGTGTTTCATTTAAAGTCTTTATTTCCTTGTTGATCTTTTGCTTAGATGATCTGTCCATTTCAGTCAGGGGGGTGTTAAAGTCCCCCATTATTATTGTATTGTTGTCAATGTGTTTCTTTGCTTTTGTTATTAATTGCCTTATATAATTGGCTGCTCCCATGTTAGGGGCATAGATATTTACAATTGTTAGATCTTCTTGTTGGATACACCCTTTAAATAGGATATAGTGTCCTTCTTCATCTCTTATTACAGTCTTTGTTTTAAAATCTAATTTGTCTGATATAAGAATTGCCACCCCAGCTTTCTTCTGGTTTCCATTAGCATGGTAAATGGTTTTCCACCCCCTCACTTTCAATCTGGGGGTGTCTTTGGGTCTAAAATGAGTCTCTTGCAGACAGCATATGGATGGGTCTTGTTTTTTAATCCAATCTGATAGCCTGTGTCTTTTGATTGGGGCATTTAGCCCACTTACATTCAGGGTAACTATTGAAAGGTATGAATTTAGTGCCATTGTATTGCCTGTAAGGTGACTGTGACTGTATATTGTCTGTGTTCCTTTCTGATCTATGCTGCTTTTAGGCTCTCTCTTTGCTTAAAGGACCCCTTTCAATATTTCTTGGAGGGCTGGTTTCATGTTTGCAAATTCCTTTAGTTTCTGTTTGTCCTGGAAGCTTTTTACCTCTCCTTCTATTTTCAGTGACAGCATTGCTGGATATAGTATTCTTGGCTCCATATTTTTCTCGTTTAGTGCTCTGAAGATATCATGCCCGTCCTTTCTGGCCTGCCAGGTCTCTGTGGATAGGTCGGTTGCCAATCTAATGTTTCTACCATTGTAGGTTACATATCTCTTCTCCCGAACTGCTTTCAGGATTTTCTCTTTGTCTCTAAGACTCGTAAGTTTTACTATTAGATGTCAGGGTGTTGACCTATTTTTATTGATTTTGAGAGGGGTTCTCTGTGCCTCCTGGATTTTGATGCCTGTTTCCTTCCCCAAATTAGAGAAGTTCTCTGCTATAATTTGCTCCAATATACCTTCTGCCCCTCTCTCTCTTTCTTCTTCTTCTGGGATCCCAATTATTCTAATGTTGTTTCGTCTTATCATATCCCTTATCTCTCGAATTCTGCCCTCATGATCCTGTAGTTGTTTATCTCTCTTTTTCTCAGCCTCTTTATTTTCCATCATTTGGTCTTCTATATCGCTGATTCTCTCTTCTGCCTCATTTATCCTAGCAGTTAGTGCCCCCATTTTTTATTGTACCTCATTAATAGCCCTTTTGATTTCGACTTGGTTAGATTTTAGGTCTTTTATTTCTCCAGAAAGGGTTTCTCTAATAACATCCACGCTTTTTTCAAGCCCAGCTAGTATCCTTAAAGTCATGAATCTGAACTCGAGGTCCGACATCGTACTAATGTCCATATTGAGTAGGTCCCTGCCTGACGGTACTACCTCTTGTTCTTTTTGCTGAGGTGATTTTTTTCGTCTTGTCATTTTGTCCAGAGGAGAACAGATGAATGAGAGAACAAAATGCTAACAGGTTAACAACGTCCCCAGCAAATATACACTATACAAATCAGAAAAGACCTGAAACCAGGGGAAAAGAAAGGGAAAGAAAGAAAAAAGAAAGAGAAAAAAAAAAGAAAAAGATAAAAACAAACAAAAACAGAACAAAACAAAAAAAAACAGAATATGATCAAATATGATCAGGCTAGTGCATAGATCACACACTAGATTTTGGGCGTATTTTGGTCTGTTAGAAGAAAGTGCCTCCTAAAATTTTAAAGGAAGAAAGACTTATATATGTACAAAATAAGGGTTGATACAATGAAGGGATGGAAGATGACTGTAAAGATGAAAATTATAAAAGGTTTTATAAACGGAATTGATAAGAAGTTGTTTGAAAGAAGAAAGAAGAAGATTTAAAAAAAAAAGAAAAAAGAAAAGAAAAAAAATGGGAGACTGTGATCAGGCAGGAGACTAGAACAAAGCCATACACTAGTGATTTAGGGTATACTTTGATCTGTTAGAAGAAACTGTATCTCAAAATTTTAAAGAGAGAACAACTTATATATATATGCCAAAAATAAGGGTAACTACTATAAAGGGATAAAATATGACTCTAAAAATGAAAAATAAAAAACGAAAAGGGATTGATAAGATGTTAGTTGAAAAAGGGAAAAATTTTCAAAAAAAAACAAAAAACAGTTAAAAAATTAACTTTGAAAAACTAATGAATTATGGTAAAAAAGCCATGAATTCTATGTGCAGTATTCCCCTAGCGCTGGAGTTCTCCCATTCTCCTTGATCGGTAAACTTGGTCTTGGCTTGCTGACTGTTCGTGCTGATCTTCTGGGGGAGGGGCCTGTTGCCGTGGTTCCCAAATGTCTTTGCCGGAGGCGGAATTGCCCCGCCCTTGTGAGTCCGGGCTAAGGAGGCTGCTCGGGTTTGACCTCAGGAGCTTTTGTTCCCTGCAAGGTCTCGGTACAGCTTTGGAGGTCCAGGGTGAAAATGGTGGCCTCCCAATCTCCGCCCGGAGGAGCTGTGAACTCGGGCCCCGCTCCTCAGTGCGCCCCCAGAGAAAAGCAGTCACTCCCGTCTCCCCGGTCTCCGGCCGCACTCCGCGCTCACCCGGCCTGTGACCGAGCGTTGCTATCTCTGGCACCCGACCCCGTGTGGAGTCTCCAAACCCAGCAGATCCCTGCGGTGCGCTCCCGCGCCGCTCCTCCCGGGGAAGAAAGGGGAGTCTCCCTGGATCTGCCGTTTGTTGGGCCCCTGCTGCAGGAGCAGTGGCCTGACTGGGCCGCGGATCACAGTTTATGGCCACCCCGAGCTGAGAGCCCGCGCCTCGGCTCCGTCTCTGCAGCCGGCTTCCCCGCTCCGATCCCTGGGAGCTCTGCCGCACTCAGGCACCCCCGGTCTTTCTGTGACCCCGAGGGTCCTGAGACCACACTGTCCCGGGAGGATTCCACCCCCGGCTTAGCCACTGGAGCGAGTCGCTCAGCGGAGCCGGCTTCTAAAAGTTCCGATTTTGTGCTCCGCGGCTCTATCACTTGCCAGAAGCAGCCAACGGAGGCCCCCTCCCCCGCCGTCTATCCTCCCGAATATCGCCTCGGATTCACTACTCCACACGTCCTACCTTCCAAAAAGTGGTCGCTTTTCTGTTCAGAGAGTTGTTGCTACTCTCCTCTTCGATCTCCTGTTGAGTTCGTAGGTGTTCAGAATGGTTTGATCCCTATCCAGCTGAATTCCTGAGACCAGACGAAATCCAGGTCTCCTACTCCTCCGCCATCTTGCTGCGCCCCTCAATTTCTTTTTTAAAGTGGGCTCCATGCCCAATGCAGGGCTTGAACTCACAACCCTGAGATCAAGAGTTGCATGCTCTACCAACTGAGCCCAGACAGGTGCCTGAGACCAATTCCTTTATAAGTTTTAAGGCCCAACTTATAAAATGAAGTATGGTGTAATAGCCAGAGTGGTCAAAAAAATAGCTCTGAATGTCTCCGGCTCCTGATTGCAAGATCCACCAAACCCTCTGATCATAAATAAAATGAATTATCTGGACAGTAGCTGTCTTTCCTGGGTGGGTAGGCATCTTTCTATCTCAGAAAATTAAGAAATAAGTTGTTGCCATTAAGCAAGATCTTAATTAAATCTTCATTAGAACATATGTTAAATGAAATGATAACTGTGAAAAATGCTAATTATCTCCCAATATCTAGTCTTTCGTTCTTCCCTTCAACCCATGACTGTCCAGCTAAGACTACAGTTCCCAGACTGCCCTGCAGCTAACAGAACAGGTGCATGAGTGGCCTGTGAAACTTCTGGATCAGAGTTTTTAAAGAGGAAGCTGGCTGCCCACACCTTCCCCCAACCTGGGGGGCTAGAATGTGCATAAGGTTGACAACAGTGTAAGGGTAGTACAAACCAGCCTCTACCTAGAGAGTGAATGAGGCTGGCAGAGGGGAGAGAACAGAGCAACACGACAGAAGGGAACTGGGTCCCTGGATGGCCTTACAGAGCAGAACCACCTCCCCGAGGGAGAAAGAAGCTTCTAGCTTTTTGCTCCCAAGCAGTTCTGGGTCTCTGTTACAGTAATTTAGCCTCTACCCTCCATAACACAGTAACTAAGTTCCTTCAGATGCTCTATGTCTTTGAACCCCATAAAGATGTACAATTAAGGAACAACAATTTAGGAAATCAAGAACACAGCAGTCACATTTTGTGTTAAGGAGGAACCTGTGCCTATTTTAGGTAATGGCAATATTTTAAGAAATTTTGGCCTTGGTTTTAAGTTGAAATCTTACTAAATATACAAGTAATATTAGCATATCTAAGAAAGCATCAAGCTTACTCTAAGTTTAATAATTGATAAGAATTATGTAAGTGTTCAGAAAGATGGTGTTTGTCTCAGGGTCATCAAAAACAAGGGAAGTCTGAGAAAGCTGTCACATCCAAGAGGAGCCTGAGAAGAAATGACAGCTAAACGGGATGCTGTATCCTGGATGGGATCTTGGAACATTTTGAAAAAGACATTAGGTAAAAACTAAGGAAATGAGATCAAGGGTGAACTTTATTTAATAACATATTAATATTGGTTCGTTATAACAAAGATACCATAAGATGTGTTAATGCGGGAAACTGGGATATATGGGAACTCTACATTATCTTTGCAACTTTTCTGAAATAAAAGTTTTATTTAGGGGGCACCTGGATGGCTCAGATGGTTAAGTGTCTGCCTTCGGCTCAGGTCATGATCCCGGGGGCCTGGGATCGAGCCCCGCATCGGGCTCCCTGCTAGGCGGGGAGCCTGCTTCTCCCTCTGCCTCTGCCTCTGCCTCTCTCTCTCTCTCTCTGGCTCTCATTAATAAATCAATAAAACATTAAAAAAAAGTTTTATTTAAAAAAAAAAAGATGATGTTTGTTCACCCAGATGACTTATGTATTTAAAAAGAAATTGGTTTGGGGGAGCCTGGGTGGCTCAGTTGGTTAAGCAACTGCTTTCGGCCCAGGTCATGATCCTGAAGTTCCGGAATCGAGTCCCACATCAGGCTCCCTGCTCGGCGGGGAGTCTGCTTCTCCCTCTGACCCTCTTCCCTCTCGTGCTCTCTATCTCTCATTCTCTCTCTCTCAAATAAATAAATAAAATCTTAAAAAAGAAATTGGTTTGGGGAGGGAGAAGATAGGGGCGGGGGGGCAGAATAGGTGGACAGACTCTGGGGGATCACACAGGTACACACGTTCCATTTCCATATTCAGTGGTGAATTCGTGGGTATTTATTATATAATTTCAAATTCATCAGCAAATGAGGGCCATACATGAACCAATGATGAGAATACATTTTGATCAAGGATTAGGATTAATCCAAGTCTGTGCTAGAGTCCCAAAATAAACTACAATGTTTTAAGATATTTGAGCTTCTAAACAGGACAAATATTATCCAGAAATTCCACCAAACGTGATCACAAACTTTTGCTAAATTTCTAAGAATGGCAAATTAGGACTTAAAAGCCCAAATCAGAACAGTTAGGTTACCATGAATGGACTCTTCATAGGTTAAGGGAAAAAAAAAAAAAAAGCCAATATTGGCCATTTCACAATTCAACCTAATTGATAATTTGTAATTTTAATACATTGAAAATCATTGTTTTAAACAAAAAGGAAGTTTCTGAATAGTCTTTTCTTCTGCGTATAAAAATTACGCTTGAGTTCACCAAAAAACTTCACATCACCAGTTGGCATCTTTCTACCAAACACAGGAGAAGAGCTACAAGCATTGCTGGATTGGCCTCAGGTTAATATAAGCTTTGCTGTTACGACTAGAAAACGGCTATGTCTAGATCTCTTTAAAACTACTAATGCATTCCTCTGGCTCCTAAAAAGGGTACGGACACTGGCTAAAACTTTATCTGCCACTTAGCAGCTGGTGGCTTTAGAAATGCCCTTTAAGGGGCACCTGGGTGGCTCAGTCGTTAAGCATCTGCCTTCGGCTCAGGTCATGATTCCCGGATCCTAGGATCAAGTTCTGCATCTGGGCTCCCTCTGCTCAGTGGGGAACCTGCTTCTCCTTATCCCTCAGAAAAGAAAGAAAGAAAGAGAGAAAGAGAAAGAGAAAGAGAGAAAGAGAGAGAGAGAGAGAGAGAGAGAGAGAGAAAGAGAGAAAGAGAAAGAAAGAAAGAAAGAAAGAAAGAAAGAAAGAAAGAAAGAAAGAAAGGAAGAAAGAAAGAGAGAGAAAAAAGAAAGAAAGGAGAGAGAGAAAGAAAGAAAGAAAAGAAAGAAAGAAAGAAAAAGAAAGAAAAAGAGAAAGAAAGAAAGAAAGAAAGAAAGAAAGAAAGAAAGAAAGAAAGAAAGAAAGAAAGAAAGAAAGAAAGAAAGAAAGAAAGAAAGAAAGAAAGAAAGAAAGAAAGAAAGAAAGAAAGAAAGAAAGAAAGAGGAAGAAAGTAAGGAAGAAAGAATTTATCTTAGGGCTTCAGTTTTCTTCTCTTTAAAATGACAAGAATAATATCGTACAGAATTGTAAGCATTGCAGCAATGTATGTAAAATGCCTAGCAGGGGCGGGATAAATGGTATTATTACCATCATCCTAAGTCGATAAAACATCAGGAGGGAATGGAACGTCACAGCACACTGGCAGCTCTCGGACCACCTGCCAAACCTTAAGCCCCTTCTGAGTCCCAAACAGTTTCTTTCTTTTTTTTTTTTAAGATTTTATTTACTTATTTGACAGAGAGAGAGAGATTGAGAGCAGGAACACAAGCAGGGGGAGTGGGAGAGGGAGAAGCTGACTCCCCGCTGAGCAGGGAGCCCGATGTGGGGCTCGATCCCAGGACCCTGTGATCATGACCTGAGCCGAAGGCAGACGCTCAACGACTGAGCCACCCAGGCGCCCCCCCAAACACAGTTTCTTGCTCTCCTTTAAATATCTTTACCGATCTCATGGCCCTTATGTCAGTCTACCTTGAATTCTAGTCAATTTTTGTCTAGTCTTCCTCCTCTCTTCCTTTTCTCTCATCCCAATACAATGGCTTAAAGATGGTGTTTGTAGGGTGCCTGGGGGGCTCAGTTGGTTAGGCGACTGCCTTCGGCTCAGGTCATGATCCTGGAGTCCCAGGATCGAGTCCCGCATCGGGCTCCCTGCTCAGCAGGTAGTCTGCTTCTCCCTCTGACCTTCTTCCCTCTCATGCTCTCTCTCTACCATTCTCTCTCTCTCTCAATAAATAAATAAAAATCTTTAATAAAAAAAAAAGATGGTGTTTGTAAAATGGAAATCCAGTGACAGTGGCTATGATCAGCAAAACCCCTACTGGATTACCAAGTGGCAGGCAGGGATCACAGCGTGGCTGAGTGAAGGCGGCAAGGCAAGGACTCATCACAGATACCCAAGGGGAAGACATCCACAAGAGGGGCTTAGGTCAGACTTCCACGGGCCTCAGGGCATGACCCTGCCTGGTGAGAAGGCGCCCCCTGAAGCTTGAGCAACAGTGTGTTTCCCTGGATTTGTGTCTAGAAAGAGAACCCTGGCCATCAAGAGGAAAACCCACAGACACAAGACAGGATGACATTTCCATGGTCTAGACCAGAAGATCTGAGGCTGAGCATGAAACAAGCAGTGGTAATGAAGGAGGCGAGTGGAGACGGTCGGGGAAGGGGCATCAGTAGAATTTGGACCTGCGTGGCGGGAGGGACGCAGGAGGTGAGAGGAAGAACAGGCTGCGGTGTTCCTCTGAGACTCTCTTTCTTTTCCAGCAGAGAAATAGAAGCAACTACTTTTAGACAAGTCATTAAGTTTGAAGTGTTTTCAGAATACTCCAGGGGAGATGTCTAGGAAGTGCCTGGCGATCTGAGTTAACCACTCGGGCCGATTTGAAGAAGTGGAGGGATGGGTTAGATGCCCCTCCAGCAGCGCTGCCCAGTGAAAACATGATGTGAGCCACAAACACAAGCCACCCAGGCACTTTTTCTAGCAGCCACATTAAAAAAAGTAAAAAGAAACAGGTGAAAATGATTTTAATAATACATTTTTCTTTAACCCAAAATGTCCACAAAAGAAACGGGGTCACAAAGGCCAGGAAAGAACAGGGGAAAAAAACAAATTTACTTTTGGTTAAGACATCATTTCCTTTTGGGACACAAGTGAAAAACATTTTACTCACGGTTTCTGAAGAGGAAGCCGGTCTCTGTAAACTCTCACCTTGCACCCAAATGCTCTCTGTCACAAATGCTATGTGTTCTGCTTCAAGTATAAAAGGAGAGACAAGAAACAGGGCCCATTTGTTCAAGTCATCAATGGACTGGGCAGAGGGAAAGAAACACACAAAAAGGGGATTCAATATCACTTCAAATCACAACTGTCACTTATATTAACATCTGAGACCTCCCCTCCTCTGTAATTCCAGGTGGAATCTAAATTAAGTTAATCGGATGCTCTCCTCCTACAGACCACATTAACCCTGAGCCTCTGGTTAAACTGTGACTATTTAAACACCTGCAAGATCCCTTCTATGATCCATGACAACTTTAACATCTCTAGATATGTGTGACCTACCATTAATTCTGAAGCTGGGCTTACCCCCACCATTCCTTACTGCTTGCAGCATGAGGAGCTTCCCAACTCACAACTCAGAAGCACATTTAAAGGTGAGGAGGCTCAGGAGTGCATGCTGGTCAAAAGAAACCCATTACTAATAGAAACCTGAAGAACTCTTCTTCCATTTCCTCTAGCCATTATAGATAGCATCAGCATTGGTTATCAGATTGGATTTGTCCGTTTATCTGTGCTCTCCCTCCTGAAACCTCTCTAAAAGGACAGTAAGTGAATTTTAAAGGCTTTAAACCACTAAAAACAATGCATATCCAGAGCAGAAAAGCGGACATCTAAGGCTGCAGGGGTGAGCCCTTTTATCACCACCAAAAAAAGGTCAGGCTCCACACCCTGTTTACCAATTCACATCTGCCCTTTTGATCTGGGAGGATCAGAAGGCGTTTCCACCTGGCCTAGTAACCTGGCACATAGTAGACCATTAATAAATATCGACTGAACTAATTAATGAACGAAAATTTGGGGGAGAGAAAACACCTCTCCATGGGTTAACATAATTATCAGTATAGCAGTTAACACGGCGCCTGGGTTGCTCAGTTGGTTAAGCGACTGCCTTCGGCTCAGGTCATGATCCTGGAGTCCCGGGATGGAGTCCCACATCGGGCTCCCTGCTCAGCAGGGAGTCTGCTTCTCCCTCTGACCCTCCTCCCTCTCATGCTGTCTCTCATTCTCTCTCTCTCAAATAAAATCTTAAAAAAATAAAAAATAAATATAGCAGTTAACAACAAAAAAGATTGTCCACCTTACTCAAACACAGAACATGTGTATATTAAACAAAAAGCTTAAAATTTCCAGTGTGTATAAACTCTTTGGTTATAGTTACCATTTCTGTGGGAACTTCAATTATATACACTACACATTCTATGCATCTGATTCTAAATATATGAAGTAAGGAGACAACAAAGACGTTAAGATTCATTTCTGTAAAGTTACTTTAGTCCAGGTAGACTGACAAGGTAGCTAGCAAACCAAATCATTAGCCCCACCATATTTCATAGCTGAAATCAACAGGAGCTAATCACAGTCAAGTTTTCCAATCACAGGCTTTACCCATCAGAGCTGAAACCCAACAACCACTAACCACTCCTTCATTCACTGAAATACTGAGTGACTATCACAGGGCAAGCTGCTAAGCTAAGCTAAAAAGACCCAATTCCTAGGGAGAAAAAGATAAAAACTAGAAATATGAAGGGTGATTTAAAGTGTATGAGGGCACAGCGCAGGCCCATCCCATCTAGTGTGAAGAATGAGGAACATCTCCTTGAGACAATAATATCTGAGCAACTCTACGGTGAGGCAAAGTTAACTTCAAAGAGCAGGAGCATAGCATCAGGTTCCAGAATCCCCGAAAACCCAAAGCTAGCTTGGCAGTGGTACCCCCAGAGTAGGCTGGAGCGGTAGGAAAAAAGCTGAAAAGCCCTGGTTATAGTTATGGTAGTTAGCAGATCAGTAAAGTCATGGAGATGTTCAAAAAGTAAAACTGTCTTCCAAGAAAATTAAAAATATTTACATCCCAACATTTTTGAATGTCCAAAATGTTTACTCTAATTGAAATCTTTTTTTTTTTAAGATTTTCTTTATTTATTTGACAGAGAGAAAGCACAAGCAGGGGGAGCAGCAGAGGGAGAGGGAGAGAAGCAGGCTCCCCACTGAGCAAGGAGCCTGATGGGGGGGCTAGATCCCAGGACCCCAGGATCCTGACCTGAGCAGAAGGCAGACCCTTAATGGACTGAGCCACCCAGGCACCCCTCTAATTCAAATCTTAAAGTTTATTTTAAGTAAATGAATCCAGATTGTCAACCACTGCAATAGAAAAAAGCACCCCTCGATTTTTCTTTATTTTGTTATTTCTCTCAATCTTGGTTCCTTGAGAGAATGAAGCCCTATTTAGTTCATTGGGCCCTCAAGTGGAATGAGTGTCTCGCTGTCTTGCATCTAAGTGATCCTAGCTAAGCACTCTCTCAGAACTGAGAGAACAGTTACTTATTTTCTGTGTGTTATAGTATACTAACAAGGAAGGGTATTTTTGATTTGCTAGTAGCACGATATAATTCCATACTTAAGCATACAACAAAGTACTCAAACCTGAGATAAGATTTTAATTCCCACGCGGGTGTTATAGTTTCGCACACGTAGAAAATCTTAC
The DNA here is from genome assembly GCF_037043125.1 of Eumetopias jubatus. NCBI lineage: Eukaryota > Metazoa > Chordata > Mammalia > Carnivora > Otariidae > Eumetopias > Eumetopias jubatus. Next base: position 9,165,794 of record NW_028274807.1, on the reverse strand, counting down.
TTTAATGGTAAAAGTGAGCCAACTTTCCGGAGGGAAGAGGAAAGGGAAACAAACCGATTAAAAGTAAACACTTAAAGGCTAATGAAAACAGTGTTAGTGATGTCAGTGGAAATCTGGGCAGAACTGCACCGTCAAGTCAAGTCCACCTCCAACAGCTGAATGGATGGAACTGCTGTCCCCTTTTACAGAAAGGGGACATTGGTTTTGCTAAACGACCCGCAGGTGAAAGAGCCTGCTGAACTTGCAGCTATCAGGCTAAGTATTGGGTCAAAAACAAAGTCTGTGTGCAGACCGAAGTCAAAGAGATGCAAAGTGGGGCGCCCTGGTTGGTAAAACTCGCCACTGACAGGGCCGTTTTGTCCCCTCGGAGATATCTGACAGAGGCTGACGATCTGCTGTCTTTCTGTGAATTCAGGTTCAACCCAAATGCAGCCACAATGGAGGAGAGGATGTCAGAAAAGACACTCCAGGTGGGCAGTGCTAATCGCCAGATTTGGAAAGGCAGGAGCCATGCATCCGCATACAGTCGACCCGGCACGCCGGGGACAGTGCTGCCTGGCGCAGCTCCGGGCCTCTGGTCCGCCCCCGTCCGGGCTCCCGAGGATATCGCACGCAGAGGTAACCCGAAGCCAGGCCCCCGCAGGGACCCCAAGCCCGAGACCTCCCGGCTCGCACAGCCCGGGGGCAGTGCGGGGCCCGCCGGCGTTTCCGGCCGACTGCGCCCCGAGGCCGCGCCTCCCGTCGGCCCCGCCCCCCGCGCGCGCCCCCGGCCCCGCCCCGCACCCCGCCGGCCCCGCGCCCGCCCACCTGGCTCTCGCCGACGCAGAAGACGCGGCTGCCGCGGCTCAAGCACACGCGGGCGCCCTGGGGCCGCGCGGCCGCGCCGCAGAAGGTGAAGGAGCAGCGCGAGGCGCGCAGCCGCTGCACCGTGGCGCGCACGAGCGCGGCCGGTCGGCGCCCCCAGCGCGCCCACAGGTAGAGGTAGCACAGCGTGATGAGCATGGCCGGCCGGCCGGCGGCGGGGCGCGAGCCCCGGACGCTCGCACCACCGGCTCTCCTCTCCCGCCCGGCCCCGCCCCACGCCCGCCCTCCCGCGGGCCGGAAGAGGCCGTGCCATAGGGGTGAGGCCGCGCGGGCTGGGGAAGGCGGTGAGGATGGAGGGAGGCCTGAGCTTGGGTGCCCCCCCCGCCCCCACACTAGTGGGGGAAGGTGTGAAGGAGGGAGAAAAGAGGCGTTAGGAAGAGGAGGTTGATAAGGTTGGAGACCAGGGATTAGGCCCATTTGGCTGGTTTAAGCCAAAGTCTGTCCTCCCTTTCTTGGAGAGCTGGGAGCCAGATTGAAGAAGGGGCTGCGGGTATGTGTACATTAACTAGTACCATACTGGTTAGTTACTCAACTAACATACAGCCTCTACCCAGTTCCAGCTGGGAAAACAAAGTGAGACTGGGTTTATTAGATTATTCTAGACCTTATTGCAAAAATGATTTTACAGGGGCGCCTGGGTGTGGCTCAGTCGTTAAGCGTCTGCCTTCCGCTGGGGTCATGGTCCCAGGGTCCTGGGATCGAGCCCCACATCGACTCCCTGCTCAGCAGGAAGCCTGCTTCTACTCTCCAACTCTTCTTGCTTGTATTCCCTTTCTTGCTGTCTCTCTCTGTCCAAATAAATAAATAAAATCCTTAAAAAAATGATTTTACAATAAATTACATAAATTCACAATGCACTATATATATTATATATACAATGCAACTGTATATTTTATATATATATATTTTGGGGGGGACTCTAAATATTTTAAAATAAGGACTGAAAACAAGTTGAAGACAGACCAGCACTAAAAAGGCTGCCTGGTGTTCTTGCGCATGTGGGTCACCAATTTGTGAGCATCCTAAGACCAGAAGAAAAAGGGAAACTCATCAGTTATGATTCAATGTTCTCGTTCCTAAAAGAAGCATAATTATTCCTGATGGTGACCGAGCTCTCACCCATGGAACCTCATTTGGGTTTTTTGGGGTTTTTTTTAAGATTTTATTTATTTGACAGAGACAGTGAGAGGGGGAACACAAGCAGGGGGAGTGGGAGAGGGAGAAGCAGGCTTCCCGCAGAGCAGGAAGCCCAATGCAGGATCCCAGGACCCTGCGATCATGACCTAAGCCGAAGGCAGACGCTTAACGACTGAGCCACCCAGGCACCCCCTCATGTGTTAAAAGGCAGTTTGCAGGGCGCCTCGGTAGCTCAGTCAGTTAAGCGTGGACTCCTCATTTCGGCTCAGGTCATGATCAGGGTCATAGGATTAAGCCCCTGTCAGGGTCCCCGTGCAGCAGGAAGTTGGCTTGAGATCGGCTCTCCTCTCCCCTGCCCTCTCTCCCTTCCCCTCCCCCACCAGCTCATGTGCGCATTCTAATAAATAAATCTTTAAAAAAAATAATAAAAGGCAATTTGCAAAAAAAAACAGCGTCCCCAGCAATTCTGAAATATAGCAAAGATTTTCCCTGCGCTGCTTCCTGCTCTGGCCTTTGCTATAAGTAGAAGGCATAATGCAATAGCAATCAGGTACACCACTCCCAGGTCTTCCTTAATCCAACGATAGATGTTTAAAGTGCCCTGACCATTTATTCATCTGCTTTAAAACAGTGGTATAGAAAACCCACTTTCAGAACTTCAGATTTACAGTCAGGTGACAGGAACTTTTTCCCAGTGCATACAGCAACAATAGATTTTAAAAGAGAGAATCTGAAAAGCAAAAACCGGCCTCAGAAACAAGATAAGCATCACAGTGGACCAGAAATAGAAGAAAGACAGTAAGTGATGAGCGGGGCTGAAGCCGAATCTTCCACTTTCCTGCAGGACAGTGGCATTTGGGAAGGGAGTTCCTGCACGGTCACAAGGCCTAAAACTGGGTCATTGTGTCACTGGAGGAAGGAATGAATGAATCCCACTGAGGAAGGCTTTAGTCCTTCCAGGATAACACAGGGCTAAGAAGTTAGGAATGAGAAAATGAAAAAGCTTTACAAAATGATAAACCCTGAAACCCTTCAGATAGCGTTCTTGGAGTTTGCTGAATTATGGTTCTAAGGACACAGCCTCTCCACTCCAGCTAGGTATGAAGAGGTCATCTCCTCTACCTGAAGGTCACAAACATCTCTAGTTCTTCCAAGTTCCTTAAGAGCTTTGTAACCCCACCTTCCCAGACACCATAACTGCATCGAGCCAGAATAGGAACTTTCCAGGTTTGCCCTAAGGTGCTTCCAGATGTCATGGTCTCGGAAGACATCATGGGGAAGGGTGGGGGCCAATTGTATGTACAGCTCTGCATTATTTTTTTTTTTAAGATTTATTTATTCATTTGAGACCCAGAGATAGAGAGCGAGCATGAGCAGGGAGAGAGGCAGAGGGAGAGGGAGAAGCAGGCTCCCCGCCGAGCCAGGAGCCCAACGTGGGGCTCGATCCCAGGACCCCGGGATCATGACCCAAGCCGAAGGCAGACGCTCAACCATCTGAGCCACCCAGGCGCCCCTGTACAGCTCTGGGTTATAAAGAATGGGGACCACAGTGGGTGAAAATGAACTGAGAAGTTGGTGAGGTCCCTTCTTGACCCTTGGGCTGAGGAGCACTGTTACCATTCAGGCCCAGGAACGAGCACAGGACGGCAGAGGAGTAAGAGAAGTTAAACAGGCACATGGCAGGCTCTGTTTACGAGGATAACAGCTCAAGGATCGAGCTTGGCTTCATCGTCCCCAGAGAACAAAGGAAAAGAAGAAGGATGCAAAAAAATGGGACATTGGGGCATCTCAACTGTGTACATAACTGATTCACCCCTTACAGTCCCTCACCACTCAAAGTATGGTCCCTGGACCATCAGCGTTGGCATCCCCTGGGAGCTCACTAGAGATGCAGAACCCCTGGCTCCACCCCAGACCCACTGAGTCAGCATCTGCACTTTCACAAAACCCCCATGTGATTCACAAACACGTTAAAATTTGAGCAGCATTGTTGATATCCACCTCCGTCGCTCCCTAGATTTGGGTTGCTCTGGACTCTTCGCTAGACTGTTCCAAATCGTCGTGGAGAACAGACTAGGAATGGGCCACAGACGAGGCATTCAAGGAAGATGAGGCTTCCTACGGGAAAAGCAGACGCCAAGTCTCTCGTCTGCCCTGCAAATCATGGTTTGGGGATAAGGCAGAGTGTTAACCAACAGTATCCCTCACCCAGAGGAGCTGTCCTGCCCCCATCCACCGCCAGTAAATAGATCAACTGTTCCTGCCCAGGAAAAGCCTATCCTGCTGACAGTGGCTGTGTCTGCATTTGGAAAGCTCTCTGAACTCAGCCAAATGGCCAGAGCTGAATAGGACAGTTCCTGAAGGGACCCCAGGCTAGTTGGAAGCGTTTAGTAGATGCTGAATTTTAAATAGCTCTCACTGTAAACAGTTCACATTTAGCAATTGAATTACCTAGTCTCTGCTTTATATAAAAGAATTTATTTCCTCCACGTCAGTGTTGGAGTGGTAAAAACAAATGATATTCAGAGATCCCAGGGTCTCAAGAATGACTGTCTGTTTGAAAAAATATCCTCCGTAAAAATGACTTAAATACAAATTTAATTGAAATCATGAGGTTTTTGTTGGTAAAAGCTGTACCATGAAGACCTTTTCTTTGACTTTTTGAATGTCTATGGTATGTGTGTTTATTAGCCAGAAAGTGTCAGGGAGACTATCCGCATATGCAGTTAACCGTTAAGTAAATTAAACTATTTTAAGCCATTAATCCTTTTTATTATTGGTTTAAACCCAAAAAGAAAAATTCAATTTGGACTGATAGAAACAAGCTACCAGCAAAAGAATAAATTAGAGGCTTGGGCTGTGATGAGGGCCTCAAGGGGGGAAAAAAATTGCCATTTTAAATCTTGATGATTAGCAAATGCCAGGCCCCATGAAGGTAGCAATCAAACCAACCACCACCTCACCCTTGGTCAAGATCAATTTTGGAATCCCAACTTTGAAAAACATTCATTCCAAATAGGAAAATTTTGTATTAAATGCCTTGTACATTTCCATAAATTACTCCTTATAATTATATAAGGAAGCTGAGAATGTATTATTTTTTTTAAGATTTTATTTATTTGACAAAGAGAGACACAGTGAGAGAGGGAACACAAGCAGGGGGAGTGGGAAAGGGAGAAGCAGGCTTCCCGCGGAGCAGGGAGCCCGATGCGGGGTTTGATACCAGGACCCTGGGATCATGACCCGAGCTCAAGGCAGACGCTTAACGACTGAGCCACCCAGGCACCCCTGAGAATATATTATTTTAATTGCATTTTTATAAACTTTGGTTATTTTTCTAATAATACTGCTTTTGGAAGTTTTATATTTATCAAAACAACTTTTAAATTCTACACAGTTTGTAATTAAGGGACGCCTGGGTGACTCAGTCGGTTAAGCGTCTAACTTCAGCTCAGGTCATGATCTCAGGGTCCTGGGATGTAGCCCTGCGTGGGGCTCCCTGCTCAGTGGGGAGCCTGCTTCTCCCTCTCCTTCTGCCCCTACCCTCCCCTCTTTGTGGGCGCACACGTGCTCTCTCTCTCCCGCCTAAATAAATAAATAAAATCTTTAAAAAAAAAAATACAGATAATAGGAGCACCTGGCTGGCTTAGCCAAAAGAGTATGTGACTCTTGATTTTGGGGCTGTGAGTCTGAACCCCAGGTTGGGTGTAGAGATTACTTTAAAAAAATCTATATATATACCACTAATACAGTCAAAATGTGAATTGTGACCCAAGAATTAAAGGATGCTTTCACATAAAACCTTAACAGCCTATATTTAATGTGTCATTATTTCTTAATTATATGGAATGCCAAAGTAATAGCAATCTCCCTGCAGTAAAAATAAACATAAGGACTGGTAGTAAGTAGGTCAAGATAATGCTAACTGGTTAAAACCATTTGAATTTATTATAAATTTTGGTATAACAATATGTCACATTAAATTGGTAAGAGAATGTTACATATATTTTATTCTTTTTAAGATTTTATTTATTTATTTGAGAGAGAGAATGAGATAGAGAGAGAGCATGAGAGGGGGGAGGGTCCGAGGGAGAAGCAGACTCCCCGCTGAGCAGGGAGCCCGATGCGGGACTCGATCCCGGGACTCCAGGATCATGACCTGAGCCGAAGGCAGTCGCCCAACCAACTGAGCCACCCAGGCGCCCTGTTACATATATTTTAAAAGAAGATCTAAGTTTTAAGATAGGATTTATTTACCAACTGTGTAGAATGTATTTTTTTTTAAGATTTTATTTATTTATTTGAGAGAGAGTGAGAGACAGCACGAGAGGGAAGAGGGTCAGAGGGAGAAGCAGACCCCCCGCTGAGCAGGGAGCCCAATGTGGGACTCGATCCCGGGACTCCAGGATCATGACCTGAGCCGAAGGCAGTCGCTTAACCAACTGAGCCACCCACGCGCCCTAGAATGTATTGATTCTAATATTATCAGTAATTCAATAATAGGCAGAACCATTTAGTTTGGCTAGGGTTCACACACACATGTATCTTACGGCTATATTTTAAGTGACAGTATGTGGACGCAGTAATGAGAAAATGAAACATATTATAGAATGTGATAGACTGAGGTGATCTCAAAGTGGAACAGCCCCTTTGCTATCTGGAGGGGGCTGGGGACCGCTTGCTAAATTCTACCACCTTTTAAGAACTTAAAACTGTCAGCTATTGGAATACCAGCACCCTTAAGCTGAAAGCAGAATGAAAACAGTGGAACCAAACTCTCCATCAGATGAGTATGTAAAGAGCCACACCAAACAAGAGATTATGAATTACTGGGATGCCTGGCTGGCTCAGTAGGTGCAACCAGTGACTCTTGACCTCAGGGCTGTAGGTTCAAGTCCCACGTTGGGCATAGAGCCTACTTAAAAAAGAAAGAGAGAAAGGGATAATGAATTACTAAGCATCCATCCTGGAATACTAAGAACCAAAGGAACTGTACAGAAAATCTTGGTATCTATTCAGTATATGATTCAATATGAGCTTTAATGCTCATGTGAATACCTTGTTCTAAAAAGAACAAGGACATTGTTAAATGAAGCAAAAAGCAACTTTATTAATCAAAATAAAGAGAAAAGGAGATAAAATTAGAGGATGGGAAGAATTTTAACTTGGAACACCTCAAACTATTGAAAATAGTAAACTCGTGTCTTTAAGTCTTTAAGAGGAAAAGAAATACCTTTTCCAGCTTTGTTCATGAAGATGGCCTCAGAACAACTTTACCGTGAAATGCACCCTAGTGCTCAGATCCTGGTATGCATGTTATTTTTTTCCATTAAAAGGAACAGGAGATCCTTGGAGAAATGGCTGGCGCAAGTGTTAGGGACATGCCTGATGGACCAGGACACCTCGTTCCAGAAAGAAGGTAAGCTTCAAAGAAAAATAGGGTCATGTCAGAAGGATACAGGAGCCAACCCAAAGGGCCCCCCACTAGCCAGGTTAGGACAATTTGAGTATGAAATTGAAATGCATCAAATTTATGAAGAGCCATGAGATCATGATGATCCACAATAAAAGTTTATTCCAAAAGAATGTAGAATATAATCAGCACTGCTAATTCTTTTTATTTGATTATGTTTGTAGTACTGACTCCTTTATGCTATTGATGAAAATTAGTACATTGTAAATTCTTCCTTTAGAAGGCTATTTCTGAGCCAAGGGAGAATCATCGATACAAAGACCCCAGGAGCTGTGATGCCAAAGCAGAGAGAGTCCAGAATTCAGTCGGATCTCGTTTTAAGGCTCCTGAAGAGTGAGATGGTCCTAAAAATATAACAAAGTGCTCAATGTCTTAGGTCCAAAGATCTTAAAAATCAGATGAAATTTGAGAACTGATCAGCCAGCGTGGGAAGTGCAAGCTTCTCTGGAGCAGAAATAAGTAATGCTTTGATCTGAATCTAGAGAGGGGCTAAGTGACTGCATTCCTTGAGATTACAGAATCATTGATGTGACCACAATAGATGGGATTTGGTGTCTCATAAAGACTCAGCAAAACTCTGTGATGATCAATGATCTCCATTAACCAGGACAGTCACTGTTTTCTCAAAAAACATCCATCTCCGAATCCAATAAAATTTTGAGTCAAATACAAACAGGCTTAGAAGAAACAAAACCACAGATTTATATTTCTGGGTTAATAAGGAATCTATGTGTATGTGGTATCTGTATGCCTGAAATGTGTTAGAGAATTGGCTATTTTAGGCACAGCCTTCTAAATCTGACTTGAGATGGGTACTTTTAACTTAAAATCTTACTGAGTTTATAAACAGCATTGAAACATCTAAGAGAACATCACGTTTGCCATACTGATAAGCTTAATTTGCTGGATTTATACAAATTGTTTAATTAGGCAACTGAAGTACATAAAAAAAGGAAATCTAATTGAGGAAGGGCTTGTGGTCTGGACGGGGACACTGAATACCCGTGGCAGGAGGACCCTTGCCCACCTCTCACCGTGTCTATCTCTCTTCTCATGAAGGAGACCCAGTTACAGTCTCTGCAAAAGCATATCTATAAATAAAGAGATGTAACTGTGTGCGTGGTAGGTCTCCAGAGCAGGAGGAAGAAATCAGTCCCTCCATATAAGACAATGCTGCATGTCAGCAGTTTAGAGAAAGGAAAACGCTCCACAAAATGATGGCTCCTGAATGTTTTTCTGGGCAAACACTATGACCCCTTTCAGGCAGCCTTTTGAATCTCATGACCACAAGGTCTACTTTCCTCTCCCTCCCCTACTGGGCATCACAAGCTCTCTTCTCCCTTACCTGTGTTACCAGGCCCCCTTCCCTGCTGGGCCCCTCTACCTGCAGCACACAAAGATCTGACCATTTTCAGTTTCCATCCGTTCCATCATTCTGCAGCATTTGCTTTTCTGACTCTGGTGTCTCTACCCGTCAGGTAAACAGAAACCACTCTAGATATTCCAACAGAGGGGATTTGATACCAAAAATTGGCTACAGGCACAATGAAGATGCCAACATATCAAACACGGGACAGTGAGGCAACCCGGAGAATAGAAATAGCAGAAAGCCACTACCTACCCCCAAAGAGATGGGGTGACCTCAGCCTAGAGCCAGGGTCACCTGGTGGAAGGGGGAACCTCCCAGAGAAAACAGCTAATGCTGGGGACCCTGCCAGAGCTGGAGAGAAGAGGGGAATTCCCCTGGCTTCTCCAGTCCTCTGGGCTCTGCCCTCGCCCTTGACATACCTCTTTGGAAGCCAAACAAAAGAGGAGCCGCCAAGAGCCTCCTTCCTTGTGAATCACTGGAGAGAGGGGAAGAGGCCAGGGGCATGAGTGGATCTGAGCCAGCCCCTGTCCTTTCTGAAACTCTTACCTTGAGTTCTTTCAAAAGTCATTATCTGTTTCTGTTTCTGTGTTATGGGCTGAATTGTGTTCCCCCACCCCCCCCGCCCGCCAACCACGTTCTAATGTTGAAATTCTATCCCCAGTACCTCAAGATGTGACTAATTGGAGATGGGGCCTTTAAAGTGGTGCTTAAGGTAAAATGAGGTCACATGGGTGGGCCCTGATCCAGGATAACTGGTGTCCTACCACTGGTCTAGAAGGAGTCTTGGCCCCCAACTCCGGCCTCACCTACATTCTCTTCCAGGGTGGTCCGTTTGCTCTCTGGTTTTCAGTGGCCACCCCTTTAGGCATGATGTCCCGATGGCTACAGGGCCACAGTCATTGTTTCTTCATATCTGCTTGGACCTTCTGTTGGTATCCCAAGTGCAACATGAATAAAACCAACTCTATTTTTTCCCCACAAATTTCCTCTTTGTCCTGATTTCTCTAGCTAAGTTAATGACATCAGTCTTTTTTTCACATGGACCTAGAACATAGTCATCTTGGAGTCCTGCCTTCACCTCACATCCTCTGTAGCAGTGGACGGCATCTCCACACTGTCTCCTGGGAGTTTCATCTTTCCACCCCAACCCTCATCCAGGCCAAGCACCCATTCTGCTCTCATCCGCTCATCAGAACTAACACCATAGCCTCCTGATGATTCCCTGTGGGTTTCCTGCTTCCAGCCTCTCTGTAATCCAGCACATCGTGACTTTGTAAGGTCAACTCTGATCTCATCGCTCCCCTACTCAAACCCTTCAGTGTCCACCCCTGCCCACCAGGGAGTTCAGTGTCTTACCTGGCATTCGAGACTCCACTGTACCCAGCTAGCCTACTCTCCCCCTCATGCCGTCCATCCACTTGTTTATTCTCTCCACATCAGCACATCATGCACTACGCTAATCACTGTGTATATTCTTACATTTAGACCTCTCGACCCTCCGGGGAGGCTGTTGTCCCCATCTTGCAGAGGAGCAAATGAGTGACTTGCTCAAGATACCACAACTGGGTGGGGATGCTGGAGGCTGGATTTATGTCCTTCTGACTCCGAAGTCCTTCACCATATAAACCAGTCACCTGAGAGCAAAGAATGCTCTATGCACAACAGTAATAAATAGAAGTGAGACTCAAGGTCCAAGAGGGAACAGTAGCAGAAGGTTCAGACTATGGTGCTGCTGGCCCCGAGGGCAGCCTTTTGTATCCAGATCAGACAGGCTGGGATTGTCCAGAACTCAGACACATCCAAAAAGCTGTAAGTGAGGTTTCATCAAGATCCTCCCAGCAAACAGCTGGCTCTGGAAACAGCCTGCTCCAAAACCAAAAGAGGCGTGGGGTACAGTTTCTGTACTACAGCGGAATGTCACTGGTTCAACAACATCTTAAAGAACCTCAAGTATAGGAAAACACAAAGTTAAAAACTGCAGTCTAAATGCTAGGATAATTTTTTTTTAATCTAAAAAAAAAGTAATAAATGCTATGTGGTACCCTGGATTGGATCCTGGAACTAAGTGGACTTTAGTGGAAAAACTAGTGAAATCTGAAGTCTGTAGTTTAGTTGATAATACTAGTTTTGATAAATCCATGGTTGTGTAAGATGTTAACACTGGAGGAAGCCGAGCAAAGAACTCTACTATTTTTGCAACTCTTGTAAGTCTGAAATTATTTCAAAATAAGAAGTCATAAAAATTAGGGGATAACCTTCTGCTGAATTTCATTGGCATTTCCTCCCCTGTCCCTAACTAGCCTTATGGTCTTCGGCACATCATTTCATCTCTCTGGGTCCCAGTTTTCAACTGTTTAAAAAAGGAGTGACACAAACCGGATCATCAAGCTATAAAATCCCAATACATTTACGACGTGATTCACTTTACAAGGACCTGATTTGCAGTGATGTCTTATTCACGTTCATAACCCTGCTATTTCGCACTGTGCCAGCATATAGTGGGTGCTCGATAAAAGTTTTTGAAACTAAACTGGCTCATACCTCAATTTGTAAGATGAGGTAGAACTGTTTAACTCTTTTGCCTGGTTGGCCACTAGAGAGCGAAGTGCTCACAAAACTTTCTCCACTGAAAGCAAATTTATCTTCATCCAACAGAGGGGAGTGGTCCTTTTCGTCCTATGCATATAAAAATCCATTCCTGGTTGGGGGAAGGGAGTCACCATCTGTGAATAGTTTCCTGCCCATCAGATAAGACCTCCAGTTGGGGCGATTAGTACCATAAGCTTCCAGAAGATTAGACAAACACAGCACTCAGCAGACTCAAAAGTCTAAACCACTTCAATAGATCAGAGACTGAACAGCAAACAGGTGAGCCCCACTCACCTGTTGTCTTCCTATTTCCTGAACAAAAAGGGTCGCACTTTTAAAACGCTGGCTAAAGAGGTCAAATGAATGACTGTGGAAATTGACTAAAACCTTCACAACCAAAATGGAAGAGCCTTAGCACTGCATCCTCTTAGCAGCTCAGGGCTGAGCCTGTGTGAGCTGCAGTTTGCATGGTGAAGCAACAGAGGCCTCCATCAGGAGTCAGGCATCCCGAGTTCAAACATTGCCCCAGATCCCCGGCTCCCCCCACAGACGGGCACAGACATGGACACATACAGTGACCACGTGACTGTGGGCGGGTGCCTCTGTTCTCACAGTCCTCCCGGAGAATAACAGCATCCACATGGTCCTGGCTGAGGATTAAGAAGGAGGTGGGCACACAGGGCCTGGTAGTGACTGATCTGATCCAGGAACAGCCCACCTGGATGAGTCAAAAGGAAGGGAATAGAACAAGACGCTTTCATTTCATCCTTCTAACTCTTAGGGGTGAATATTATTACCTCCTTCTAACAGCACAGGAAACGGGCTGTGGTCTACCCAAAGCAGGGCTCCTTTCAAATCGATCAAGTTGCCTTCCTCAGGCATGGAAAGGTGTGTCTGCCCCCAAATGTTCCGGAGCCGGCCAGTCACACTGCCCCACGTCCCTACCGTTTGAACCTCTACATCAGGTGTTATCATTTAATGTCCCAACAGAATGAGATTTAAATTGAAGTCAGTGTCAAGTTCTGGACTGTGGCTGCTATCAGTGTTCACCACAGTAATTTAGAAAATTCAGAGTAGACATCCTTCTCCCACGCCCGTGTGTAGGAAGGAGGACGGAAACATTGTGATATAATTTGCTGCCTCGTGATTTGCCCAGTAAAATCCCAGACAGAGCCTGAGACCTGAGAAAGGGACAAGCAGAGGGGCATCAAGGGACAGCTGGGAGTGACTGAGGGTCAAAAACTTCAGGGGCCCTTCAGCAGAGCGCCCTGGGAATGTCACCCAGCAAAGCACAGGTGATAATTTATCAAAAAGCAAACTCAGTGTAAATTACAGCCACTTCGGTAACACCCAGCACCAACGGGTCCTCCCCTTGTGGCTGCAAACGCCATGAAAAGGGGCAGATGAGACACATAATAACTGAATTTTCTCTTCTCCCTCAGCCAACCGGGGCATTTTCTCCTAGGAACTGAGACTCCCATGCTTAGGGAAAGTGAATCCCTGCTTATTTAAAAAAAAACAAACTCACACCTGTTCTCAAATTTTGCTACTGGAAGTTTCATGGGTCTGGAAAGCAAAGTTTGGTGGAAAGAGTCGGTGGGAGAATGGGAGCATTACGTGCAGTCCCTTACATTCCCAGGCCAGCATGGCTCTGCTTTCTTGTTTTCACTGGGTTTTCTCGTAGAGGCACCAGCATCAAGACTCCAGGAGGGGGCCCAGAAAAGCTGTCATGCTCCTTGTTGGTGTCCCTTGCTTCGCAGGTCAACCTGTGATTTTTTTAAACGCAAACGTATTTTTTATGTTTATTTTTATTTTTTTTAAAAGCAAACGTATTTTTTAAATGCTACATTTGTGGTGAACACAGCATAACGCATAGTGGTCGAATCACTATGTGCCACACCTAAAGCATTCTCAACTACACTTCAGTTAAAAAAAAAACATAATATAGAGGCTCCTGGGTGGCTCAGTTGTTTAAGCATCTGACTCTCGATCTCAGTTCAGGTGATCTCAGGGTCTTGATCTACGGTTGTGATGGGTTCCTTGCTAGGCATGGAGCCTACTTCAACAATAACAAAAAAAAAAAAACCCAAATCTATACTATAGCTAAACAAAAAAACAAAATGAGTTTATGCAAAGCCTGCATCTTAGCCTCAAAAGCATTGCAGGCAGTTTACAATAAAATAACAGTAAATCTGGTAGAATAAAAGGAGAAATTCAGACTGTGAGAAAGGAACTCAGTAACCACAGGGCCAGTACGTACCGGGTTTATAAATGCTTATAAAGCCCTAACTAGAGAAAAGGCCGTTTCCTGAAGAAGCCAAGAGCAGATGACGCAGCTGAATTGGAACTGCTTTATGCAGCCCGCTTTGAACAAGATTTCAACCCTGGAAAGATGATTGCATCCAGCGCCCCCCCCCCCCCCCCCCCCGGCAACTTGAATAAGAAAAGCAAAACCAGACGAGCAGGAGGTGATCAAACTATTCCCTTCTATAAATAACTCCCCCTAGGGGAATAACAGCAGGATCAAAGGCAGGAAACCCAGCCAAAGAAACCGGCCGTTTCTTGGAGAACCCACGGAGGAGCGTGCGCCCAGGGCCCCGTGGAGCCGGGCCCGGGCACTTTACCGGGTCGGACCGAGCCCCGCCATCCGCGCCGCACGTACCTGCTGCCGGAGCCCGGGGCCCCCCCAGCCGGGCTCCGCGCCGCGGCCCACGGGGTGGCCGACCGCTGCCGAAATGCACCGGAAGGTGTGCCCAGGACAGAGCAGGTGGCAGCGGGGGCGTCGGGAACGGACAGTGGGAAAGGCCAAGTAGGGAAACCCCTCGGTGGGGCCCCACTGCCGCTGCACAACCCCAAATCCTGACTGCTGTAGCCACCGCTGGCCACACTGGCAGGGACTTCTGGCTCAACCTGGGCACCCTTCTCCCGGCTCTCCTCCCCTTGGCCGCCCAGAGCACGGCCTGGCCTGCCCCCGCGTTCTCCTACCTGTCCTTAGGTTTTGCCTTAAACGTCAAAATGTCACCTCCCCAGGGAGGTCTCGCTCCACGCTCCACGCCTAGGCTAGGTGAGCCCCCTCCTCCCCCTCCCCCCACACACTCCAGCAACAACACTCACCCACCTTGTAATTGAACCCTGAGTCTGCCTTCTCTTTGAGGCTGGAAACTCTCCAGGGGCAAGGACGAGATCTGTCTTTTTTCCTGGCACAGAGTGAAACCAAGGTGGCTGAAGTTTTTGCTAAATGAGAAAGAAAAGTCGCCCAATCCGGCCCCTCTTGCTAGGATGTTTGGGTGAAGGAGGTGCAGATTATGGGTTTAAATTTCTTATTCAGGGGCACCTGGGTGGCTCGGTGGGTTAAGCGTCTGCCTTCCGCTCAGGTCATGATCCCAGGGTCCTGGGATGGAGCCCCTGCATGGGGCTTCCTGCTCAGTGGGGAGCCTGCTTCTCCCTTTACCCCCTCTCCCTCACCATCTGTCTTTATCTCAAATAAATAAAAATCTTAAAAATTTTTTTTTTTTTTAATTTCTTGTTCAGTGGATTTCTTGTTCTGGTGCTAGGTGCTAACTGCTTCTTTCATCACAAGAGTAACTGAGACCTGGATTTACTGTTCTTTTGCTAGGGGCACTTAGTAGATTTCCATTGATGCCTCAAGGATGGGATGGTCCGAATTTTGCCATCTAATCCCTGAAGCCTTCCCTGTCAGCATAGCAGTTTCAAGCACGAACTTGAGCCTTCCCCAACTGTGTTTTGGGGAATAGGGAATTCATTATTCTGTGGTAGGACCTCTATAGAAGGCCCCATGGTGTCCATTAGGAATACTGCCACACACCCCCCCAAAAAAAACCAAGGAGATAAATGCAAAGACTAAGCATCTGGGAAAAGGAACGGAGTCTGGCCTCCAGTTAGGTGGCTATGGATGGCCTCCAGGTCAGAGAAAACCTCAAGTTGAGATCGGCCGTCACTGCTGAGGTTTCTAGTAAACAGCAGAATTCAGAGTGACCAGAGTGAGCAGAATTCAGGTGACCAGAGTAAATGTCTTCAAGAACCACGATTGCTGACAGCTGCAAAATATTCCACATTTGAGTGTTCCATGATTTGTTCACTCTTCTGTTGTTGGGCTGTTTTCTCCCCCAAGTGATTGCTCACACAGTGCTGAGGAGAACAGTCCTGTACAAAAACTTTTTAGCCACCTTTCTGGTAATTGTTTGGGATATATTCCTAAGTTCCTATAAGTGAAATTACTGGGTCAAATGATATAAGCCTAAGACTATGGGAACGTAAGGCCAAACTTCTTGAATGTTGTATCATTTTATCTCCTAATAGAGGACAGCCTTTTAAAAAAATCTTTATTGGGGCGCCTGGGTGGCTCAGTCGGTTAAGCGGCTGCCTTCGGTTCGGGTCGTGATCCCGGGGTCCTGGGACCGAGCCCCGCATCATGCTCCCTACTCGGCGGGCAGCCTGCTTCTCCTTCCCCCACTCCCCCTGTTTGTGTTCCCTCTCTTGCTGTGTCTCTCTCTGTCAAATAAATAAAAATCTTTAAAATGAATAAATAGAAACAAAAATTAAAAAAATAAAAAATCTTTACTACTTTTAGGGGCACCTGAGTAGCTCAGTCGGTTAAGCGTCCAACTCTTGATTTTGACTCAGGTCATGATCTCAGGGTCATGAGACTGAGCCCCGAGTTGGGCTCTGCATTGGGAGTGGAGCCTGCTTAAGATTCACTCTCTCCCTCTCTCTCTGCCCCTCCCCGACTCTAGAAAAAATAAATCTTGGGGCGCCTGGGTGGCTCAGATCGTTAAGCATCCGCCTTCGGCTCAGGTCATGATCTCGGGGTCCTGGGATGGAGCCCCGCGTCAGGCTCCCTGCTCAACGGGGAGTCTGCTTCTCCCTCTCCCTCTGCCCCTCCCTCTGCTGTGCTCTCTAGCTCTGTCAAATAAATAAATAAAATCTTTTAAAAATAGATAAAAATAAATCTTTACTACTTTGATTAATGAAAAATGGTTATTTCTCTTAAAAGAGTGGTTTTTCTTTCCTTTTTGAATTACTGGAAAAACTTATTTTTTCCAATGTTTTACCGGTCATTTGCATTTCTTCACCTATGAAGGACACTTACAGTGCATGTTTAAAAAAACAAAAACTAGAATATTGCCAAGACCTCTACTTCTTATCTTTCCCATCCCATAGCCCTGACTCATCCTTGATATTCCATTTATCACTCCCTTGCTTTAAAAAATACATCTTAAATACAAATGAGTATATCCCTACACGGTACATTGTTTTGTTTTAGCTGTATAAAAATATTATTCAATAAGTACACATCTGAGCCTTGCACTTTTCCATGCCATGTTTCTAAGATTCACACATATAATTTTGCATAGCTGCACTTTATATTCATTTTCACTGCTATATAATATTCTATTGTATGACTACAACATCATTTGTTCAGCCCTTGTCCAGCTGATCGACACTGAGTTATTTCCAGTTTGTTTGCTGTGACAGATAGTCCGGCTCTGAATAGCCCCTTACTTATCCCCGGAGCCAGTGGGCAAACGTTTCTCTGGGTTGTGGACCCAGGAGAGGGATTACTGGGCTGAGCTAATTAACATTCGTTTTTAAAAGGTAATGCTAAACTGTTTTCCAAAGTAGTTATACCAACATACCTCCCATTACCAGTGGTTTTTACTTGTTCTCAACTGAATATCTTTTAGGCCAAATACCTGTTCTTTTCAATTTGCAGTTGATACTGATTTTTACAACGGCCTTGGAGAACTGTGAGGTTCCCAAACACAAAACTTCACATTGTGGTTCTTAAGAGAATCCTCTAGAGGCAACGAGTCAGCTGATCACAAACCCTTATTGTCCAAAATCTACGTGTAGGCCATGGTGGCTTGGAGTAGACCCATGGTTCTCAGGGCAATGGCAGGGATGTTACTAGCCTAAAAAGTCTGCTGTGAGCTTGGTGTGGGGGTGGTTTCCTAGTGACGCAAGAGTCCTGTGCACAACAGCCCCAGGAGCTGCTTTCAGAATCTCCTGCTATTTGTAGCTCTATGCTGTCACCTCCCCTGGTACCTATAACCTTCTATTTAAATCAGCCACTCTTGGTATCTCAAGCTACTACTCTTCTTAAAGGCCAAAAAACATTTACACTCTTTGATTTGGGATTCACAGTTGCGGGCATTCATTCTAAAACTGCTAACAAAAGAAGAAATTAGATTCATAAAGATTCTGATAGCCACATGGTTTATGAGTGATTTTCTTTAATTGGCAAAATATTTTTTATTTTTTAATTATATTTATTTTATATTTATTATTATAATTATTATTTAAAGTTATTTAAATAATTATTTTTAAATTATTATTAAATTCTTTTTTAATATTTTAAAGATTATTATTTTTTGAATTATTTTATTTTTTTAAATTATTATTTTAAAGTAATCTCTACACCCAACATGGGGCTTGGATGCTCTACAGACTACACCAGCCAGGTGCCCCTTAATTGGAAAATTTTAAATGTTCCACAGTAGGGAACATATTATGCAAATTGGGGTGTATCCACTAAGTGGTACAAGGTATTGCACAGATTTTTCTCCTTCCCCTGGGCGCCTGGGTGGCTCAGTTGGTTAAGCAACTGCCTGCGGCTCAGGTGGTGATCCTGGAGTCCCAGGATCGAGTCCCACATCGGACTCCCCACTCAGCGGAGAGTCCGCTTCTCCCTCTGACCCTCCCCCGCCATGCTCTTTCTCTCTCATTCTCTCTCTCAAATAAATAAAATCTTGGGGCGCTTGGGTGGCTCAGATGGTTAAAGCGTCTGCCTTCGGCTCAGGTCATGATCCCGGGCTCATGGGATCGAGCCCCACATCGGGCTCCTGGCTCAGCGAGGAGCCTGCTTCTCCCTCTGCCTCTCTCCCTGCTCATGCTTTCTTTCTCTGTATCTCTGTGTCTCAAATGAATAAATAAAATCTTAAAAAAAAAAAAGACTTTTCTTCTTCCCCCAAATCATTTGAGATTAAGTTGCAGAAATCATGACTCTTTAGTCCTAAGTATTTCAGGGTAAATTTCCTAAGAACAAGAAGGTTCTCTTACGTAACCACGTTGCCATGTTCAAATTCGAACACTGATCCAATGCCAGTATCTCGTTTTCAGTCCATGCTCACATTTTGCCAGTTGTCCCAATAACACCCTTTATGGTAATATTATCTTTGCCAAAGTCACACATTTCACGTAGTTGTCATATCTCTATTCCCCTTTAATCCGGACAGTTCCTTAGCCTTTGTCTTTTGTGGCCTTGACATTGTTTGAGAGACCCATATTATTATCCCTCAATAAGAGTTTGTCTGTTTCCTCATGATCCAGTTCAGGGGATGCCTTTTTGGCACATGATGTCAGGTCACCCTTACTGAAGATGCTGACTTTGATCACATGGTTAAGGTGGTGTCTACCAGATTTTCCCACTATAAAGGTTCCTGTGGAGTGTGACTGTGTAAAACCCCCAACAAGGGGTTTTAGCATCTATCAATGATTCCCGCCTGAGTCAGTTATTGCTATAATAGTTGCAAGACAGTTACTTTTCTAACTCTGCTGTCCCTTTAACATTTATTAGTTGGTACTGTACTGTAAAGAAGAGCCATTCCTCTATTTATTTGTTTGCAAGATTGTTTTTTAGTATCATTCTGGACTCATGGATCCTTTCCTCCAATGTCATAATTCACTACTGTCATTATTCATTTTCATTTCAAATGGCTCTAAATTTGGCCATTGGAAGCCCTATCAAGCTGGCCCCTGTGTCCTTCCTGACCTGTCTCCATCATTCTTTCTGTACCTCCTTGCTTGCAGCTGACACAAGCTGTTCCTGAGTGTCTTTCACTTGCCCTGCCTCTCCCGGAGTGAGCCATTGCTCCAAGGAGCTCTGGACAATGGTGTCTAGAAACTAAGATATGGACACAAGGAATGCTCATGGCTCTTGGAGTGGCCCTATTGCCCAGGCTTTTTCAGCAGGCAGATCTAGGAAGTAGATTCCAATTGACAGAGCTCTGATTCCAATCCACAGAGTTCTCCCTTGCCGCCCCTCCCTCCATGTTTGTAACACCCTACTCCAAAGGGGAATGAATATACCATAGTATATTCATCAATTTACTTAATCCTACAATACACACACAATATTTTCAGAATTGCTACCCCAAACCACTGCCAACTAAGTGAAGTTCAAAATTTCTTTGTAGTTTTGTTTGCTTGTTTACACACAGAAAGTATACAAAGATTTGTGTTCAAAAGTAATTTGGGTTTACTTCTCCTGCAGTTAATTTACTACAGCATTTAGTTCATTTGTTTGTTTGTATTCAATTTTAGTTTTCTCTTCCCCCTTCTTTGTTGATTTAATTTTACTTTTTGAATATTAAAACATCCATTTTCTACAAGTCAAAACTACCCCAAAAAAGTACGCTTAAATACATGTCATTCGTCTTAGAGTTTCTCCCCATTCCCACCCATCCACTCTAAGTAACCAATTTATTAGTTTCTAGTTAATTCTTCCTGAGTTTTCGTTTTTAGCAAAAATAAGCAGATCCTTGAATATTTCATTTCTCCTTATTTTACACAAAAAGTAGCATATGTACTTTTTTGTATTTAACTTTTTTCACTTATCAATATATCCTAGAAATCACTCCATATCAGCTCATAGAGATCTTCCTCACTCTCTTTAATAACCGCATAGTATTTCATTGTATGTGTGCCAGTTTATTCAACCCCTTGTCTGTGTATTGGCACGAAAGTTGTCTCCAAAATTTTGTCATTGCAAGTAATGCTGCAATAGGTAACTTTGTACATATATATACTTTCATGTTGGCGCAAGTGTTTCTTGAGGGAGAGTTTCTAGCTGTGAAACTGCTGGGTCAAAGGGTAAATACACACCAACTTTTGTGAGAGGTTGCCAAATTCCCCTCTGCGGGAGTTGTACCATCTTGCATTCCCACCAGCAATGTATGAGTGCCTGTGTCCCCACAGCCTGTCCTCTCGCTTTTGACTTTTGCAAACTGGATTAAGTTAGAAATGGTATCTCAGAATAATGTGCTTTTCTCTAAGAACCTAACACCTTTTCGTTTAAGGACCAGTTTCATACTTTTTTTCTTTTCTTTTTTTTTGCAGATTATCCATTCCTGTCTCTCGCCTTCTTTAAAATTGGAATTGTGATCTTTGGTTCCCTCAGTCTTATTATGTGGGATATTAACCTTGTATCTGTGATATACGTTGCAAATATATTCTCCCCATCTTTCACTTTCTTTGTGGTAGGCTTTTGTTTGCCTCCGAACCGATTTTTGTTTTTCAATGTCGGTAAACGTACCAATCTTTTCCCCCTTGCCCCTCGACTTGGGTCATTAGAAAGCCTCGGGCGCACCGACGCTGCGGGGAATTCACGCGTGCCTTCCGGCCGCGCGTGGGCCGCTCCTGCTCGCTCCCGCTACCGCTTGCA
Source organism: Eumetopias jubatus (assembly GCF_037043125.1). Taxonomy (NCBI): domain Eukaryota; kingdom Metazoa; phylum Chordata; class Mammalia; order Carnivora; family Otariidae; genus Eumetopias; species Eumetopias jubatus. The sequence goes on along the minus strand of NW_028274807.1, from coordinate 9,144,899 downwards.
CCTGGCACACACGTGCGTCTGGGTCGGCGCCCGGCGGCGGGCGGGACCCGAGAATGTGGTTGGCCAGGCTGCGGGCGGCGGGCCGCGCCTGCGCACTGACAAGCGGACGGAGCCGGCGGGGGACCCGCGGGGAGGAGCGCGAGTGCGGTGGAGCTGCCGGGTCCCGAGGTTTCCTCGCGGCCCTTCCGGAAGCGCCGCCTCCCCCCCTCGGCGGGCCCGGGAGGGTCTCCCGCCGTCCCCCGCGGCGGCCCGCGGCCCGGACTGCGACCCCGCCCTCCCCCGGCGGCGGCCGGCCGTCCCGCCCCGCCGCGTTCCCCCCGCCGCCTCCGGAAGGGACGCGCGCCGCGGGGCTTGGGGCCGCGGGAGGGCGTGCGAACGGCGGGGCTGTGGCGGCGCCTGGCGCTTCTCTAACGTTAGACGCGGGAAACAAAACCGTTGGATGCTTCTCTTCCAGCCTTCTCTCCCCCGCGTTGTCCCCTATTGACTTTGGTTGTTTTTTTTTTTTAACCCGCCTTTATGCAGTCCTCCAGTCTGTCACCCCCTTATAACTGCCTCATAGATCCTATCTCAAGATGCTCAGCAAAAAGAGGGGCTCTCCGCTGGCCTCTGGTCGTCCTCTTTACTAAGGTGTATCCCGGTCCCAAACACGGGGTGTCTTTTCCAACACCAAAACAACCAGGTCTCGGATTCTCTGCCCCCACTTCGGACGCCACCCACATTTCTGCCACGCAGACTACAAATTCGTGGATGGGTTCCCACCTGCACCCCTCCAGTTTGATGATTCCTAGAGCGCCCAGAACTCAGGAAAGGGCTTTCCTTACCCATATTCGGCACGAGGAGCAGGATGATGGAAGAGAAGCACCCAAGGGAGGTCCGGAGCGTCTGTGCCTTTTGCCCGGTCCCACTGTCGCAGCACCCAGCCCTGAACCCTTCTCTCTGACGGTTTGTTTTTTTTTTTTTAAGATTTTATTTATTTATTTGAGAGAGAGAGAATGAGAGATAGAGAGCACGAGAGGGAAGAGGGTCAGAGGGAGAAGCAGACTCCCCGCTGAGCAGGGAGCCTGATGCGGGACTCGATCCCGGGACTCCAGGATCATGACCTGAGCCGAAGGCAGTCGCTTAACCAACTGAGCCACCCAGGCGCCCCTCTCTGACGGTTTTTATGATTTCATTCGAATAGGTGGAGGCAGAGTTAGTAAGTGAAAGTTACAACTTTCTCATCGCTTGGTTGGTTCCCCAGCTCCCAGCCCCCGTCCGTCCGGAGCCATCAGGGAGCCCACAGTTACCGCCTCATTCACTTAACCTCAGCTGTGGTTGCCCTTACCGGGAGCTTCCAAGGGTTTGGGAGCTATGTGCCAGGCCCTGGGCACAAAGACCAAATATGTTTTTTATTGTGCCACACTCCCCCAAACCCATAACTGCATGTAATCATGAGAAAAACATCTGACAAATTCCAACAGAGGATCATTCTACAAAATACTTGACCTGACCTTAGAACTGTCTAGGTCATGAAAGACAAGGAGAATCTGAGAGGTTTTTCACAGCCAAAAAGAGCCTAAATTGATGGTTAAATGTAATGTGGTATCTGGATGGGTTCCTGGGACAGAAAAAGAACATTAGGGAAAAACAAAATCTGAATAAAGTACACTATCTATATAGGTTTGTTAACTGTAACAAATATACTGTAATAATGTGATATAGTAACAAGAAACTGGTTTATGGGAACTCCACTATCTTGCAAATTTTCTGTAAAATTATTCTAAAAATAAAGTTTATTAAGAAAAAACTTTTGAGAGTGCCTGAGTGGCTCAGTCGTTAAGTGTCTGCCTTCAGCTCAGATCATGATCCCAGGGTCCTAGGATCGAGCCCCACATCGGGCTCCCTGCTCCGCGAGAAGCCTGCTTCTCCCTCTCCCACTCCCCCCTGCTTGTGTTCCCTCTCTCGCTGTGTCTCTGTCAAATAAATAAAATCTTTAAAAAAGATTTCTTTTTAAAGATTAAAAAAAAAAACCTTCTGAAAGACCTTCAGTTTTCAGGACACACCTTCTTTAAAAGACAGGGAGAAAATGTGTAAATCACTCTCTTGTTGTATTTATGGTCAGTATGCTGCCAGGTAAGAAGAGAATACCAGAACGGAATCTTCTGTGAGATACCGTGATGCCTGTGTATCAGACACAAAGAGAGGGTGAGGAAGACCCCCACCCACAGAGCTGCAAAGGAAGCGATGCTTCCCTGGTCCTCCAGCGCCTCAACCTAAACAAGGAAATACAAGGGGTCAGAGTGAGCAGAGGAGTGAGGTGAGAGCCCTGGCCTGCTGTGAGGTGTCTTCCTCCTGGCCCTTCCTTCTACCAGGAATAGCCCAAAGTGTGTTAGTCTGTGTCCCTGTATTTGGAGGACCATACATGCGTCTGACATCCCCTGGGAAATCCAGCTGGACTGACCAACTGCTTTGGTGGCAAGACTGGGAGCATGCAGCTGTCTGCAGTTCTTATAGGGGTCCTTGAATCACATGTGGGCCATGGGAGAAGGTAGGGGGCTTGCAATGAATCACTGAGGGTCCTGCCCCAAAGGGGCTGCCTAGGAGCAGAGGGAGGAATGCTGGATTTTTAGGGCTGAAAAAGAAGTTGCAAGTTAATTCCCCAAGTCAAGTTGCATGTGGCAGAAGTCTCCAAGTTGGAAATCTCCAAAGAAATTCCAAAAATACCCCTGAGAGGAAAAGGATCTGAAGAATAGCCCCTGAGAGTATGGAGCCTCCCAGTGGCTCAGACCTGTCCCATCCTCCCACTTCTCCCATCCTGTCGGGAGACGGAGCCCATGGGTGGTGGGGAGCGAATGGGCAGGGCACCAAGGAAGTCAAAAGAAAGTGGCAATGTCCAAACACACCCCTTCCTGCAGGCAGGCGGTTGCCAACCCCTGACCTGCAGCTGGCCTTGGAACGGAGCTTGGGAAGGACTGATCGATAGCTAATACTGGAAATACTAGTTTCTGAATTGAGAATGAACTTGTGGCTTAAAGTAACCCCTAACATTGTGTCCTGCCTGAAATGAGCAGAAAAGTTTTGGGCCCACGTTAGGGGGTTGAATTATGCCCCCGCCCCCCCCCCCCGCAAGAAGATATGTTGAAGTCCTAACCTCCAGTACCTTAGAATGTGACCTTATTTGGAAATGCAGTCACTGCAGATGTCATTAGTTAAGACAAGGTCACACTGACAGGAAGGATGGGCATGATGACCAAGGCAGAGACTGGAGGGACCCAGCTAGCCACCAAAGCGGGGAAGTGGCAAGAAGGATTCCCTGACAATTTTCGCAGGGAGCATGGCCCTGCCAAGACCTGGATTTTGGACTTTTAGCTTTCAGAACTGAAAGACGATAAAATTATTGTTTTCAGCCATCCAGTTTGTGGTACTTTGTTACAAAAGCCTGGGAAACTAATACAGCCTCCTAGAGTTTTCATCTGGGGCGGGCAAGATCATTTCCACCGGATGCATTTAAAGAGATGGTAAAAGGTAAAAAGTTGTGCTCATCATGTTCCATGAGTCATGCATACAGTATACCCGTTCCTCCAACTGTCCTGCGGAATAAATCTCTCCCAGGGCCCAAGGGAGCATGGTGGGCTCCTGGCACAGAGCCTAGGCCCATAGGGGGTACCAAAGGAAAGAGGACCTGGTTTAGTGGTGATCAACCCAGGCACCTCTAACAAGAACGTAGCCTTTGATAGAGTCACGAATGTGCATAATGGTGTGCATCTGTGTGAGGTTAGTTGCGAGGTACTGCTTTGTAGCAACAGAAGGTTGGAAACCACCTACATGTCCATCAGGTAGGGATAGTTAAATAAATGGTTCTCCACACACTGACACACTGTACAACTTTTTAAAAAAAAAGATGAGGCAGCTCTCTATGGAAATAGAAATATCTGGAATATGGTAATCTACCTTTTGTGTAAAGGCAGAGGGGTTGATAAGAAACTATAAGTGTATTTTGCTTATATTTGCATAACGAATCCTAAAGCCTTCACAAGAAGCTATGAAAAGTGGGGGACAGGGGAATGGAGTGGAAAGGCACAGGGGTGGGAAGGAGACTTTCTTCCTCTGCCACTTTTTACACTGGGTTGTTTTTGAGACATGTGAACACAAGATCTGCTAATGAAATGAAATGGAAAATGAATGGGGAGAACGTCAAGAAAACTGGTTTTCTAGAGTGAGGAGTAAATTGGATATGCAGTTGACCTTTGATAAACACCAGTTCAAACTGCATAGGGGCCCACCTATACACAGATTTTTGTGGATTTTTCTCCATAAATACAGTACAACACTGAACTATATTTTCTCATACAATTTTCCCTTTTTTTAAAGTTTTTATTTATTTGAGAGAGAGGGAGAGCAGAAGCAGGGGTGTATGCAGAGGGAGAAGGAGAAGCAGACTTCCCACTGAGCAGGGAGCCTGAAGCAGGGCTCGATCCCAGGACCCTGAGATCATGACCTGAGCTGAAGGCAGACGCTTAACCGACTGAGCCACCCAGGTGCCCCTCTTACTATTTTTTTAATAACATTTTCCTTTCTCTAGCTTACTTAACTGTAAGAATACAGTGTATAATATAGAACACAAAATATGTGTTAACCAACTGCTTATGTTATCAGTGAGGCTTCTGGTCAACAGTAGGCTATGAGTAGTTAAGTTGGGGGGGAATCAAAATTTATATGCAGATTTTTGACTGGATGGGGGGATGGCACCCCTAACCCCCAAGTTGTTCAATGGTCAACTTGTACTGAATATCAAATAACTATGGAGATCCAGAATATTCAGCCAAAAGTTTAGGAATAACCAGAGAATCATCAGTTGTTTGAACCAGTACCTAGCATCAGGAAATTCACTCAAAGCAGTGTATAGTCTAGATCAAAGGGAGAGACCCACATGGGGAAGGTGTGAAATAATGACCAGGACCAGTAGTGGCAAAAGGACTGGTGATAGAGGTTTTCAGGAAAGATCTAGAAAGATAAATTCCAGCTGAACTTCTTACATAGCAAGCACTGCTTGAAATAAATGGGTCATAGTCATAGAAGTTATTTTTGCCATGTGAGTATATTTATTCTAATTTTTCTGGCATACAAAATACTGCTTAAGGCTGCCTATGCTTTAGACCTTTATTTTGAACTAGATTTGGAATTTATATTGACACCATAATGTAAATTTCAACTTCCTAAGCTATAGGCTACTTAGTTTGAGGTTTTTTTCTCTACACCCTTATGTTTAGGTACAATTCTTTTGAGTTGTTTCCTCAGGTTACAGAATCTAACAATATTTTCTATTGTGTTCAGTGAAAATCTCTGGCTCTCTATGTGGTAAATATTCCAACTTACATTAATCAAAACTTACCTCGTTCTGGTGTATTTTTTTAAAGATTTATTTATTTTAGAGAGAGAGAAAGACGGTGGGGGGGTGCATGTGGAGTGAGAGAAAGTCTTAAGCAGACTCCACACTGAGTGTGGAGCCCGATACAGGGCTTGATCTCACAACCCTGAGATCACGACCTGAACCAAAACCAAGAGTCAGACACTTAACCAATTGAGCCACCCAGGCACTCCAGTTCCGGTGTATTTATAAATTAAAGATCCTCATTGCCCCCTGGAGCATTATTATCACATCCATATATTCTTTTGTTTTTTTAGGTGAGTTTTATTTATTTATTTATTTATTTATTTTTGATGTAGTGTTCCATGATTCATTGTTTGCATATAACACCCAGTGCTCCATTCAATACGTGCCCTCTTTAATACTCATCACTGGGCTAATCCATCCCCCCAACCCCCTCCCCGCCAGAACCCTCAGTTTGTTTCTCAGAATCCATAGTCGCTCATGGTTCGTCTCCCCCTCCAATTTCCCCTCTTCGTTTTTCCCTTCCTACATCTTTTTTTTTTTAAGATTTATTTATTTATTTATTTGAGAGAAAGAATGAGAGAGAGAGAGAGAGAGCACATAAGAGAGGGGAGGGTCAGAGGGAGAAGCAGACTCCCTGCCGAGCAGGGAGCCTGATGCGGGACTTGATCCCGGGACTCCAGGATCATGACCTGAGCCGAAGGCAGTCGCTTAACTAACTGAGCCACCCAGGCGCCCCCTACATCTTTTTTTTTTAAACATATAATGTATTATTTGTTTCAGAGGTACAGGTCTGTGGTTCATCAGTCTTACACAATTCACAGCGCTCACCATAGCACATACCCTCTCCAGTGTCTATCACCCAGCCACCCCATCCCTCCCACCCCCCACCACTCCAGCAATATTTCATTAATTCAAATATTTATTGAGCATCTATTATGAGACACGGTATAGCAAAGATTTCTAGCTGTCTCTTAGTACCTATTTTCTTCTTCCTCCACAATAACAGAATTTTCAGCTGGATGCCTGGTAGTCCAGAATAATTACTATACTTCCCAGCCTCTCTTGCATTTAGTGGGGCCCTGTGGCCAGGTTCACAATAGGATGTGAATAGAAACAATGTGTGCACCATCTAGGTATTATCCTGAGAGAGAGGAGCAATGCCCTCGCCCCTCTCTCCATCCTGCTACTCTGAACATGGGCAGAGTGACAAGCCCTCTTGGATCGTGAGGATGCTGGCAGCACCTGGAGAAAGTGGAGTAACAAGACAGAAGGAGCCTGGACCCTGCAAAGCTAATGAAGCTGGGCTCCCTCCTAGATCCGGCCCACCTCTGTCCAGATTCTTATGTGAGAAACAGACTTCTATCTTGTGGAAGTCACTATTACTTGGGGTCTCTAAAGCACAGCCAAACTTATATCCATGCTAATACACAGAGACTGTTCCGGGTTTGCGGAATACAGAGTGAAGAATACAGTCTCACTCTACTTGGGAAGATAGATGCCTTAAAAAGTAATACAATTTGTTCACTTAAAAGTCATGTATTGAGTGTCAGTAATGGACCACGCACCTGTTCCAGCTAAAGGTGAAATAAGGCTGTGAGCAGGAAATGAGCCAAAATCAAGAGTCTGCTGCTTAACCAACTGAGCCACCCAGGCACCCCCTAATCTCCTCTTCTTATAAGAACACCGGTCATGGCGCCTGGCTGGCTCAGTTGGAAGAGCATGTGACTCTTGATCTTGGGGTTATGAGTTCAAGCCCCACACTGGGTGTAGAGATTAAAAAATAAAAAATAAAAACATATTTTAAAAAAAAGAGGGGGTGCCCGAGTGGCTCAGTTAGTTAAGCCTCTGCCTTCAGCTCAGGTCATGATCTCGGGGTCCTGGGATGGAGCCCCATGTCAGGCTTCCTGCTCAGTGGGGAGTCTGCTTCTCCCCCTCTTTCTGCCCCTCCCCCTGTTACTGCTCTCTCTCTCTCTCTCTTTCAAAAAAATAAATAAAATCTTAAAAGAGAGAAAGAGAACACAGTCATATTAGAGTGGGACCCACCCATATGACCTCATTTGGCCTTAATAACTTCTTTAAAAACCCTATCTCCAAGAAAGGAGAACCCCCTTACACTGTTGATGGGAATGCAAACTTGTGCAACTACTCTGGAAAACAGTATGGAGTTTCTTCAAAAAGTTAAAAATAAAACTCCCCTATGGCTCAGCAATTGCACTATTAGGTATTTACCCAAAGGATACAAAATACTGATTCAGAGGGGCACAATGTTTATAGCAGCATTATCAACAATAGCCAAATTATGGAAAGAGCCCAAATTTCCATTAACTGATGAATGGATAAAGAAGATGTGGTATAGGGGCGCCTGGGTGGCTCAGTCGGTTAAGCATCTGACTTCAGCTCAGGTCATGGTCTTGGGGTCCTGGGATCGAGCCCCACATTGGGCTCTGCACTCATCAGGGAATCTGCTTATCCCTCTCCCTCTCTCTCTTCCCCTCATCCTGCTTGTGCTCTCTCTCAAATAAAAAATAAAATAAAAAAGATGTGATATATATATGATGGAATATGATGGGTGTGTGTGTGTGTGTGTGTGTGTGTGTGTGTGTGTGTGTGTGTATGATGGAATATTACTCAGTCATCAAAAAGAATGAAATCTTTCCATTTGCAATGACATGGGTCGAGCTAAAGGGTATTAGGCTAAGCAAAATAAGTCGGTCAAAGAAAGACAAATACCATATGATTTCACTCATGTGGTATTTAAGAAACAAAACAGGTGAACACTGGAGAAGGGAAAAAAGAGGGAGAGAGAGAGGCAAACCATAAGAGACTCTTAACTATAGAAGCAAACAAACTGAGGGTTGAAGGAAGGAGCTGGGGGGGTAGGCTAGATGGGTGATGGGGATTAAGGAGGGTACTTGCTGTGATGAGCACTGAGTGTTATATGTAAGTGATGAATCACTAAATTCTACTCCTGAAGCCAACATTACACTATATGTCAACTAACTAGAATTTTTTGGGATATATATATTTATATTAGAGAGAGAGAGATCACAAATGCGCACTGGGGGAGGGGCAGAGGGAAAGAATCCCCAAGCAGACTCCCTGCTGAGCACAGAGTCCGACGTGGGGCCTGATCTCAGGACCATGAGATCATGACCCAAGCTGAAACCAAGAGTCAGATGCTTAACCAACTGAGCCACTCAGGGGCCCACTAACTAGAATTTAAATAAAAACTTAAAAAAAAAAAATCAAAACCCTATCTCCAAAAGCAGCTATGTTCTGAGGTACTAGGGGGTTAGGTCTTCAACATATGAATTTGGAGGAGGCATGATTCAGCCCAAAACAGACTCCTTTTATGGGGTCCTGGTTGCAAAGCACAGGGTCATGCCTGTCACCCCATGCAGACCAGACAAGAAGAGATCATTGAAGTGGGCTCTGGTGAGCTATGAAGGCTCTCAGGCATCATGTATTCATTCTGCCTCCTGGAGAGCCAGGCCAGGTCCAGTGGCATGTTGCTGGTTTCACTGTGGAATTCCAGTGGCTGGAGACAGGTGGATGAGCAGGTCCTGGAGCCCCTGGATGGCGATTGAGCCCTGGGGTGAATGTACGACAGTGTCCATAGGAAAGAGCAAAAGAGCAAAGCCGAGGTGCCAGATCAGTCCGATCAGAGCGGCAGGGCTGAAGTTTAGGGCAAGGACAGGAGCAGCAGATGCAATGGGGACATCAGAAAGGACTGGGGCCAGGGACGGGAGTATTCATCCAGGTTGTAGCCACACCAACAGAAAGATAAGTTTTCACGTATAATCAGCTCATATCATGGAGTTGTACGATGATCTCAGGGTCATGTCCTGTGGGACAGAGCCCCCATCTTCATGAGCCCCTATAGACACGCTACACCCGTCCTTGGGGAGACGATCTCCCTGACCATGTGCTTGAGCTTTGGCCAGCCTGGGAAAATAATGGACTGGTGCCTGGTTTAGGTGTGAGCCCCAACCCACCTAACTGAGAGGACCAAGGAGACCGCTCAGAAGGTAGCAAACTCTTCGTTCAGAAGGCTAGCCCGTTCTCCGGGAGGTCTTCCCCTGCTCTTCATCAGACAGAATGGGCAATGAGGTGAGGAAGTTTACTTGTCTTTTTTCAAAGGTTAGACAAAAAATTATTGTATATTTCTGGGAGCCATGGATGTCTAGGATTGTCCTGCTTTTTCCTCCTCGTGTTTTCCATACCTCTCCGAGCTCCATCCACAGAAAAGTGTCTTTACTTTTAACACCATAAAAACCCAGAGAGGCCGAGTTTACAGGTCTGAATTTCAACTTCTCAGAATAGTAACAGAGTTTCAGCGTGACCCTGAATGGTTTTGTTTGAGAATGAGCTCGTTGCCATCATCCGCTCAACTCCCCAACACAATTTATCTCTCATATCGCTAGCCCCCCTGGAAGCCAGTGTGACTGCAGAGGGACAGCAATTCTGACAGATGACAGAGGGAGTCCTGTCTTCCCCAGAGCATGCTTGCCAAGCCCCAGACTTGAGTGAGTCTGCCTGGGTACATGTGCCAACTCTGACTTTCTGGGTGATCTTGAAGTAATGATTTAACTTCTCCATGCTTTGGTTTCCTTGCCTGCAAAATTTAGATAATGCTCTCTCCCTGGGGCACCTGGCTGGCTCGGTCGGTACAACACATGATTCTTGATCTCAGGGTTGTGAGTTCGAGCCCCAGGTTGGATGTAGAGATTACTTAAAAATGAAATCTTAAAAAAAAAAAGTACTCTCTCCCTTACATGTTTGTGAGGACTAAGTGAATTGATATCCATAAACCATAGTGCCCGACACATAATAAATGCTCAATAAATGTTAGCAAAAGTTAATGTTACTATATTAGCTATTACTACTGCGGTAAGCGAGTCATTTCCTGAGCTTCTGTTACTTCATCTGTGAAATGGACAAGAGCCAGGAATGACCCCCGTGTCACTTCCTGTTCTGGCATCTTGAGTTCTGGCTCTCCTATCTTGCTGGGTCCTTTGGGTTTTTTAAATTGTTATTGTTGTTTGGTTTTGGTCAGGCAGCACTGTGAACAACCAGGCAAGCTGTAAGTAATAGGAGTTTCTTTGGTCTCCTCTAGACACAATTGGAAGAGTGAATCTCGTCATAGTCATCAACTCGGGGGCCAGTTTGGAGATGACTCTGGGGGAGGTATTAATGTCCTAGAGCCACTGTAACAAATGACCACAAACTAGGTGGCTTAAAATAACAGAAAGTTATTCTCTCACAGTTCTGGAGACCAGAAGCCTGAGATCAAGGTGCCTGCAGGGGGTTTCCTCCTGGAGGCTCTCTGGGAGAATCCACTGCGTGCCTCTCTCGTAGTTTCTGGAGGCTGCCTGCCCTCATCAGCCTCCCTTGTCTTGTGAATGTATTATTCTTGTCCCTGCCTCTGTCTTCACACCTCCTTCCTCTCCATGTCTCTGTGTTTCAAATCTCCCTTTGCCTTTCACTCATGATTTCTCTGATAAAGATACCTGTCATTGAATTTAGGGTTCACTCTAAATCCAGGATGATCTCCTCTAGAGATCGTTAATTACATCTGGGGAAAAAAAACTTTTTTAAGTAAGGTCATTCATAAGTTCTAGTTTAGGACTTGGACATATCTTTTTGGGGGACACTATTCAACCCACTATAGGTGAATAGCATCCTGCTTACTTTGGGCCCAGTATGAAGTGAGATCCTGCTACTTATCATGTGCCATAGGTGGATAAACCAGGCTGCTTTCCAGATTCTCTCATTTGGGGTGTTAAGTCAAAGTACATAACTAGACAACTCCAAAGTACTTCTTCCTTTTTATCCAAAGCAAACCGTAGGCACAGCTATACACTTGCCAATACCTTCTGGACATCTACTATGTCAGATGCTGTTCAGGGTAGCGGGATATTGTAGTGAACATGAACAAAAGCAGACAAGACCCCCATCCCCATGGACTGAAGCCTAGTGAGAGAGGCAGAAAATAAATGAAATAAATACATATTAAAATATAATGTGTTAGGGGTGCCTGGGTGGCTCAGTTGCTTAGGCGTCTGCCTTTGGCTCAGGTGATGATCCCAGGGTCCTGGGATAGAGCCCCACATCGGGCTCCCTGCTTGCAGGGAGCCTGCTTCTCCCTCTCCCTCTGCTGCTCCCCTGCTTGTGCTCTCTCTCTCTCTCTCTCTCTCTCTCTGTCAAATAAATAAATAAATAATCTTTAAAAAGAATATAACGTGTTAAATGTGATAGGTACTATTGAGAAAAATAAAGCAGAAAAGGAAGGGGGATAGGCAATACCAAGGGGCATGCATCTGTATGTATGTGAGTGCGTATGCATGAGAAAGAAAGAGAGAGAGAGAGATGCTTTAAGCAGGTGTCCAGGAATGGCTTCATCTTCAGGGGACACTTGAGTAAAGACCTGAAGAAGGTGACAGACAAGCTGTGTGGGTATATGGAAGAATGCTGTTTTGGGCAGAGGCCCTGAGAGGTCCGTGTGTCTGGGATGTTTCTGGTCCACAAACAGCCCAGAGGCCTAGGGATCTAGAGGGTGGGCTGGAGGGGGGGAGCAGTAGAGGGGATCTGAGAGGTAAAGGGGGTAGGGAGGACGTCAGGGAGCCCTTGCAATGGTCCTGGCTTAAGCAGGGAGTATTCAGACACGGTTCCAGCACCCAGACATCCGTGATCATGCAGGTAAGCTATGGACATCTGCAGTCACAGGGAGAAGCTTGGTTATACATGTTTATAGCATCCTCCTCTTTCATGCCTTGAAAACAAATTCCATGTTAAATTTTTTTTTCAAAAGCAAACTCAAGCTTTAAGAATTCAAAACCCGATAGATCCTAGCTAGCAATTCTACTTCTGTATATATACCAAAAGAATTGAAGTCAGGGACGCATATGAACGCTGTTCTTAGCAGTAGTATTCATAATCACCAAAAGGCTGAAACAACCCGTGTCCAACGAGGGATGAATGGATAAACAAGGGTGATCCATACATACAATGGAATATTATTCAGCCTTGAAAGGGAAGGAAATTCTGACATTCGCTACAAGTAGATGAATGAACTCTGAGGACATTGTGCTAAGTGAAACAAAAGGACAAATACTGCATGATTCCACTTATATGATGTATCTAGATAAACATTCATAGAACAGAAGGTAGAGTAGAGGTTATCGGGGCAGAGGGAGAGGACGATGAGAATTACTGTTTAATGGATACTAAGTTTCAATTCGGGATGATGAAAAAGTTCCCGAGATGGATGGTGGTGATGGTTGCACAACAACGTGAATGTATTTAATGCCACTTAAAAATCCAGTTATGGAATAAAAAGCACAGCACAGGAAAAAGAGTCAATGGCATCGTAATAGTGATGTATGGGGAGAGATGGTAGCTACGCTTCTGGTGAGCACAGCATAATTTACAGAGTTGTTGAATCGCTGTGTTGTACACCTGAAGCTAATGTAACGTTGTGTCAAGTACACTTCAAAAACAATTACTTGAAGTGTTTAAAATGGTAGATTTTGTTATTTGTATCTTACCATGATTTAAAAAAAAATAAAAATCAATTTTTAAAAACAAAAATACCCCAATACATCTTATTCCCATGGGAAAATATACTTTTTTTTTTTTTGTCTCCAAAACAATCTCTTGGAAAATGGTATCAACAGCAATAACATCTTGTAGCTTCTAAATCAGCTTTGGAAGTTGCGGAGTACTTTGTGGAACAGAGAACAGGAAACAGGGTCTGTCTAAACACAAGGGAAGGAAACAGTCATTTCCCTGCTTGTCTTCAGCACTGTTTATGTAAAAATATTCTGCCCTCTGAGATGTTTTGACTTTTGGTATCCTCCTCCAAGGCAAGTCGGAAACCCTGAGGGTTGACATCTTTACTCTTTGTTTCTAAGCAACGACTGAAAGTCAGCGTATGAAAAAGAATTTTTAATTAAAGAGAACAGAGCAAGAAATAGAATCTCAATTTTATCTCTTTCCCACATCACCTCCCAGGCAGGAATTCAGGCACTTGAAGCTACGCAATTTTTCCCAGTTTATAAACCAAGGACTTAATTAAGTTTCTTAAGATTTCTATACCCTTTGGCAAATTATTTCCTCTGTCATAAACATCTTCCTTGGATCCCAAAAAAGTTTAAGAAATAATTATAACATACTTGATAACACAAAAGTCCTTTGAATTGAAAAGCCCTTGAATCAACAGCAGTTTATTTCTGTTACTGTATTTTAATTCTTCTACTTGCAGAAAGAACTCAAATTAAAAAAAAAAACATACACACACTTTTATTCTGTATCACCAATGAATTTTTTTTAAAGATTTTATTTATTTATTTTGACAGAGAGAGAGACACAGCGAGAGAGGGAACACAAGCAGGGGGAGTGGGAGAGGGAAAAGCAGGCTTCCCACGGAGCAGGGAGCCCGATGTGGGGCTCCATCCCAGGACCCTGGGAGCATGACCTGAGCCAAAGGCAGATGCTTAACGACTGAGCCACCCAGGCGCCCCACCAATGAATTTATTTTTCATTAAATATATTTTCAGCAAAAACATGCATAGCTATTAATTTTCATTACAGTCTGTGGAGTTCTACTCCACCTCCTTGAGGGTAGAGTATTTACATAAATCTCTTGGAACTCTTCTGTTAAGGAGACTTGCTCCTCATTCAATATTTATTGATATCAGTATGAACTCATTGATGTTTAATATATACCTTGGGTTATGATCCAGAACTACTTGATATTGTCGCTCAAATTGTCACTGCTCTGCCAGGCCATGTGTTCTTACATGTGCTTGGCAGAAGCAAGAACAAAAGAAAACAAAAAGACAAAACTGAGTGTTTACTGTGTGCAGGCGCTCTCTTGGGTTCTTCTTCTCTTTGAAACTTACTTTAGCAGCATTCAGTGTCTGAATTCCTTGTACCCGCAGGAGCACAAGTTCTAGTTTTCTAACCAGATGGTGACTTTACACCAGTTACCTAACCTCTCCGAACCCCAGTTTCTTAATCTGTAGGATAAGGATAATGCCTATTTGCAGGGTTGGGATGAGGATTAAATCGATAGTTTATGAAATTATTTACTCCACAAAAGGAGGAAATGAATCTAATTATATGAAGTGCTTGGAATAGTCAGCCCTAGAAAGGAGAATGGTGGTACCAGGAGCTGCAGGAGAAGGGAATGGGGAGTTTGTGTTTAATGGGACGGAGTTTCACTTTGGGACGATGAAAATGTTCTGGGGGTGGATAATGGGGTTGGATTCACAACAGTGTGAATGTACTTAAGGCTGCTGAGTTGTATGTGAAAATGGTTAAACCGGTAAATGTTGTTATGCATATTTTACCACACAGAAATATATGCTTATCGCTGAAAATTTAGAAAACGTTTTTTAAGTGTTTTAAATCCTTACTGGGGCGCCTGGCTGGCTTTGTCAGTGCAGCGTGGGACTCTTGATCTCCGAGTTGTAAGTTCGAGCCCCATGGTTGTAGAGATAAAAATAATTTAAAACATCTCTTAAAAAAATCCTTGGTCATCCCAGTACTCAAGTGGCCACTTCTGTTTTGTCATTTGTAGCCCAACCTACTCATTCAATTTTGTTCTTTTAATATTATATGTATGTATTTCCCCAGGCTGTTCAAAATTCAACAACCATTTTTATTAGCTGCATGATATTCCACCATCACTGATTAGTCGTTGCCATGTTTTGGCATACTTTTCAGCATTATAAGTAACACTGTGATGAACATCTCTCTGTGAATTAATACATCTTTAATATAGACCCAGAAGGAGAATTACCGAGCCAAGAGGTGATCATTTTTAAGGCGCGGGGTAACCTGACTACATTGTCACAGGCTACCTGAAAGACACTCGTTTTAAGGCACCCAAGGGGTTGTCCAACGTTAAATATAGTACTGTATGGTTGTAATGTTGTCTGCTAATGTTGTTCTTTGACACTGCCCTCCCCCTCTGTTATACTCAGTGTCTTCTTTAATCATTTGTATGAAATTGTACATAGTAAGGTTATTAATTTTCCCTCTCTGCCTTTACTTAGGTTTAATTATTGCCAAACATCTGTTGCTTTTAAGAAAACAAAATGTGGAAATATTTTTATTTCTTAAGTTCGTTGATTTTTTTCCCATAGAGCACATGTAAATTCCCATAAATCACAAACAGCAAGCTCCAGTTCTCAAACGCAGCGTCAGTGGGGCGCGAAGGAGCAGATGCTATTTAAGCAAGTGGTTCTCGCCCCCCCCCCCGCCCCGTCCCCCGGGTCCAGGCCCAGGTCTGTCACCGGGGCAGCTGATAAACCAGCATTCCTTCCCCCTGACCCTGCGCTGGCGACGGTGGCAGCTGCGCTCGCGCGCCCCCTCGAGCTCTGCAGCCTGGGGAAGTGTCCTCGGGGCCGGGCATCGGCGGCTCCAGGCTCATCTAGGCGCTTTCTAATCGCGGCTCCGGGCTAACCGGAGGCAAATCCCTCGCACCCCCACGGGGAGTCGTGTTCTCTCCCAAGCCTCGCGACGGTGGGCCGCGTGCTGTCTTCTCGCTCTCCTCTCCGCGGCCTTCCACCGCCTGGAAGCGCAGCCGCGTTTCCACCCTACCCGGTTCGCGCAGCGCCGTCGGGGCGTCCCGGGAGCCCGCGCTCCGGCACCGCAGGGAGGGCAGGTCCCGAGGGTCCCGAGACGTCTGTAGCCGCGCCCCAAAACCCCGCGGCCGCTTAAAAGGGGTGGACGTGAGAGCCTCCGTAAATCTGGGCACCTAGACGCCCCCGCAGGAACCAGAAGAACCCTTTAGGGGCCGCGGGGAGCCCCAGAGGGGCGGGAAGAAGCTAGGGACCCCTCCGCGCCCGGCGGGGGAGGCCCCTGGGCCAGCGCCCCGCCACCCCCGACCCCAGAGGGAGAGTGCCCTACAGAAACAACCCCCGTCCCCGCACGTGTCCTCCTCCCCGCGTTTCCCGAGTCGCTTCCCGCCGCCCATTCCCCAAGCTTCCTCGCCCTCGCCCCTGGCGACCCTCCCTGGGTTTCCTTTGTCCCCTCCACACCCTCGCCCCGAGCTTCCTGAGTCCTTTCCACGGATATTTCCCCCCTCCCCCATCGCGCCCCCCGCGCGGCGCCCCTTCTGGAGCTTTTCCCGTCCCCTCCCCCTCTCCGGCTTCCCCGTCCCTTCCCGGAGCCTCTCCAGCGCCCTCCCCACCCCCTCCTCGGTCTCCCTTGTCCCCTCCCGCCCCGCCCCCGTTTTTAAACCTGGCGCCGAGCGCACTGGTAGGTGAGCGCCCTCGCCCGAGCGGTTAGAGGCGCGGCCGTGTCGCTGGCGCCGCCGGAGAGGCGCTGGCTGCGCGGGCACCATGAGACCCGAGGCGGCGGCCGGAGCCCGGGAGGCGCGGGGGCGCGTCTGTCAGTGTCCCGCGGACGGTCCCCGGAGGCCACCGCCGCCGCGCAGGCCCGAGAGGTGAGGGTGTCCCCGCGGTCCCCTGGACGCGTGGAGAGGCGCGCGGCGCGTCGGTGCGTCGGTGCGGCGAGCGCAGAGCGGGATGTTCCAGCGCCGCTGAGCCCCCCGGATCCGGGCGGAGCCCCGGAGCCCGACGGCGACGCCGCGCAAGTTCCTTAGCCTTAGACGGGGATGCACAGTCCTCTCTATTTTCCGCGCACGGTGCCGAAGTGTGGAGGCCCAGGAAGCGCCCCGCGAGTAAATGGGCCAACGCTTCCATTCATAGATCTGAAATTCACTGGGCTGGGAACGTTGAAGTCTCGGGGCCTCTCAGCTAGCCTTGTTGCAGGGGATCCCCTCACCACGCGGACTGTCACACTCTCGATAACAGTCTTTGTTTGCCCGGCGCTTGGGGCTCAGCCCTTTCAAGGTAGTACAGTTAAAGTGAGGAAGGGGCTGGGTGGTTAGGCAGCCAGAGTGGAGAAACCCATCCCCAACCCCACCCCCCTTTCGCATCGTAGAACCCTGTGGAATCATCTCTGCAGGGTCAAGATCCTTCAATAGCAGAGGGGGTGCGGTTGAAATTAATGAGCAAAAAAGTTGCCACCTACAGTAGGGAATCAATTGAAGAATCCAGTCAGGTTGGGAGAGAAATCTCTCAACTAATGTGTCCCCTGATAATTGCATCAGATTTGGGACTTCTCAAAGCCAGTGAAGGCAGAGAACTGAGAATGCGGCAGGAGGAAAAAAAAAAAAAAACGCAAATGGCACGGGTTTATCCACAGACTGAGAACTTGAGAGAACTTTCTGCGGTATCCAGTGACTCTTTCTCAGGCAAACGTTGGAATTGATAAGAATGATAACTCTTATGATATACTTTTAAAAGACAGCAGAAAATTCTGGGGTTCACCTCTGGTCCCTGCCTTTCCAGCCCCACACCATGGAGACCTTGGATCCTCACACCCCAAGAAGCTGAGCTGACCAGAACCGGAAGCCGGGTAAGGTTAAGGTGGGCATTGTGGTATGGAAGGGTTCAGCCAGAAAGTGGCAACTAAAAAATGACCATGAAAGGCCTCCTCAGCTTGTCCCTCCCTTGGTCCTCTAATGCCGAAGTGCCTGTGGGCCTGGGAGGGCTGGGGGCTGGGTTCAAGGCCTATGCCCTCTGAGGGGGCTGTACCGGGAACCTGGGTGAGCCTGCTGTTGATCAGACCTGATCACATGTATAGATTGGGCTCCTGCTTGCTTCTTTCTTGAAAAGCAAAACCACTATGGCATAGCTCTTTCAAGGGCATTTTAAAGAGAGTTCTAGAAAAGAGCAATTGAGAGAGATTTCTTTATGTTGAGTCCCCCCCCCCCAAGGGCAACCCAACAGGTAGAGAGAGGAGGGGAGAAGGCTGCCCCAGTCTCCCTTCTGAGTGTGCCATTACTGGTGGGCTTGTACCACAGTGCAAATAAGGGCAGAGACCAGTCTGGGGTGCCCAGAAGCCCCCACCCACCAGCTGGCCCTTTCTGAAGCACTTTTGCCCAGTCTGCAAGCACTCCTGGGGTAATTCATGTTGTCTGAGCAAATACACTCCAGCCGAGGGCTTTGTGGGTAAAGATTAATCTCCACCACAATTCTTTTGTTTCCTGCATTGGTAACTAAATTGCTGTATACTTGTTGAAGTAATGGCTTGCTTTCATAGAATTTACCTTTCCTTTTTTAAAAAATCTTAAATTGTAAGTTGATGACTTTTATAATGCTGAAGAGCTAATCAGGCTGGGAAGGACCATGTATTTAATTTACCAAACATGTGGTATATGTTATGTGGGCAGTTATTTGTAATATGATAAGAAACTCAGGTGCACGAAAGCTGACCTTTGACTGTATTTTGATATTCAGACTACTTTATTAAATTAGCCCGGATAATGGAAGTTTTAATTGTTGCTGTTATTTTAAAAATGAAACAAATACAATCTATATCAAATTAACAAGGGATATGATTTTGTAGCCTAAGTTACTCTTAAATATGTGCAATATCTAAATAATGGAGAATAATTAACATCTTTTGCATTCAAACTTAAGGTCTTAAACATCAGCCCTTTAAAAGGTGCTTGGGAGAGGGAGAAATTACAGAAGTTCACAATTATCCAATTTTTTGTTAAATGAAATGTATATGGAGCCTATCAGTTGTTGCAAGAGTAAAAATACAATAGCACAGTATAGTATACAAGGCAGTTGGGTTTTTTCCTTATGATGAGAAGGATACTTGTGAGAAAAATGATTACTTGCAGGAAAGTGTTCAGCTGTAGGAAGTTGCTAGGTGATCGTCAGCATGGCACAGTTGTGTCCGTGGATTTTGGGAGTGGGGGTGCTCTGAGGGGGCTGTACCGCATAATGCCCCGCTTGTCCGGCCAGCTCTTTCCAGAGCCCAGCGGGCCAGGCAGAAAGGACAGTAGCGAGCGACAGCTGGTTCTAGGTACCGCGCACTGTTCCGGGAGCCCAGGCAGGGAGAGCGCAGCCTGGCGCGGGGAGGGAACGCTTCTTGCTCAACAGCGCCCTCTCCCGACAACACGGGAGAATCCCTTGGCTCCAGAGCCCGGTTGTGTATTTCCCCCGAGAAATTCGAGGGCTGGGTTCAAGGCCCTATGCCCTGAGCACTGGGGTCACCCTCACCCATTTAGTACCCCTACCTCCCTTTGGGAGCTCTCCTGCCTGGGGAAATGAAGGACAGCCTAAGCCTTTGTTGACCTCTGTTACATTTCGCTCCTGGCCACTTGCCCACCTTGCAAGGGAGGGGATTTCCTAAAAAGAGGTGTCTGCTGGGTTCATCCTCCCATTTTACAGGCTTCCCACACCATCGCTTTATCGGGGTCAGAGGCTGCATGGGGAGGAGAACCGGAGACTCTAATGAAAGTCGGCTTGTATCTCTTCTCTTACTCCTACGGACACACACACACACACACACACACACACACACACACACCTTTCCTTGTATACATTCCTGATCCCCTTGAATTATCCAAGTGTGAATGTGTAGACATTTCTGTCATCAGAAAATGATCTTTAATTGGAAGACCTTTGTGGCATACAGTTTTTAAAGCTATGTATGTTGGGGGTAAAATTTTACAGTTTTTAAAGGCGTAATGTATGTTTCACAGAGTCTGGTTAGAATTACTCACTTAAAGGAAGCTGTTTTTCTGTGCTAACCCTGCCTTTTGGTGTCCACCAAAGTTTGCGCTGTGGCATTAGATGTGCTCCCCTCACAGGATATAAAGTCACCTCTGACAGCCCAGGATGGCTTACTGTGGTAGTGAGCAATTAGGGGTATTTCATAATTACAAACAGAACCTAACACGGACATGATTCTCTGGAGTCCTCAAAAAGCGAACTTCATTTTGGAAAAGATTTTGTTCCAAGAGCCTCATTTTCTTTCCCTAACTTCACTCACCCAGGCATGTTGTAAAAAATACGGTTGGTAAAATATATTGACATTTGCTCACAAAGGCCACACGCCTATCACTGCGGGATAGAATGGGTGTGATGATCCTTGGTGACAAACCATCCTCCCGGTCCTTCCTTGTCCTGCTCTAGCAGATTTTGTCTCACTCCCGATCTGGTTTCTGCTAAACTCCATGCAAACCCAAGGGCTAGGGTTTCTGATCCATTGCCCCAGGCCATTTCAGCTCACTTTCAAGCTGTTCCTGGATGGTCTGTCCCAAGACGCCCCACTTCCCTCTTTCCATAGTAACTAAAATTTTCAGAGCTCTGAGATCAAATGACAATTACCAGCTTTGCAGCCTCTCAGATCATCTGACCACAGTTCAGGCCAAGTTCACTGAGATTCAGGACCTCACGAATTTGGGCAGAATGGGGTCAGTCCTGGACAGGCAGGTGTGACTGTCCCTTCACCTCCCTAGCGCCGATGCTGGTCACAGCATGGACAAGCCTGGCTCTCTCTCTCCCTCTCTTTCTGCTTGTATCCTATCTCCATCAATGTTGCCCTTAGTGGCTCAAACTGGCTTCCCTTTCCTCCACTCGTGATATTCAAGTGGTCAAGGGGTTTTTTGAATACTACAGAAGCGCCCTTGGGATCCATCTTTCCTTGCCTTCCTGTCACTGTTCAGACCTTTATCCCTTCTTGCCCCGTGCCTCTGAGCCCTTACCTCCCCAATCTAGGCTGTGCACTGCTCCCTGGGGCCGCCATTATCCTTAAAATACAGATCTGACTGTTGAACTCCTGGCTCAAAAACCAGCATTGGGCTCTAGTGCTGTCTCCAGAATGAAACCTAGGCTCAAAAGTAGGTATTCAAGGTATCCTGTAATCGGGACTCAGCTTCCTGCTGGAGCCCCTTAAATAACACAGCTTCTCCTTCATTCCACCCTGGGCTCCTCACCTTTCCCCACCTATGCCCTCTGTTTTCTGGTCCCTCAGAATTTGATGTTCCCCTCCGCCAGGAATGGTCTCAGACTTGCACACCCAAATGCTACTGATGTCTCTGCTAGGCCCTCCGTGAAGCTTTTCTTCCTCCCTGCCTAGAAGCGTTGGCATCTTGCTGTACAAGGCTTTGTGGTGTAGTCATTTGCCTACGTGTGTGTCTTTTCCCGTTAGGTTGAAAAAACCTGAACTGCAGGACTG
The DNA here is from genome assembly GCF_037043125.1 of Eumetopias jubatus. Taxonomy (NCBI): domain Eukaryota; kingdom Metazoa; phylum Chordata; class Mammalia; order Carnivora; family Otariidae; genus Eumetopias; species Eumetopias jubatus. Next base: position 9,123,472 of record NW_028274807.1, on the reverse strand, counting down.
TGTCAGACTCATCTTCCCATCTTTGAATCCCTCACAGTGCCCAGGCCATTGCTGACAACAGGAAGAGAAAGAGGGGCTTATCAAATACCCTGAGGGTGTTTAAACTGTCTCTAAAACTGGTATTGATACTAAGAAGTTCAGACTACTTGGATTTTCTTTTTTTAGAATTTCCGGATGCTAAGGTTCTTGACTATGAGGTTTTTGACCATATCTGTGTCTGTACGTGTCTGTCTTTACAGCTTGAACCTGAAGGTGACCAACAAGCTCCGGGATCAAAGGGGGCCTTTGGGTTTCAGCATCCTGTAAGGTAACATGACCTGACAGTAATAAATAGATTATTTCCTTTTAATAGAGGCATAAATACACTTTAGTGTCTTCAACTGTGCACATTCCCAACAAAGTAGAAAATAATTCGGTATATTCTCTAATATTTAGTTATTATCCCAAGAAACTTCAAGGATCTTTTGTTGGATTTCTGGAATCTATTCTGGAATCATTCATTCATTAATTCATTCAGTGTTCTAGTTGCAAATTGGATTGACCTCTTTCCTTTGTCTTTTGTTTTTACCTCTCATTACATATTATGTCTTGTGTTAAATTCAACGGAATATGAATTGTATACGGGTGTCTGCTTATCTACTTAAATATTTAAGCCCATTCCGATTTCTCTCCCAGGATATCAGTTAGTATATTGTCCAGAGCAAAGTAAACCTTCAAAACGTGTGTGACCAAATGAGGGGTCGGGTGGATGGCTCCACCATGGTTGGCTCCTCCAGGCTTTCTGAGCTCCCACAGTCCTGGGGATGATCAGGACCCGCACTGCTATGGGTGGCTCCTCCAGGCTTTCTGAGCTCCCGCAGTCCTGGGGGTGATCAGGACCCGCACTGCTGTGTCCCTCTTACATTTCATCCACTTTGGGCAGGTGGCTCATGCTCAGGATTTGTATCTGTTTCTCTGTCTCTTTCTCTCCCCATCCTGGAAGAGTATTTTTACCCTGGTTATCCTGGAGACCGAAACTTTAGTAAAATCCAAAGATCCTAATTGCTAGAGATAAAATCGAAAGTCCTTCAGACTGGTCAAAGAGTGATTTTTGAAAAAGGGAAACTTTCCTCGTGCCCCTGACACCAGTGGTCTTTTTTCCCCACAGGATCACTCGGGAAACTTTAAAAATGCAGACGCTGGGTGGCCCCCGGGGGTGCTGACGCACTCGGTCTGGGCAAGGCCTACGTGTCTGTATTTTCACAGGCTCCCTGGCTGATCCCAGCATGCGTCGGGGTTGAGGGCCACCATCCTCCTTCATGCCCTGTAAGCACCACCTGCCCTGCACACCCATGCACCTGCTTACCACAGACACCCTGCTGCTCCCCAATGTTTGATTCACTGAAAATGCAGGGACTGGTGAAGCATGCATTACAAACCAAGGACACAGGTTTATTCTATCTTTTTATTACAAAAAATTTCACGCTTACACACAAGTGGAGAGAATAGTCTCTCCCCGCCTCCACATGCCCATCTCCAGCCTCAGTAATTATCAACAGTCTTCAGATCTGATCGTGAGTATCACCCTCTCCCAATTATGTTTTTATTATTGTTAGAATATTTTTTTGAGATTTATTTATTTTTTTAAAGATTTATTTATTTATTTATTTGAGAGAGAGAATGAGAGAGAGAGAGAGCACATGAGAGGGGGGAGGGTCCGAGGGAGAAGCGGACTCCCCGCCGAGCAGGGAGCCCGACGGGACTCGATCCCGGGACCCCAGGATCATGACCTGAGCCGAAGGCAGGCGCCCAACCAACTGAGCCACCGAGGCGCCCGAGATTTATTTATTTGAGGGAGTGGGAGGGGCAGAAGGAGAGGGAAAGAGAGAACCCCAAGCAGACTCCCCACTGAGCACAGAGCCCGACCCTGGGCTCAATCTCACGACCCTGAGATCCTGAACTGAGGTGAAACCAAGAGTTGGATGCTTAACCAACCGTGCGCCCCCAGGCGCCCCTGTTGTCAGAATGTTAAAGCACTTCCAGACAGCCTACGAGTTCAAATTCCCCGGTAAATACTTCAGCATTACAGCTAATTTTTAATATGGCCAAACCCTAAACTATGTTTATGTTTCCGTCATTATTTGTATTTTATATAATATTCTGTATATATAATACATATATTATATATAATATATAATTAGATTCTGTCATTATTTGTATTTTATATAATATAGATATATATAAAAATTTAATATATTTACTATATTTATATATAATAATATATATTCTATATATAGAAATCATTTATATATATATATAATGGTTTTCTTTTTCTCTGTTTGTTGCAGAGATCCTCAACCCTAGCACTATTGACACTTTGAGCTGGATAATTCTTTGTTGTAAGGGGCTGTGGTGGGCATTATGGGATGTTTACCAGCATCCCTGGGCTCTGCCCACTACATGCTAGTAGCTTCTCCTCAGTTGAGGCAACCAGAACTGTCTCCAGACATTGCCAAATGTGCTCTGAAGGTTGAGAATCCCTGGCTTATCAGAAATCTTAGGAAGTTCAGAATTGTCATGCATTATTTATAGTAGGGCATTCTCTCTCCCTCTCTCTCTTTTCTTCTCTATCCAAAAAGAGAGAAATTGCATTCAGCTTTGCAGGGGTGCATGGCTGGCTCAGTTGGTAGAGTGTGTGACTCTGGATCTCGGGGTTGTAGGTTTAAGCCCCATGTTGGGCATAGAGATCACTTAAAAATAAAAAAGAAATCAGCTTTGCAAATAAGTAGTGGTCAAATGATAATCCCTCTCAGTTCCTCAGAAGACCTCAGGAAAAAATGCAAATAAATTAGTGAAAGGCATAAGAATAAGGGGTTATGGGGAGAGTGAAGGGTATTTTAAATACTTTCCATGTATAACTGTAATCCTAAATTCTACATAACCTGAATTTAGAGTTCCAAGTTTATATATTTAGGTTTTTTCCCTTCCTTCCTTCCTTCCTTCCTTCCTTCCTTCCTTCCTATTCTTTAGACACATAGTCAGGGTTACCGTTTTCTGTTCTGGCAAAGCTAGGAACCCACCCCTACAGCTTCTCTGTAGCAATGTCCAGAAAAATTAGCTGCTTCTCTAGACTGCGGTTCCAGAGTCATATTTCCCCCAGAGCCCAAAGGTCACAACATTCCCCATCCTTGGGGGTGCTAGGGGGAGTGGGGCCTAACCTAAATAAGACATATATTCTCTAGGATAAGTGACGTTCTCTGTTTGATCAGAATGAGACTCTTCATCTTGAAACTCAGTGTTTTAATTTCCTTTTACCTTCATGGAAGCACACCCTTTTTCCTGTGGTGGTCTAAATCGATCTGCTCACTCCAATTATAGCTTGTTTCTGAACTGGTGTGTAGGGTTCCTTTTGCCAGGTCTCTCCACCTGCCCACGTTTTTGTGTTCTGATGATTTAGAAAACACTCTGTGCAGCAGAAGGCAAGATCAGAGAGGGAGATTGGGAGTGAGATGCCTCTAGGGAAGGGGACCTGCTAGATGGAGGTTAGCCTGTTTCAGGGTGATTAATGGTGTATTTGTTTCTTAAATATTAGACTTTATTTACCCATTTCAAAGCGCCAAGAGTATCTGCAGAGTTCTGGGGAAAAAGTGCTGGCCAGTTTCCCAGTGCAAGCCACAATTCATTTCTACAATGACGAATCTGATTCAGATGATGAAGAACAAGAGGAAGAAACCCAGTCTTCCAATCTTCAGAGTCAGGCGGAGAATGGCCCAGGAGGGAAGGACAGAGGTCAGCTGACAAACCCAAGATGGAGTTCTGTAGGACAGAGTGGCCTCGGTGGTAAGGGTCGACTCCCTCATGGTGACTCTCTGGGGGGCACAGAGTGTGCCTCGCCCAAATAAATGGGGTATCTCTCCCACACCAGACTTGGCTCACATGTGCTCTTGGGGACAGCTGTGCATTTCCCCTGGTATACAGGGTTTGGGGACTATCTCTGGCCAACAAGAACTTAGCTTGTAACTTTTCCTGCTCCTGGAGGTTCTCTTCAGGGCACTCATGCATACCATTGAGAAAGGAACCAGGAGGTTTGTGTTGACATGGGTTGTTATCAGATGGGACCAACTTTCAAGGCACATTCATATTGTCACTCTGCCATCCAATGACAGATTATTCCAATATAGATTAATAACCCACCGATGCCTCTCACTTCACCTCAGACTCATTATGTAGCTATTTCTGCTTTTGTAAACAAAAGGATTTAGACATTGTCCAAGGGTGGATGTGTTTGCTTAGTGGCATTTCAAAAAAATTTATGAAAAATAAAACTGAATAACTTCCATAAGAGTAACAAAAACTTTAAATATGGATTTCTAGGGGAATAATTTCGGTTTAAAATTTATGATCCTTGTCTAAGGGCTGAGTATATGAAGATATAGAGAAAAGAGCTTTAACTCTTAGTTGGGAACTGGTTTGGGCTTGTTACTTGAATAAAATAACACTGTTTTCAATAAAATTATCTAATATAAAATTATTTTCTTTTTTTATATTTTGATGATCAAATGATTGTGTTCCACAAGTTTGTTACTAAACTATCTTATATATGATTGTCTTCCTATATATAGTTCTTTAATAAGTTTATACTTGAAATAAATATTTTGAAAGACAAAATGTTTGATAATCACCTTTTTTGTTTAAGACAATTTATTTGTTTATTTATTTATTTAGATTTTATGTTTTTAAGTAACCTCCACACCCAACATGGGGCTCGAACTCACAACCCCGAGACCAAGAGTCACACGTGCTCTACCCACTGAGCCAGCCAGGTGCCCCATGTTTAAGGCAATTTTAGATTTAATTAGTGCCTGCTTTAAAGTTTTTATAAGTTTGGATGTTTTCATATTTAACTCTTCAAATGATATTGTTTTTAAAAATAAAAAAATGTATAAAAAGAAAGCAAAAGGGATTATAACCTCAATGCCCAAAAAGTCCATTAAACATTAATAGTAAAAAAATTGGAGTAATACATGCAAATATTTTAACAATCCAAACAGCATAGAGAAGTATACATTTGCAAAGTAAAAGTCACCCTTTCCTGTTTTCCTCTTTCTCTGTGCAAAGGTACCTAACATCAATTGTTTCTGACTGCTCTGCCCCTTTAAAAACTACTATTTATAGGGTGCCTGGGTGGCTCAGTCGTTAAGCGTCTGCCTTTGGCTTAGGTCATGATCCCAGGGTCCTGGGATCGAGTCCCACACGGGGCTCCTTGCTCAGTGGGGTGCCTGCTTCTTCCTCTGCCCTTTCCCCCTGCTTGTGCTCTCTCTCTCTCTATGACATAATAACTAAATAAAATCTTTTTTAAAAAAGTATCCATATGCCCCAAAATGCCCCCTTCCCAGCAATGAGCCCAGGCCCCTTCCCCACCTCCCTGTCCCGGTGACTGGGCTGCTTTGCTCAATGGGAATTATTTACACTGACCACGGGCCACATGACACTATTCTTACCTGTTTCTGTAGCATGTCCTGCCATGCTAATTATATAGACTCTACTAAGATTTTTCCATTATTTTATTTTGGACCCTGCATGATCAACTGAAATCAGAGGGATTTTTTTGTTTGTTTGTTTGTTTGGGCAACTTAGTTTTAATCACCTTTTCCTCCTTGTAATAGCTCATTAAAGAGGAAAACTACCTGTTTTTCTGTGTCTGCATGAGGCATTTTGTGAAAATGCTGGTGAAAAACCAATGCATAAATAGGCAATTTTTTATGATGCTTATAAATATGATGGATATTTATAAAAACAACTTGAACTCCCTTGGAATTTGCTGGGCAAATCTAAAATATGATATCATTATAATATTCCGTTATACCATTACATGGCAACTTTTACAAGCAGATTTTATTTTTATTTTATAGTTTGAAACATTTCAAAAAATGCTCAGCATCATTAGCCATTACAGAAATGAAAAATTAGAACAATAGATACTGTCAAACACCTACTAGAATGATTAAAATTTTTAAAAGACAGGGCGCCCGGGTGGCTCAGTCGTTAAGTGTCTGCCTTCGGCTCAGGTCATGATCCCAGGGTCCTGGGATCGAGTCCCGCATCGGGCTCCCTGCTCCGCGGGAAGCCTGCTTCTCCCTCTCCCACTCCCTCTGCTTGTGTTCCCTCTCTCGCTGTCTCTCTCTCTCTGTTGAAAAATAAATAAAATCTTTAAAAAAATTTAAAATTTTTAAAAGACAGACAACGTGGAATAACTAGAAGCCTCATACATCACTGGTGGGAATGTAAAATGGTTAAGAGTTTGGAAAACAGTTTGGCAATTTCATTAAAAAGTTAAACACAGGGGCACCTGGGTGGCTCAGACGGTTAAGTGTCTGCCTTTGGCTCAGGTCATGGTCCCAGGGTCTTGGGATCAAGCCTCACATCGGGCTCTTGGCTCAGCGGGAACCCTGCTTCTCCCTCTCCCTCTGCCTCTCTCCCTGCTCATGCTCTCTCTCTCTCTCTCTCTCTGTCTCTCTGTATCTCTGAGTCTCAAATAAATAAATAAAAATCTTTAAAAAAAATTTCAACACAGATTTATGACACAAGCCAGCAATTCCATTTGTAGGAGTCTACCCAGGAGAAATGAAAACATTTGTCCACAGAAAGACATGTACACCAATGTTCATAGCACCTTTATTTGTAATAATCCCAAACTGAAAAAAATCCAAATGCACATCAACTGGTGAATGGATAAATAAAATGTGGTCTATCCGTTCGATGGGATAAAATTCAGTAATAAGAAGGGATAAAATGTAATATTAGTGCAGGCTAAAACATGAATGGACCATGAAAACATGATGCTAAGTGAAAGAATCCAGATGCCACAGACTACACTGCATGATTCCTTTGTATGAAATGTCAAGAAAAGGCTTGCACTATGCTTGGAAAGAGAGTCGTTGTCCAGGAACCAGGTTGTGGGGTCTTGTGTGGCAAGCTCGGGGCACCCGCCTATCTAGAGGACAGCGGAGAAAAGCATGATGGAGTTTTGAACAGGAGAGTGATATGATCAGGTTTGTGTTCTGAGCAGTCTTTCCGTACTGAGGCAGGTCTGAGTATAAGAAAACCAGACAGGAATCTGTCACAGTGATGAGAGATGCTGACTTGAACCCTGGGAGGAAGACAAGAAAGGAGGACACCTACTTGAGGATGTACATTTCTTTTTTTTTTTTAAAGATTTTATTTATTTATTTATTTGAGAGAGAGAATGAGAGAGAGAGAGAGCACATGAGAGGAGGGAGGGTCAGAGGGAGAAGCAGACCCCCTGCTGAGCAGGGAGCCTGATGCGGGACTTGATCCTGGAACTTTCTAGGATCATGACCTGAGCCAAAGGCAGTCGCTTAACCAACTGAGCCACGCAGGCGCCCGAGGATGTACATTTCTGTATGTCCATTTCTGAGCACTCTTTGTTGGGGTGGCTGAATTGTAGAAGATGCACCTGCTCACTAGATAACTAACTGCCCGTTGCTCTCCAAATTCATGCTGGCCATTCATGCAGGCGATGTTCTTTAGAACACCCCAGCTAACTCCCTATTCTCTCTGTCTTCCTATAGCACAATTTCCTATCACCTGCTCCATGAAGGAGATCTATTCTCTGATTGTGGCTAAAGAAAATCAAAAGCTTCATGTTAAGCATGTGATTTCCCCTCTCCTCTCCCACTGTGCCCGAGCTCCTCAGCAGATTGGAAGGCGTGCTGCCTCCTTCCTAATAGTCCTAGACCATAAATCTAAGTATGCAAGAAAAAACAAAGGGAAAAAGACAAAAGGCAAATCTATAACAATAATTATGTATAAAAATGCATTATATATAATAATATCATATATATACTTATATATTGAATATAATTATAATTGTAATATATATTACATAATGCATTATATATAGTATGTGTATGCATATAATGCATAATGGTTGCTCAGCACTGGGACCAGGTGCCTTTCCATGACAGGGATTGACTGTTGATGGGTGCAAAGAAGCTTCTTGGGGTGATGGAAATGTTCTAAAACTGGATTATGGTGATGGTTGCACAATTCTAGAAATTTACCAAAATTATTGAATTGTGCAGTGCCGTGAATGGGTAAGTATATAGTACATAAGCTACACCCCCAATAAAGCTGTTTAAAAAAAGCTTAGACTCTTCTACTAAAACAATATTTGAATTTTTTTTTAGCCACTGAACCAATTAACAAACAATCTTTTTTGTCATGAAAAAAATTTATATATTTAAAAAAAATTTTTTTTAGATTTTATTTATTTATTTGACAGAGAGGGACAGAGCCAGAGAAGGAACACAAGCATTGGGAGAGTGGAAGAGGCAGAAGCAGGCTTCCTGCAGAGCAGGGAGCCCGATGTGGGGCTCGATCCCAGGACCCTGGGATCATGACCTGAGCCTAAGGCAGACGCTTAACCGACTGAGCCACCCAGGCGCCCCTATTTTTTAAAAAAGTAATCCAAAGGAGAAAGCTCTAAGTAAATTGTTTGGTTTCTTAGTTTTTGACTCTCTGGGTTTCTCAAGGCCCTGTCTTCTGCACACTTGTAGTGCCCTCTGAGCCATCCATCACAAAAAAGGTGATGAGGTCTCAGGTGTATGTTCAAGATGATGGCTTCAGTTCCAAAGAAAGACACTATGGGGAGACCGTTTGCTGAGACCCAGGTCATCATAAAGCTAGATCTTTCTGTGAGCATCTTAAATTACTTTAAACTCCAAGATTGCATTGTTGATCAATGTGGAAGAACTCTGAGCCAGATTTAAGTTAGGTGTAAGACTTGGGGCTCATTACCAACAATACCAAACGATAATGGTCACCAGCTGTCATAATTTGGGGTCTCTCCAACTACATCAACTACACCTGCAAATGCAGAAGTTTTACAGAGTTTTCTATGATATACTGATCCTAGCAACATTTAAAGCTACAATCTAGCTCATTAAAAGATATATATTTTTTAATTTATTTAAAAATATATTTCTTGGGGTGCCTGGGTGGCTCAGTCGGTTGGGCGTCCGACTCTATCTCAGCTCAGGTCTTGATCTCAGGGTCATGAGTTCGGGCCCCACTCTGGGCTCCATGCTGGGTGTGGAGCCTACTTAAAAAAAAAATTATCAACATACAACAGATACAGAAAAGTGAGCAAATCATAAGTGCTTGATGTATTTTATTTTATTAAAGAATTTATTTTTTAAGTAATTTCTCCACCCAACATTGGGCTCAAGCTCACAACCCCTAGATCAAGAGTCATACACTCTACCAACTGAGCCACCTGGGCACCTCAGTATTTGATGAATTTTAAAATAGAACACAGCCTTTAAAATACAAGACAGGTTAAGAAATAGATTACCATCACCCCAGGAGCTCCTCTTATGCACACTCCCAGCTAACACACTCACTGTCTTCCCCAAGGATAGCCACTATTCTGATTTCTTTCTTTCTTTCTTTCTTTTTTTTAGGAGAAAGAGAGAGAACGGGGTTGGGGGGGTGGGGCAGAGGGAGAGGGAGAGAGAGAGAATCCTAAGCAGGTTCCATGCCCAGTGTGGAGCCCGATGCAGGGCTCCATCACACAACCCTGTGATCATGACCTGAGCCAAAATCAAGAGTCAGAGTTTTTTAACCGACTGAGCCACACAGACGCCCCCGACTTCTAATACCATTCATTTTTGTTGCCCACTTTTGAAATTTATACAAATGGAATCATACAGTATGTGCTTATTTGTGTCTGGTTTCTTTTAGTCAACATTGTGTACCTAAGAGTCACTCATTGTCCTCCGGTATTCTATGGTAGGAATATATCACTATTTATCCATTCTATTGCCAATAGGCATTTGGATTGCTTCCAAGTTTTTGGCTATCATGAACAATTCTGCTAAGAACTCTTTTGAATATGCCTTTTGTGCATATATGTATGCATTTCTGTTGAGTAGTTAACCTCGGAGTGATTGCTGGGTCATAGGGAATGTGTATGGCTGGCTTTAGTATAAATCATTTTATTTTGCTAAAATCTAGAAAGCCACTTGAAGTGATTTAAGAGTAAACACACCCAAATGCAGAAATTTTCCAAGTATAAACACACGTTCATTCTTCTTCAGAGTTGACCTGAGCAAACACTGTCATAGGCAGGACAATTGAATATCAGTCACGAAGTTACTGGAGTGTGATGTCTCACAAACATGACTTCTGAAGACACCATCTCCTGTGAGTTTCAGCCCTCAGGAAATGAGGTCGACGTGAGCTTTCTGGCATTCCTGCCTGCTCCCGGGTTGGAATCTGGATGAGCACGGCTTGTATCCCTGCTTTGGCTTTGATCCCAGAGAAAAGCACTACGTTTGTTCAATTTCCCCCTACAATCTGGAAATAAATTTATTTTGGGGTTAGTAAAAAAAAGTCTAAGGTGGTTATTAGCACAGGATACCAGGCTGAGTCTCTCGGTCCCTAGACAACACTTCTGTGTTTTTTCCTGGGGCTCTGTGATTGTTTCCCAGGAGGGACTATAGGCTTTGCCTCCAACCAGTTCTTCTGGGGTGGCCTTGGGCTCATAAACGACCCCTGTCATAGCCCAACCCTGACGTGCCACCTTGAAATTTGAATTCAAGCCAAGGGAACCCTGATTCAATCCACGGTCCGTCCAGTCGGATGTTCTCACGGCACAGGTCAATTTTAGAAATCCAGAAGCTCTGCCCCCAATATAAAGAAAACCTCCCTCCCAGGGAGCGTCCACATCAGTTTCATTTCCTGGTCTTTGGACTGGTTGTCCTACCGGGGTTTGGAGAAACCTTTTTCTCAAAACAAGAGACCCTCTTGCTTCCTGCCTGCCCTTAGGAATTTGAGGGGCTCATCAGTATTTCCGGGCCTCGGGGTCTTTACGTGCTAATGGACCAGGCTGTCGGGAGGTCTCAGTTTTATTTTCTTTCTATTTGGATTCCTTCTGTTGCTGCCTGATCTTTCCCAGATCTCTGAAGTATGTAGTACATAGAAGGAGCAGCTTTTGGAATAGTGTCCGTAAAGTCTTTGTGTCTAGATGGCAAGCGGTAGCCACATATTTTATTTCTTTTCTACAACACACTAGTGCCCCAAAGAGACCAGCTTCAGCATAAAGAGAATTTACCATATGCTCTTCACTGTGTGCTTTGGTTTGCTTTAAAAATTGCCACAATTTTTGACATTCTCATTTGTCAGTGGCAGAATAGAAATTATATTCTCTAAATCAGATGGGCTTCCTGAATTCGGTTATACTTTTCATGTTTTTGATAAACTGTGGCCATGTTCCAAAAAGCTCTACCCAGAACATGTTTTGTGGAAAACTTGTTATTTGTAAAATGGCAAATATTTAATACAATGAGATATAGGACAACTAATGATCTACTTGCTTAGGTTTATGAAATGGAAAGTAACTATTTGGGATCCCATATTTTGGGGTAACTTAACATTTTAAAAGAATTATTTACTGCCTAAGAATATATATTCTTATATTCTTATAACATAAAGAATGGAATGACTATAAATTCACTCACAGTTAGAAAGATGGTTTAGCAAGGCAAGAGGAAAAGTCTGTATCAAAAGACCAAGTTAGTCAACCAGCCCTTCCCAGTTTCCCATATTCGGGATGATCTAAATGTGGATGACTTAGCTTTTTTTTTTTTTAAACCAGTTTTCATCCATCTATCCATCAATCCATTATTTTTTTTAGCAGCTTTATTGAGATGGAATTCACACACACTGTAATTCAACCATTTCAAGTGTACAATTCAATGGTTTTTAGCATATTCACAAATATGTACAACCTTTGGATGCCTGGGTGGCTCAGCTGGTTAAGCATCTGCCTTCGACTCAGGTCATGATCCCAGGGTCCTGGGATCGAGTCCTGCTTCGGGCTCCCTGCTCCCACTTCCCCTGCTCATGCTCTCTCTCTCAAATAAATAAATAAAATCTTAAAAAAACAACAACATACGTACAACCATCACCACAGTCAATTCTAGAACATTTCATCAAAGAAACCCCATACTCTTTAGCTATCAGCTCCCTACTGTCCCACCCCAGCCCTAAGCAACCACAAATCTGCTGTTGGTTTCTATAGATTTTCCTTTTTTCTTTTTCCAAGTTTTTCTCTAAATTCCAGCTAGTTAACATACAATGCAATATTAGTTTCTGTTTCCATAGATTTTCCTGTTTTAAAGTTTCACACGAATGGAATCATAAAGTATGTGGATTTTTGTGACTAGCTTCTTTCACTTAGCATCATGTTTCAAGGTTCATCCATGTCCTAGCAGGTGTCAGTGCTGCCTTCCTTTTTTATGGCTGAAACATATTCCATTGTAGGGATAGACCATATATGTTTATCCATTTGTTTGTTGTGGATATTTGGGTTGGTCCTCTGCATAGCTTCTTAAAGTTCACCCTAACCTTGTAATCCTGTTGTTCTTAAACATGAGACCATAGTTTTCAAGAGTGGCATAGAGTCAGGAGAACTGTGGACAGGGTCTGTGATTGTATGTTTATCTGACGTTTGCCAAAGACAAGCATTCTGGCCCAACATTAGATGCTCCGTGTGCATTCCTCTGCTCCTTATCGAATCCTAAATGGAAACAAAGGGCACTTATTCCCGAGTTTAAATGAATTGCTAAAACCATTACTCTTTCTCCCTCTTCCATTTTTCTCCTCTGCTAGCTTTTTCAAATAAAACTAAAATAGGAGATGCATGGAGGATTTCCTTAATCCACCAGGAAAGTGAGCACAATTATTCTTCTGTGCACAAGTGAAGCCACAAAACTCACCCGAATAGCTGTTTCACTTGTCAGTTACCTTGATCACTCTGAATACTTTCCAGTATGGTCTGACCTTCTCCAAGCATGTCACTTCAGAAAAGCTATCATGATGGTCGTTCTCATCTTCCCCTCCTACATTCAACGGAATATTTAAGATGTGACGAGAAGGTAACAGTAGATCAGTAAAATAACATAAGAAATTTCAAAATAGCTTCCAAATAATACAGGTCCCAAGGATCAGGGCTGTGCTTTTTCTTTTTTCCTTTTTTAAGATTTTACTTATTTGAGAGAGAGAGAGCACGCAATTGGGGGGAGGGCCAGAGGCAGAGGGAGAAGCAGACTCCCCGCTGAGCAGGGAGCCCGATGTGGGGCTTGACCCCAGGACCCTGGGATCATGAGCAGAGCCGAAGGCAGATGCGTAACCGACTGAGCCGCCCAGGCGCCCCATTTCCCTCTTCTTTGGGGACCTTCCCTCAGTTTACCGAGGAAGCCAACTTCGGAATAAGGCCGAGCCTGTACCATGAGCATTTCAGAGCTGCGAGCGGACATGTCTGGCCCTGTGGACTGGTGAGTGGAGAAGGCTGGGCTGTAGAGTGATGAGAAATGGAGCAGATGTGCTTGGAGGAGCAGAGATGAGCAGCTGCTGGTTAGGAGAGTCCTGCTGGTTAGGTAGTTCTTGGTTCTGCTGCATTCCTGACACCCAGCTGCATTCCTGCCCTGAGTTGCATGAGAAAGTCTTATGCTGTCTCAACAACAATAGTAATACTTACATAATCACGTAACACTGATAGAATCCTTACCACGTGCCAGGTGCTGTTCTAAGTACTTCTGTTATGATATTCTCACAAGACTTCGGAGGTCATGACCGTTATTATCCCCACTTGACAGCTGAAGGAACTGAAGGGCAAGTAAATAATTACCTATCCGACCCTCGTAGGGGACACTTGGGGGCAGTATCCAAGTCCCTGGGGCTTTGCTGGTGGCATGCGGTTGGGGGGTGCCTCCCAGAGGATGTTGAGGGAGGAGCCAGGAACCCACAGCCCCAGATTGGCCTGAGGAAGGACCCCAAGCGTGGAACAAGAGAGTGTCCTTCCGTCTCCAGGTGAATGAGCAATTCCCCAAGGAAGCCTTAGTGACCCTGTTCTCTACCTCTGCCACCTGCCATCCTGACATCAGTGGGGAAGAAAGGGAAGATCTGGAGCTCGCGAGGCATGTGAGGTTACAGCCTCTCCCACCTCAGGGAGGGTGAGGGCTCCTGGCATAGGGAATGGGGGCTGAGGGTGCTGTCCCTCCGAGAGCTGGCGCCCTCCCACCGGGCACTTCCGGTGGCAAGTCTCAGCAGACAGAGCAGCAGCTGAGGGTCTGGTGACTGTCCTGTTGCTTCAGGGGGTGCTGGGGTGGCGACCCTGGGCAGTCCTTCCTCTGGTGGTGCTGAGTGTCGTTGATTCTATTTTGCACAGCGGCCGGAGCAGGACATCCCCAACACACCGGGGTGGACTTAGCATAGGGCTGCCCGGGGACGTAGAGTTAAGAGCATTCGAGACTTAACATTTGGGCCGTTGCAGACATAGCATGGGGGCGAAGTTTACGGCACTGGGTTCACCATCCAGCCGCACGGGCCAGTGTGACACCCGAGCACCTGGATTCTTAGCCCGGAAGGACTTG